>NC_054374.1:34592823-34906751 GCF_017654675.1 Xenopus laevis | reverse complement strand
CCTAAAATTGTACAATGTGTTGCATTAAGATTTACAAACGTGCTTTATCATGCCATATACAGACCTGCTGAACAATTGTTGTTAATTCCAAGCACAGCTGAATTACATTATTTCTTGTGACTGAGTAATCTGTCACGGCAGCAAATGGTGATCTGTAAGAAATAAACACAGTTTAGCATTTATACATTCTAGCATACATACAATTAGAATAATCTATAGAAAACACTCAGGGGCCGATTCACTAACTTCGAGTGAAGGATTAGAAGTAAAAAAACTTCGAATTTCGAAGTGTTTTTTGGGCTACTTCGACCATCAAATGGGCTACTTCGACCTTCGACTTCGACTACGACTTCGAATCTAAGGATTCGAACTAAAAATTGTTCGACTATTCGATAGTCGAAGTTTAGTCTCTTTAAGAAAAAACTTCAACCCCCTAGTTCGCCATCTAAAACCTACCGAACTCAATGGTAGCCTATGGGGAAGGTCCCCATAGGCTTTCCTAAATTTTTTTGGTCGAAGGATAATCCTTCGATCGTTGGATTAAAATCCTTCGAAACGTTCGATTCGAAGGATTTAATCGTTCGAACGAAGGATTATTCCTTCGATCAAACGATAGAACTATTTGCGCTAAAATCCTTCGACTTCGATATTCAAAGTCGAAGGATTTTAATTCCCAGTCGAATATTGAGGGTTAATTAACCCTCGATATTCGACCCTTGGTGAATCGGCCCCTCAAAGTACAATGACATCTACTTAAGATCTGGCATACATCATGCTGCCCAAGCAACACAATATGAACTTCAGAGTTTCAGTAAAAGCAGGATACTTTAAACCGCCAAAAAAGTGATTGCATAACGTAAAAATCTACACAATGAAATAATTGCCTCTCAGGACAAAATATGAAGCATTAGATTGAATGCACCTGGCCCTCAAATGGCATTTGAGTGAAGAACAGCTCATAACATAAAAGAAGAACACAAAGAATGTCACCAAGAGAATACACAGAAATGCAGCAGCCCATTGTGACCAGTATATTATAATAATAATACATATATATTAACATAACACCAATATTTTAGTCCATGCATGGATCTACCCTGAAGAAGATCCCTATGTGGATTGAAAATTGGTGTTAAGGTGATATCATTCTAAAGATTGCAGAGAATGCAATTCCCAATGCCTTACTTTTGTAAAATGTGTTTATTTTATCTGGACCGTTCTGGTTATATATTAACTAAATTGGGATAAGAGTCGGTAATATGTCTAGAAACACAGAAAGAATATAAGCACCACCCTCAAACATATTGTGGTATTAACTATGGCAGCGTATTCCAGGTGCAAATTTGAAAAACCAGACTAGTATTAGTTTCTATTTTTTTTTTTATAAACCCACTCTTGGCTTTCATCTTCCTATAGTTAATGTGTTTTCCGTTATTGCAGCTTGTCCTGTACTAATACTTTATGGCTTGATGATATTTATAGTGCAGTAAGCTAGCTTTTCCCATTATTATACTGAACTGAAACCAAACTATTCTCTGGAATTTTATATTTTCTCATATCTCACTATTATTAAGTCCATGCAATTTGATATTATTTATCAAGGCCTTTCATAGGGGCAGAATTAGCAAAGTGTCTGATTAGAATTTAGCACAGTAAAATTCCACTGGGCTCTTTTCATTTTTATGGGATTTTTAGAGTCATATCTATCAAATGATCAACTTTCACCCATTGACAAATACACCTCTGAAAAGGCTACAGAAATGAAGAGAGCGTGGTGGAATTTTACTGCAGTGAGCTCTAATCTCACACTTTCTAACACCTTCCTTTCTCTCTTTCTTGCTGGTTTGGATAGGTCTACCTTATTTTGAACACTCCGAGCATTTGCACTGACGGACCATCATGTTCAACTCATATATAACTTACAGCTGTGTGTTTCACACTTTCATTCAAGCCATCATTTGAGATCCAACATTTGGCCAAGGAAGGAACCATTAATTAATAAAACTTTACAGGTGTATGCAAATATTGCTGTATCAGCTTTTTAAGCCATGGTTTTAACATCTAGGCAGTAAATAAATCTCCCTCTAATTGAGATTCCATAAATAACTGTCCATAAAACACTATGGACCAAGGGGGTCAGCTCTAAGATTTTGGAACTAATGTCATATCTGTTTGGGCTTCATATTGCTAGGCATATGACCCATTTGTGGCCTGCAAACTAAACATGTAAAGGAGTTGATGTACAGAATAAACAGAATAATGTGTACCTCTATTGTCGGTAAAGAATTCTATAGCTCTGTAAAATATAAAGCAAAATACAGCAAACATAATACAGGTATGGGACCTGTTATCCAGAATGCTCGGGACCTAGCGTTTTCCAGATAACGGATCTTTCCGTAATTTGGGTCTTCATGCTAAGTCTAATTTGGGTCTTCATTAAGTCTACTAGAAATTCATTTAAACATTAAATAAACCCACTAGGCTGGTTTTGCTTACAATAAGCATTAATGATATCTTAGTTTGGATCAAGTACAAGCTACTGTTTTATTATGACGGAGAATTAGAATGTAATGGCATGCACTAGTGATGGGCGAATGTATTTGCCAGGTGCGAATTCTCTGCGATTCACCGCCGGCGATTACATTTGCGAAACCGGTGTAAAAATTTGCGAAAAATTAGTTTCGCAAATTTCGCTGGAAATTTGCAAGTTATTCGGCGAAGCTAAACACCACAGATTCACCCATCACCAGCATGCACCTTTTATTACATTACCTCCTAAGATCTTTAAAGCTCAGTGACCCTGCTAGAATCTGGAAGAAAATAGGGGAGTTCTGTATGAAGGGGCCAACGTGTGGTTAAGCCAGAGCAATCACTTTTCTTTTATTATTTTCTTATATTTCTTATACTTTAATTTGTTACAAATTGTTTATCATTAGATTGTCAGTTCAGGGAAAACTTAGATCCTGTTACTAGATAAGCCCCTCGGAATTCTACAGACATTAAAAACACTGCCTTGATGTTAACTTTAACAAGATATTAATGACTCATGAATAGGGTACTTAATGAAGTTCTATTAACAATTTCTTACTGAATGAGAAGCTTACTGCAAAATGAATCACTATGGGGGTTATTTATTAAAGGTCGAATTTTGAATTGATGTTAATTTTTTTTTTTTACTCTAATAAATTCAAATGTACTCACAACTCGAATGAAAAATGAAATATGACCTAAACCTAAAATATGATAGAATGGGAACGATCCGAAAATTCCATTCACATTCAAATTCAAACTCGAATTGAATTTTCCTCTGAAAAAAACTTAAATGTCAGGAAGGCTATTAATATTTTCAAATGGGTCAACGGACCTCTGCCATTGACTTTTAAATGAATTTGGCAGGTGTTGAATATTCGAATTAGAACTGTTTCTATGGTCGAGGTGTGATAAATCTCACGTTCGAATTTACATTTGAGTTGGAGCTTTTAAAAAAAAAAATAGAAATTTTTTATTTGCCATTCGAATCATAATAAATCTGCCCCTATGTCTACACATGGCAGCAGGGAAGATGGACTAAGATTTACATTAACACAAAATAACAATACAAACAATACTGATGGGAATTTCCCCCTTTGCAAGATCTTGCTCCAAAATTCTGCAAAAAAAATAATAAATATGACATTGGAGGGACACATTCAAATTTATACAAAAAAACATGCAAATCAACATGCTTCGTTAATCATAAATTAAACATGCATTAAAAGTAAATACACGTCAAGCATATCCAACTGCAGAAGGTGGACTTAAGACTCTAATGGCAAAAGTTTGATAGAATAATAAGGTTTGAGTCACTTACTTATCCAGTTTATGCCCTATCCATCTTTTTTTAAGGTTATCAATGTCATCCTGATCAGCGTGGCAATACCTATGGCAAGAAAAGGACTTCAAACACAAGCGAAAGCTTCCGTATAACAGCTTGAAAATAATGTCAACACTGCAGAACTTGTTATTCTTCATTATGGTTTTTACAATGCAGAAAACATTCCGTGCGCTGCCTCTGAACAAAGTCAACACTGATTTATTTCCAAGTAAACTGTGAATACATTTTTGGGAGGATAATGACCACCAAGGCACTGTAAATCATAGCTCACCAAGGCTGCATGCTGTTAAAAGTATTTGGCCAAGCTTATTGAGGGTGTGTAAGCCTTTTCAGTCCAACTTATTTCCACCGAGTCCACTAGGCAGACTGTTACATTGATGGATGTTTATTAATACATATTAAACACAGTGGAGGGCAATATGAAAATTCTTTTCTAACTCCATTTTGCTTATATGGAAGTTGACTGAAGTCATAGCTTTTCTAACTGAGTTAACTTGTCTTCTACAGTAGTATCATTTCAGTTTCTGTGATGACTCAAATGAACAACAGGAATAAAATATTTCCATCACTGCAACTCAACTTGGGATCTGATTTTAATGAATACTGATCTCAAAGGAAACAGTAATGTAGCCTCAAACAAATGAGGACATTCGATTTGTCTCACACACATATAGGGGCCGATTCACTAACTTCCAGTGAAGGATTCGAAGTAAAAAAACTTTGAATTTTGAAGTATTTTTTGGGCTACTTCGACCATCGAATGGGCTACTTCGACCTTCAACTACGACTACGACTTTGAATCGAAGGATTCGAACTAAAAATCGTTCGACTATTCGACCATTCGATAGTCGAAGTACTGTCTCTTTAAAAAAATCTTCGACCCCATAGTTCGCCATCTAAAAGCTACCGAAGTCAATGTTAGCCTATGGGAAAGGTCCCCATAGGCTTGCCTAACTTTTTTTGATCGAAGGATATTCCTTCGATCGTTGGATTTAAATCCTTCGAATCGTTCGATTCGAAGGATTTAATCGTTCGATCGAAGGAATAATCCTTCGATCGTACGATCGAACTATTTGCGCTAAATCCTTCGACTTCGAAGTCGAAGGATTTCAATTCCCAGACGAATATCGAGGGTTAATTAACCCTCGATATTCGACCCTTAGTGAATCAGCCCCATAAGTTGCAAATAATAACTTACCAATATGGATTTCAAAACTCAAATGAGCTTGGTAAGTTGAGTGTAATTAGTAGTGAATTCGCAAAACGGCGGTTTTGCAAATTTATTCACCAGCAGCGAATAGCGGGAATTCGCCACAAATTTTCGCCTGGTGAATAAATTCGCCCATCACTAGTAATTAGGTACAACAGAGGGAGAAGCACATAATGGCCACTAGAGTATGAAAAATACAAGGACTTTAAACAGCTTTAACTAAAAACTACAAATCTTGTTTTGCACTCAGTACAAAGACATTTTTAAAAACAGAAAATATAACAAATATCAATTTATGGTATTTATATTAAAGGGGTACGTCTCATTCAAATTAACTTTTATTATCACATGGACAGGGATATTTTGAAACATACGAAAACTGCTCTTCATTTCTAATTTCTTGCATTTTAGTGACTCTCCAGTTTGGAATTTCAGCAGCTGTCTGGTTGCTAGGATATAATTTACCTTAGCGCACAGGCAGTAGTCTGAAATTGTAATTTTGGCTTGAAGTTAACAGAAGTAGTGATCGGCGAATTTGGGGAATTTCGCTTTGCTGAAAAATTCACGAAACTGCGCCGGCGTCCGTTTTTTTATGCCGTCGTCCATTTTTTGACGGACGCCAGCAAATTTTCGCGGCAGTTTCGCGAATTTATTCACTGGCGGCGAATCACAGGAATTTGCAGCAAATTTGCCCATCACTAAACAGAAGCAGTTTTTTTCTGCCCCTGGTAGCTTGTGGGATGCTGTCGTGGCCTGCATAAAAAAAGCTTTACTCTTACTCTTTACTTTAATACTCCATCATCTAAAAAACAGTTAAAATATGAAACCGTGCATGCATGGGCAATATACAGTTACCAAATTGGCTAGTCCCTAAAAACCCAGCCCAGCATTGCTTGCATGGTTATCGACAGTTTAGCATTTCATATCAACTGCACACACCCCTATTGTAATTTCCACAATGATGCAAGCTATATTTAAAAGTGCCTGGATTTAATTTGAATGAATTTTCCCAGCTCAAATCTGACAAACGAGAATTTTATGCATATACTGTATGTTTCGGACTGACATTTAAAAGGTAAATTATTCAACAGATGGTAAATAGATAGGCTGTGCATAATAAAAAAAAAAGATTCAAAATAATTAGTAACCCAAAAATATAATGTATAAAGGCTGGAGTGACTGGATGTGTAACATAACAGCCAGAACACTACTTCCTGCTTTTCAGCTCTCTAACTCTGAGTTAGTCTTTAAGGGGGGCCACATGGTACATATCTGTTCAGTGAGTTTTCAATTGATCCTCAGCATTCAGCTCAGATTCAAAAGCAACAGTTATGACCCATGTGGCTCCCCCTCAAGTCACTGATTGGTTACTGCCTGGTAACCAATCAGTAGAAACCAAGAGAGCTGCAAAGCAGGAAGTAGTGTTCTGGCTATTATGTTAGACATCCAGTCACTTCAGCCTTTATACATTACATTTTTTTACTTTTCTTATTTTTACCCTGAACAATTCCTTTAATAGGGGTCCTACCTACAAATGTATTGTTTTCACTCTTTTATGAGTAATATCTTCTCACAAAAAGAGCACTTTTGCTATAGGCACAATGCTCAATTAAAAAACAAGGACTGTATTAGTGATAAAAAAAATGTTCTTACATATAATTTGGATTAAAAAATAAATCTTCAAATACTTACTAGCCATTCCACTTTTGAAACTAACCCCAGGCTATCTGTATAATGGGGTGGGGGTTGTTTCTAAAAATGTATTATGTAAGCAAGAATCCATATCACTACCACGTTACTTTAAACATTAGAATCAAAAAGCTCTTTTACCTGTCCAACCAAGCGAGGAGGCTCTTTGCTGATCCAATGAGATCCACAACTGAGGTTAAGAAGTCATTCGGTAACTTTCTGCTACTTTTCCCATCATAGTGGCCACTTCTCCTCCTCCCCGTTATAAAATTCTGCAAATTTTTTGCAGATGAATTTAATTTGTGGGAAAGTGTTTTCAGGTTCTCCGTTTCCAATCCATAATTCTGTATCAAAATACAAACAGAAGGGGACACATTAACCTTAAAAATTAATGTGGATTAATTTACTAATATCAAAATTTGCCATTTATCAAAGAGTGAAGTTAGAGATTGCCATAGTCCTCTAGAGTGAAATTCCGCCACTCGCCACATGAAAGGGGTATTTATCAAAGGATGAACTTTCACCCAATGATAAATACTCTTAAAAATTCCATATAAATGAACGGAGAGTGGCGGAATTTCACTGTAGAGGACTGTGGCTTCACTCTTTGATAAATATGCCCCCATGTCTTTGTAAACCTGAATTAGTCCACTGCTTTTTAATAAACGTACCTACTGATATACTGTGTCATGGCAGGAGAAAAGTCCAGAACTCAGATTCTATGGGGTATATTTTTCAAAGTTCAGCACCACCACTGGACTCAAATAACCAGTTGAACCAAATTGAAAAGTGACTCAAATCAGTTCAAAAGAACTTGAAAAAAGCAAAGTCTGTGATAAATGTGCCAACTGATATCAAGGGGCACATTTACCTAGGGTCGAATATCGAGGGTTAATTAACCCTCGCTATTCGACCGTCGAAGTAAAATCCTTCGAATATCGAAGTCAAAGGATTTACCGCTATTCCTACGATCGAACGATCAAAGGAATAATCGTTCGATCCAACGATTAAATCCTTTGAATCGAACGATTCGAAGAATTTTAATCAATTGATCGAAGGATATTCCTTCGATCAGAATATTGTTAGGAAGCCTATGGTGACCTTCCACATAGGCTAACATTGGCCTCGGTAGGTTTTAGGTGGCGAACCAGGGGGTCGAAGAATTTTTTAAAGAGACAGTACTTAGACTATCGAAAAGTCGAACGATTTTTAGTTCGAAACGTTGGATTCGAAGGTCGTAGTCGAAGGTCGAAGTAGCCCATTCGATGGTCGAAGTAGCCAAAAAAAACATTCAAAATTCGAACTATTTTTCCTCTATTCCTTCACTCAAACTAAGTAAATGGGCCCCCAAATGTGATAACATTTGAGTAGTGATAGGCAAATTTGTCCCGTTTTGCCACAAATTTCGCTAATTTCCCGTGAAATTTGCAAAACTGGCGAAAAATTCACGAAACTTTGATTTTGACGCCTGTGACAATTTGCCGGTGTCAAAATCGGCGCCGCCGTCGGAACCATCTGCGGCACCTGAAAAACGCTGGCTTCAAAATTGTCACCAGCGTCCAAATATTTTCTAAATGGGCGATTTCGCGCCTGCCAAATAAATTCGCCCATCACTACATTTGAGCTGGCAGGAATCTATCAGGATTTCCCATTTCAAATTTTATACAGCTGCCCCATAATCTTGCTTTTAAACCTAACATCAAAGGCGTTCTTAATTCTGCACATTAATAAATTATTAGATTATAAATTAGTTAATTCAGTATTCCATTAGATTGTAAACTCTATGGAGCAGGGGTTCTTTTTATTGCAAATGTTTGTTCCCCCTGCCACGTACCATTGAGATATATATATATATATATATATATATATATACAATAGTGATATTTGATCAAATACAGCATGGGGTTTAGCTAAGAATTTAAATGTACAAGCATGCCATAGATGAGGCTAAACAAACCACTGCTGTACTTTGACTCAATTACAAATGTATTTAAAGTTAATAATATATTTGTGTGTGGTATTTACCAGTGCACAAAGTAAATCTACAGCTTCCAAAATAAGTTCCTGGTGTCCAATCCGTGTGACTCCTAATTCTTCAAGCTCTTGATGTGTAATGCGCAACAACTGGTCCCCTGCAATCTTTTCTCGCTCAAAGTTCTTTATGTACTGTTGCAGACAATCATCCAGACCTATGGATAGCGAAGGGGAAGAGGAAAATAGGAAGAATTAATAAAGGTAATAAGGCAGTTGTCAGACACACTTCACTGAAAGCAAATTTGATCTCCTTGATATCACTAAATAACATCACGAAGCTACTGAATTGTGTTACCGGTAAACCTAAGATGCCAACAGCACAGTCTTCTTTGTTGCTGGGAACTTTTTGTGTGCACTTATGTGAGTACAGAGTGATTTGTTTTTTGGAAATAATACATACAAGCATGTTAAATTGTCTATCCTCAACTTAACGGAGAAGTAACGATTGACTAAAGAAGTAGCTAGAAATGCTGTACATTATGTTTTGTGCTTCTGTACCAGCCCAAGGCAACCGCAGTCCTTTATCAGGCAAGATATGTGTCTCCAAAGATGCCCCAGTAGCTCCTCATCTTCTTTTCTGCTGATTCACTGCACATGCTCTGTGCTGCTGTCACTTGCTGAGCTTAGGGACCCACTCACAATATACAGTACACATAGAATAGAAATGTCACAATATAAAGGCTGATTAGTAATTAATACAGATAATTATTACATGGCAGCACAGAAACCAGTGAAATTAGCATCAGAATTTAATAATCAGCCCTGTAGCATCAGCTTATATTACAGACAAACCTCATTTTCTGCTGGATAATTAGTGACAAGCCCTAAGCTTAGCTTCTCAACAGCTGCTCAGATCCCACTGAGCATGTGAGTGTCACAGATACTTTCCAAGATGGCGACCCCCTGTGACAAGTTTGAAGTCCTGGATCATTGCTGCTATTGAGAAGCTGAAACGTTATGCTGGTGCAATAAGTTCAGTATATAAAATATGGCATTTTTAGTCACAATAATTTTTAGGGTTTAGTTCTCCTTTAATTTTCATAAAGCCTTCAATAATTAGGCCACCATTATTACCTCTGCATCCTTTATAAACCTACAGGTAGTGCACAGATTACCTAAAATGTGAACAGAAAACAGCATACCTTGAGGTGGTAAAGAGAAGTGGTACCCCAAATTCCTTGTTCCACCTCATCCCACAGACATTTAGTTCGATTTAACCCTCGATATTCGACCGTCGAAGTTAAATCCTTCGGCTTTGAATATCGAAGTCGAAGGATTTACCACAATTCGTTCGGTCGAACGATCAAAGGAAAAATCTTTCGATCGCATGATTAAAGCCTTCGAATTGAACAATTCGAAGGATTTTAATCCATCGATCTAATGATTTTCCTTCGATAAGAAATTGCTAGGAAATTGCTAGGAAAGCCTATGGGGACCTTCCCCATAGGCTAACATTGGTGCTCGGTAGGTTGTAGGTGGTCGAAGTTTTTTTTTAAAGAGACTACTTCGAATGGTCGAATAGTCGAACGATTTTTAGTTTGAATAGTTCGATTTGAAGTCGTAGTCGAAGGTCGAAGTAGTCAATTCGATGGTCGAAGTAGCCAAAAAAAAATTATTCGAAATTCAAAGTATTTTTCCTTCTAATCCTTCACTCGAGCTAAGTAAATGTGCCCCCATATGTGCATTGGTCATGAGGCTTTTTTTCCCATGCCCTAGTTACCTCCTCTGTTGGAAAACACAGGAATGGGAAAATTAGACCACACAGTATTTTTCCCAATCTCGCACCACCAAATAAGAATTACTGAAAGGACATATCCAATAGACTCCATTTAAAACAAATAATTCTACCTAGTACAGGTATGGGACATATTATCCAGAATGCTCGGGACCTGGGGCTTTCCGGATAATTTGGATCTTCACACCTAAAGACTACTAGAAAATCATGTAAACATTAAATAAACCCAATTGGCTCATTCTACTTCCAATAAGGATTACACATATCTTAGTTTGGATCAAGTACAAGCTACTGTTTTATTATCATAAATAAAAAGAAAATCATTTTAAAAAATTTGGATTATTTGATTATAATGGAGTCTATGGGAGATGGCCTTTCCGTAATTTGGAATTTTCTGGATAATGGATCCCATACCTGTACTCAATTCTTAGTAAGCTATAATTTTTCCTTTTTGGAGGCAAAACAATCCTACAATTTTATTGGGTTTATGTTTAAATGATATTTACCGTAAGTAGACATAAAGGATGGAGATCCATGTTGATATTGGGTTATTCAGACCCACGTTCAGTTATATGCTTTTTCAGGACATGATTGTTTTCCCTGTCCATCAACTTTAAAGTAGATGTTTATTGTTTATCTCTGCTTCCAGTTCCCATGTCTCATTCCCTAATTTCTTTCTGTGACTCACATGCCATTCAGACATCCAAAATCGCATTAATTACAGACTTGCAAATTATAGAGCTGAATTCTGCTCCTAATAGCAGTAACATTTTAGCAATTACAAATGAAAATAATGTAAAAAAAAATGTAAAATTTGTATCATTATTAGGTTATATACTTTGCAGAGTTAAGTACATTGTTTACTACTAAGGAAAGGGAGACCTAATAATTAGAATAAACAACTGAGGAACAGAAAGTTAATCTGGACCAGTAATACAGTATTACTTTTCTGAGGCCCCATTGGTGCTAAAGGGAACCACCAGTTCTAGATGACTAAAGTGATCATTTACGTACAAACTTTAACGCAGGTGTTAAACACAATAGAGAGTGCACATTGGCTGAATTAATGTACTTACACTGCCAGACTGTTGCCAATGCGTCTCTCCTGCATGCTCTGATGTATTATAACATTTAAAGGGTAAATAATATATCACTGTTTCCCTACTTCAACACAAGGGGGCACATTTACTAAGGGTCGAATATTGAGGGTTAATTAACTAATTAATTAATACGAAGTCGTAGGATTTACCGCAAATACTTTGATGGAACAATCAAAGGAAAAATGGTTCGATCGAACGATTAAATCCTTCGAATCGAACGATTCGATGGATTTTAATCCATCTATCGAAGGATTTTCCTTCAATCAAAAAAAGCTTAGAAAGCTTATGGGGAAGGTCCCCATAGGCTAACATTGATGCTCGATAAGTTTAAACTACCGAAGTATGTACTCGAAGTTGTTTTTAAAGAGACAGTTCTTCGACTATCGAATGGTCGAATAGTCGAACGATTTTTATTTTTTAGTCGACGGTCGAAGTACCCAAAAAAAACCTTTGAAATTCGAAGTTTTTTTACTTTGATTCCTTCACTCGAGCTTAGTATATGTGCCCCAAGGTGTCCACTGGGATTACTTTGAAAATACTACATTATCTTTTGCTTTTTGTTGTTTGTTTTCCCCGTTGCCAGAGGCGCTGATCTGTTTTTACTTGTAATATTCTGATGTATCTACTGACCCTGGTGAAGCTTGCTACCACCACCCTGGACCTAGCAGTAGCTTCAGGGTTCTCATATCTGGTTGCATCAATAGACCTACAAGACTCGCATCCATTAAATCAGATGCAAACTGCAGTTTGAACCCACACTCTTAAAACATTCTGCAACATGCAAACGATTTGTGTCAAAACACAAGCACAATTCGTAGTGTTTTGATGCATTGGCCACAACTTGAAGCATGGCTGCAATTATGCTGAAATTTATGGGAAAAATATCTTAAGAAAAATGGCCTTTGCACATTGCAGTTTTGTTCACAAACGGTCCTTACTATCTTACAATGGAATGCAAAGAAGTATGGAAAAGGCTCCATTTTCCATTTCCACTACAGGTATGGGATCAGTTATTTGGAAACCAGGTATCCAGAATGCTCCAAATTACAAGAAGGCCATCTCCCACTGACTCAAATCAAACAATTCAGATTTTTAAAAATGGTTCATTTTTCTCTGTAATAATAAAACCGTACCCTGTACTTGATCACAACTAGGATATAATAAATGATTAATGGAGGCAAAACAATCCTATTTGGTTTATTTCATGTTTAAATAATTTTTTGTAGACTTAAGGTATGGAGATCTAAAGTAAGGAAAGATCCTTTATCCCAGGTCCCAAGCATTCTGGATAATAGGTCCCATATCTTTACTATGAGAAATGATAGCTGATTAAAATAAAGATGGCAATACATAGGTCACGTCTTGGCTGAAAGGGGCTGTTCACCTTTAAAGGACAAGGAATATGATTTTACACTTGGGTTGCCTAAAGTTAGGCACCCCCAAGTGACTACTTTTACTTACCTGACACCACAGGCCAGTGCTTCGATCAGCAGAAAACCGCACCGGCCTCGGGGTTCATGGAGCCATCCTCTTCCTGCTTCTTGGTTTCCCGGGAAAGACACATGAGCAGTAGAGCAAAATAACCGGCTTTCTCGTTAAAGTTCGGCTTTTCGCTCTAATGAGCATGTGCAGCCACGTAAAGACCCTTAGAAGCATGAAGTAGATCGATCTGTGGTGGTCGCTAGAGGAACCCCGGGCCAGTGCAGTTTTCTCCTTATAGTAGCACCAGCTCGGGGTTTCGGGTAAGTAAAAGTAGGCACTTGGGGGTACCTAAATTTTGGCACCCCAAGTGTTAAATGCTATTCCTTCTCCTTTAAATTAACTTTTAATATGATGAAGAGATTGATATTCTGAGACAATTTGCAATTGGTTTTCATTATTTGTGGTTCTTGAGTTATTCAGCAGCTCTCCAGTTTGCTGTTTCAGCAATCTGGTTGCTAGGGACAACTTTACTCTAGCAACCATGCATTGATTTGAATAAGAGACTGGAATATGTATAGGGAAGGCCTGAATAGAATAATAGATGAGCAATAAAAAGTAGCAATAGCAATACATGTGTAGCCTTACAGAGCATTTGTTTTTTCAGTGGGGTCAGTGACCCCCATTTGAAGAGTCAGAAGAAAAAAAAATATAAAAAATAAATATTGAAGACTAATTGAAAAGTTGCTTAGAATAGGCCATTCTATGACCGGGGCTGGATTTACACAGAGGGCACCCGTAGGCCCCGTTGTCATTCGTCACCCCCTGTACCATCCCTTTGAATTCACTCAAATTTTCATCATTGGGACTGGAGCAATGGGGATTGGTGCACGGGAAATTTTAAAAACGATCATATCTCCGTCTCATCCCCAGTGTTTCTGAACCAATGTGGGTGTGGTTGGGCAGCATGCCACCCCCTAAAATTCTGCCACCCTAGGCCCAGGCCTTGGTGGCCTCTCCACAAATCCGAGCCTGTCTATGACATACTAAAAGTTAACTGAAAGGTGAAGCCTTACAGAGCATTTGATCAACCTGTGATCTGCCACTCCTCTGCCTTTCCTTATCGGATGATCAGTCTTCAACCCCATTATCAATAATGTTCAATAATGGATTGTATATGAGGCATAATACTGTTCAACCTTGAGTACCAATCAACAGTATAAAAGAGCTGCTTGTTCTCTAGCAATCAAACCTTCATGCCCATTTTGGCACAATTTATAGCTGTGGCTAAGCAAGAAAACGTCCTAATAGTGATGAGCGAATTTGGGGCGTTTCGCTTCGCCGAAAAATTCGCGAAACGGCGCCGGCGTCTCTCTTTTTGCGCTGGCGTCTGTTTTGAACATTGGCGCCAGTTCCTTTGAACGTTTTTTGGCGAAAATTGTGCCGGCGTCCAAAAAAACGGATGCCGGCACCCATATTTTTTTACGCCGGCAAATTTTCGCTGTGGTTTTGAGAATTTATTTGCCGACTGCGAATCACGGGAATTCGCCGCAAATTCACGCCAGGCGAATAAATTCACCCATCACTACAGCCTAATGCATTTCATTACTACTTTGATCGGTGTCATAGGGCAGTAACAATTGTTATGGTCAGTTGTTGCTTACACTACACAGAAACCTCTTGTATCTAAAGCAACATCTACTGGTAAGTACTTCCATTTGAACAAATATTCACTTAGAAGACTACAGTAGAACCCAGATTTTATGGTACCCTTATTTTACACTTTCCCGGATTTTACGTTGGAGATTGAGATTGAAAGACAAAAGAATGTAGTGAAAGCATGCGAAATAATTCTGACACATTTATGTGTCCTTAACACTTTTCCCTTATTTTACATTTTCCTGGATTTTACAGGGTTTTTTATACACAGTCCCTTGAAAAACGTAAAATCGGGGTTCTACTGTATATACAGGAGCAGGTCTCACGGTACCTCATGCACAGGAATGATAAAGGCTGTTAATACTCAGAACATTGCCCCTATCTTCGGTGTGGCCCTCTTTAATATTTTAATTTAAAAATGCTGTTCATTTAGATTCAGAGTGAACATTTCTAGAAGCCACAGTCCCCTATGAATATTTCATAGAATCCCTTCATCATTTTCCTTGCAGTGTGATCTACCTACTAAACGAAAATCCTGAAACTGCAGTGTTCTTCCAAGTAAGAACATTTTTAAGAAACAATACTTCATGTGAAGTACTTCTTGCGATAGTATTGCTATGGTTACTTTGCTAAGCTACACACTGCCTCATCAGGCAATGAACTCCGCATTACATAAGGAAATGAGATTCCTATTAGAAAGCCTGGTCTTCTCAGCAGAAAAGCAAATCCAATATTTCAGTGAGAGTTCTAATACAAGTGATCCTAGCAATGCAGCTATTTTTAAATGTGGGTTGGCATGAGAATGATAGCGACCTTGTGTAGGAACACAGATGGCAGGCATTTTCCCCCCACTTGTAGGAGTAATCGTGATACAAGAACTGAGCACATACTGACAACAGAACTGCTGCATGACTAAAGCGCTATGACTAAATGTGTGTTTTAAAGAGAATTTGGAAGGGGACTAACCCTGACTACCTTTCTATGGCAGGACTCCCATCAGTCACAAGGTGCAGATATTACCTGGGGTAAAAAGATCTCCTTGGAAGGGACATGTGCCTTTATTTATCTCTCTTCTAAGCAACTTTTCTATTTTGTATAATCTTTTAACTATTTGCCTTCATCTTCTGAGTTTTCCTAATTTTTAAATGGGAGTCACTAACTCCAGCAGCTAAAAAAAAATATTGCTATGTGAGGCTACACTTTTATTGTTACTTATTTTCCTATTCAGGTGCTCTCCAATTCATACAGCAGTCTCTCATTCAAACCACATCCTGGTTGCTAAGGTAATTTGAACCCTAGCTACCAGATAACTGCTGTTTATTTGACTTTATAGTAGGACCCCCTGAGGTGCATTCCTCTGTGCCCATTATGTGGAGGCTAGTGATGTGTGGGCCCTGTGGGTCAGACGGGTTCGGGGCAGAATTGTGTACAATGTCTTCGGACCATGGGCAGGTGTGGGCTGAAGTTTAGCCTACATGTACCCCTTTTACTAGTCATGTGTGAGGCGAGAATTTCTAGACCCACACCCAACCCTAACCCGCCCCTCCCAATCAGCACCTGGCCCTGGCCCACTGCTGCCCTCTATTTATAGACCTGGCCCAGCCCCGCAGTGACATCACAAAAGGGTTGGGTGGGTGGAAGTCTATAAATTCCGGTGCCAGAAGCCGGAACTGCTAGGTCACAGGTGGGGAGAGCAAGAGAAGAGCACAACCCGGACCTGCCCACGACACGAAGATTTTGTGCAGGAGTCGGCTGAAGCCCCCCGACCCACGTGTCCCACCGGTTTGTGGCCCGGCCTGCACATCACTACCTTCTACTGCTCCACTTATATACTTGCACCGATGTGCCCCACCCCTTCTGTGACATCATAACTGAGTGGATCAGGAGCATGTATATTAATGAAGGAGTGCAATGGGTTAGGGTGAGGTGGGAGTCGAGTTTAAGTGGACCCGCACATCACTAGTGGAGGCATTCCACTGTAAGATCAATGTTCCACGGGTATTCCAAAATTTCTGCTGAGGGTTCCTACAGTTTGCACCAGATCAAAGGGAGTGCAACTCTATTCTAAGGGAGTGTGCCAAGAAAGAGTTAGATTACCAGACTTAAAGGGGTGGTTCACCTTTCAGTTAACTTTTAGTGTGTTATAGAATGGTCGATTCTGAGCAACTTTTCCATCGGTCTTCATTATTTATTTTTTCTATTTTTTAATGATTTGCCTTCTGACTCTTTCCAGCTTTCAAATGTGGATCACTGACCCCATCAAAGACAAATGATCTGTAAGGTTTCAAATTTATTGTTATTGTTACTTGTTATTTTCTTTCTATTCAGGCCTCTCTTATTCATACTCCAGTCTCTTATTTAAATCAATGCATGGTTGCTAGGATAATTTGGACCCTGGCAACCAGATTGCTGAAATTGCAAACGTAAGATCTGTTAAATAAAAAGCTAAATAACTCAAAAACTACAAATAATAAAAATGAAAACCAATTGCAAATTATCTCAGAATATCACTCTCTACATCAAACAAAATATTCTCAAAGGTAAACAACCCCTTTAACTGGGGTGTCCAGAAAGACTCACAGCAGTTGAATCTGTTTTGCGTTTTAAAGAGGAATATGAGCAATGCTAAAGGGTGGTAATACACAGTCCTGGTTCAGCACTATAACCCAACGGAATACTTGCAACCCCAATGCAAATCACATGCTTGGGAAAAAATAACGAAGCAATTTGTTCAATGCTTGAATGAATTGCTCAAGACAGGAAAACAAATCGTTAAATCCCAGAGTAAAGCGAATGTTTTAAATGATTAAATCTGCCTTAAACACAGAAATACTACAGGATTATGACATATTTCATGCAGAGAGACTGAACATAATTTAATCAGCAATGATTTACTGCCCTTAGTGGGAAACACACAAATGTATCAATGCTTGTTAAAAAATATGAACTATGGCCAGGACAGATATATCTATTTTTAATAAAAGTAACGCAATACAATGCATTTGACACTTGCCATTAAATTTAATATTGCACAAGTGTTTGAAGAAGATGATCTATATTACTGACAGATTTTTATGAAACCTGCTTTATTAACAATCTCAGATTACAGTAGACTAATATACAGTACATGTTTTCATTTAAATATTTGTAAACTGAAACCCCACCAAAAAGACACCACCATCCACTTGAAAATAAAGTTCCAAGTAATTGCTGGTTCTGGCTCATAGCAAAAGCCTCCTCCAAACCCTGCTCTGATTCAATACCTCCCGACTGTCCCGTTTTCTGCGGGACAATCACAATTTTGACAGCTCAGCCAGCAGTTCTAGATTTTTATTAAAAAGTCCCAAGTATCTTTTTCTGGCTTCAATGCAGGAGATCAAAGAGAAAATGCAGGGGCTGAGTATTCTGCGCTCTCTGCCAAAAAGCCTCTTATTTAATGAAGTTTTAGTAACTTTGTATATTTTTTTTTGCCTCTGGAGATCAAAGTTTCTAAAACGTAATCAAATAAGAGCCATTTTGGTAGAGACACAAGAATTCTTAGCATCTGCATTTAGATACATTTGTAACAATAGAAGATAAGCAAAGATACAAGTGTAGCAATTTAAGATAAACAAGTCTCTTGGAAGAACTGTGACTTACAGCTTAAAGGGCAATTTCACATTCATTAGCAAAACTGTTATATTACAAAAAACATGGCCCTTAAACTCCCAGAAATGTGTTCAAACTTTCATAAACTTTCATAACCTGCCAAATCTTGTAAAATGGACATGGTAATTAGGGGGTGTAATCTAATGGGTGTGGTCGAAAATGTTCGCCACACATTGGGGAAGGTATGTGATTCTCACAATAATTATTCTACATTGTTTAACAAGTCAAAATCAGCAGTGCAGAAATAGAAAAGGCATAATACAAATACATTCAATAGCAATCACAATTACAAATAACTAGAAACCTTTTAAATGTAATAATATGTAATGTAATATGAGGGGGGTGAGGCAATGCAAAAACACTTTGGTGGCAACTCTATTGTATATCTATAATCTGCCTGATGAGTAAGCCCAATACTTTTATTACAGGTATAACATCTATTATACAGAAATCAGTTATCCAGAAATCTCTGAAATACAGCAGTGATAATTAAGAAAAACAATGTCATTGTTGATTGATTTGGTTTTATTTGTTTCTGTAACAATTCCAAAAAAATTGCACTTGATAATATCTAAACCATGTTGAGGTGAGTTATTGTTTTTCCTTTAGTGGCCAGATTATTGTTCAAATTTCACAAGGCAAAAATCAAACCCTGAACAGGCTTAGAAAAACCAAACCCCGAACAGGCCTTACAAAATCAAATCTCGAAAAGGCCCTAGAAAACCAAACCTCGAAAAGGCCCTAGAAAACCAAACCCCCGAACAGGCCTTTGAAAACCAAACCCCGAACAGGCCTTAGAAAAACCAAATCCCGAACAGGCCATAGAAAAATCAAACCCCAAACAGGCCTTAGAAAATCAAACCCCAAAAAGTCCTTAGAAAATCAAAGCCGAACAGACCATAGAAAAATCAAACCCCAAACAGGTCTTAAGCTGGCCATAGACGCAAAGATCCGATCGTACGAATCGTGGATTCGTACGATTTTCGGACCGTGTGTGGAGAGTCCCGACATTTTTCGTCCGTCGGAGATCGGTCGTTTGGTCGCTGGACAGGTTAGAAAATTTCTGTCGGCTGCCGATAATATCTCTGCGTGTATTGCCGATCGTACGATTTTCAGAGGGAGACTGTCACTAGTGTTGTCAGACATAAGTATCGTACGATTGCCGTCAGGGGCAGTACATTGGGTGATCTGTTCTATTTGATCGGAATGGTAAAGACTTTGATCTGAATGGTTAGTGGAGGTTCGGGAGATGGGAAAGTCTGATCGTACGTTGATTCGTACGATCGGATCTTTGCGTCTATGGCCAGCTTTAGAAAAACCAAACCCCGAACAGGCCTTAGAAAATCAAACCCCGATCAGGCCTTAGAAAATCAAACCCCAAAAAGTCCTTAGAAAATCAAAGCCGAACAGACGATAGAAAAATCGTTTGCAAATATCTTTGTTCATTATTTGGAACAGAAACTGTTCATAAAAGGCCCATACAGCAGTCATATTATCAAATATTGGAGATATGTGGACGACGTTCTAATCTTATGGAAAGGACCAGAAGGATTGTTCCATCAAATGATTGATGAGACAAACAAAAAGCACTCTACTATTAAATTTACCTGTGAGATCTCTGCTACTTCCATAAATTTTTTGGATGTCAACATAAAATTGTGTGACCAACAAATTCTGACACAAATGTTTTCCAAACCTACCGACCGAAATACTCTCCTCTTCTGTGGCAGTTTTCATAACCCACGTATTATTGATGCTATTCCGAAGGGACAATATATAAGAGCAAGGCGGATTTCGTCTAATTATGAACAATTTCAGTCCTCAATGCGGAATATCACCAATAAATTCCTCAATAGAGGTTATAAAAAGAAAAAATTTACACCTCTTGTGGAAGAGGTGAATCAATTAGATCGGGAGGAGTTATTACGAACAAAAGGGAAAGTGAATAAAGATATGGATAGAGTACCTTTTGTTACGAAATATGGAAAACAAAGTAATTGCATTGAGAAAATTATAAAACAATACTGGCCTATTTTGGGACAAGACAAACAGTATGGGGGCCTTTTTAAAAAACCACCTTTGTTTTGTTATAAAAGGGGCAAATCATTGAGAGATATACTATGCCCTTCTGATGTTTATCAAAAAGATACTAAATTTGCTAAAACACTAAGAAAAGGCACCTTCCCATGCCTCAGTTGTGTGTGCTGCTCTTCAGTAATAAAAAAACAGTACCGTTAACCATCCTATGAAGGGAACTCCTATAAGGATAAAAAAAAAATTCACTTGCGAGACAAAATTTGTAGTATACATGCTGAAATGGCCTTGTGGCATGGCATATATAGGACAGACCATTAGAATGGTCAAAGAGCGAATTAAAGAACACAGGAACAACAGAAGGAACTATAAAATTAGTACAGCAACTGATACACCTGTCTCAAGACATTTTCATAATCAGGGCCATAATGTAAGCCAGCTAAGATGGCTGGTTTTAGAAAAAATAACACAGTCTAAAAGGGGAGGTGATATACGAAAATCCCTTGGACAACGGGAAGCGTATTGGATAAAAAGAATGAATACAATGGCTCCTGCAGGCTTGAATGACCATTGGAGCTTATCTCCTTTTTTATAGCTAAACTGTTCATGTATCTCTTTCTTCACAGATATTGAGTACAGCTTGTGATTAGAATACTTTATTGCAAGTATCGGCTAAGGGTAAGACCTTTTGTATCAATAGTTATTAATGTATAGGCAGTTGAAACAAGGTAACCTTTAGGTAGGCTCTTTTTGAGCAGTTCCTACAAGTAATTTGGTTATTGTTTTTATATTTATTCATGTGTAGTTTGTCTCAACTATTTCATGAGGAAATTGCTTCAGACGACCACATTTTAATGGTTATGGAATTTTGACACTACGGATTGAATCGGGAATTTGCACAGCTACACAAATATTTTTATGATATCCTGGACTTTTAAGTATTTTAAATATCCGATATCTATTTATTCTTATATTATATACTACTTGTGTTCTTATGTAATTGATTATTGTACCTCCCAGTGGTAAGGGTTAACTGTGGTTCAAAAGATTTTTTGATGGAGGGGTGGGACTTCCTGTATGACACTATAAAGCACTTTTTCACTTTGGCTTGTACACACTTGAGAAAGGGCCCTTGCTGCCCGAAACATGTCGTGTGGAATGCACAATAAAGACTGAATAGCAGGTATTCTGCTTTTTGCTGTTTTCTTGATTTGCCAATTTAATACATTGAAGACCATAGAAAAATCAAACCCCAAACAGGTCTTAGAAAATCAAACCCCAAACAGGCCTTAGAAAACCAAACCCAGAACAGGCTTAGAAAACCAAATCCCTGAACAGGCCTTAGAAAACCAAACAGTTTAGGGTTAAAACTAAACAGGTGGCAATCCCACCACAGGGAAATTTAACAGATCTCTATTAATTTATTTAGGGGCATATTTATCAGAGAACGCTCACTTGACCCTTCAATAAATATTCCCCAAAGTCTAAGAGGTACTGTACATAGTTGACAAATAGTCCCTACCGAAGCAGCTATCAGTATTGGGTTGATTCCATTTCACATACATTTTGCTCTTTCCCTGACACAGAGCTTTCCCCAATGAACTATTAAATGACGAGGATAATGTTCTCTCTAGTGGATATGCGTTTAATAACTCATTACTAGTGATAATTAAGAGAATGACTTTTTTTTAACCTTAGCACATCAAAGTCATTGTTTCTGGATACATCTCATATTGATTATTTTACAGTATTAAGAGCATGAAGGTAAATCTAAAAGTATTGATTTTCTTATGTGAAGAAAAATGGCAAGCATCAAAAAGAGAGGTCAGAATGGAGTTTAGTCAGCATTACCAGCTAAAGAAATGTTTGTTTTTTTCTTCTAGGCCTCTCTTATCACATAAGTGAACACAATCACAGGGCTAATATTTGGCACCCCCCCCCCCCAATAATTGTTGCCTTTCCTTTTTACTTTAATACTGGCTTAATAGTGAGTCAAATGTGCATTATAATGGTTGTGTGGTAAAGATCGAACTGTGGTAAATGAAAAGATTTCGATCTTCATTAGTTCAAAGTTGAAAATATGCTTTAATTTCTCTCTCCAGCTTATGTCCTCTTAAATAGTGGCTCACCTTCTTTCTCTAAGATAAATCAATGCAATGCCAATGTTGAAATGTCAGCCAAGTTAATCCTTCGTTTTGTTGCTGCTACGAAAAAAACGTTACTCTTATATTGGCTTTTAGAATCTCCCCTCTCCATGAAAGATATTTTATCACAGATAAATCAATTGTGTTGGCAAGAAGCAATATGGGCAAAAACAGCTGAACCACATTTAAAGCGCAAATTCATGGATGACTTTTTTTCAAACTAATCGATCCTGGTCAAAAAACTAAAGTCTTAGAACTACTACAAATCTAAATATATTGAAATGTAAGGTGGCTTCATCAGTTCATGAATATTTTGGATACTTGATACTGCCATTTTTGTTGATAATTCTTTTTACATAAATTAGTAAATACACTGCGTGAAGTTTGGTTTATTATTGTTTCTTTACTTCATTATTTTATTTACCATGTTAATTATTTTCCTTTGGAATGTGTGCTTTTGAGCATATATTTATAGATATTTGTTTGTATCTTTGGCATGTTATACAGCATTGTATATTCTTTTCTTTGTTATCTTGACATACTCTTAGGGGCCGATACACTAAGGGTCGAATATCGAGGGTTAATTAACCCTCGATATTCGACTAGGAACTAAAATCCTTCGACTTCGAATATCGAAGTCGAAGGATTTAGTGCAGATAATACAATCGAATGATCCAAGGATTATTCCTTCGATCGAACGATTAAATCCTTTGAATCAAACGATTCGAAGGATTTAAATCCAATGATCGAAGGAATATCCTTCGATCAAAAAAAGTTAGCCAAGCCTATGGGGACCTTCCCCATAGGCTAACATTGACTTCGGTAGCTTTTAGATGGCGAACTAGGGGGTCGAAGTTTTTTTTAAAGAGACAGTACTTCGACTATCCAATGGTCGAATAGTCGAATGATTTTTACTTCGAATCCTTCAATTCGAAGTCGTAGTCGTAGTCGAAGGTCGAAGTAGCCCATTCGATGGTCGAAGTAGCCCAAAAAAACTTCGAAATTCAAAGTTTTTTACCTTCGAATCCTTCACTCGAAGTTAGTGAATCGGCCCCCAAATGTGTTTATGGAAAACTCAATAAAATTATTGAAAACCCAGACCTGGGTTTGAGGCAGTAAGGAGGTTGGTGCATTTTAGCCTAATCACTGTCCAACCTCATAGGAAAATAATTTTGTCACAGAAAGACCCAAAGGGGAATGTGACGGGAGATTTCTAGGCCGAGAAGCAGAGTTTGTCACCTGGCTAATTTTTCATACCAAACAAGTCACCAGCAAAGATTGGTGTAGCAAATTTGTTACAAAATGTGTAATGCTTTCTGCAGTTCCTCTCTCAACCCATCCAACTCTTGATATTAGGGATGCCCCGAATCCCAAATCCTTCATGAAAGATTTGGCCAAATACTGAACTCAAGTAAATGCCAAAGAGAAACGTATTCGGTTGTCTATCCAATCACTACTTCAACAAACCCCCCCCCCCCCCTCTCCCCAAGTACAATCCGGTATTATATTCTGGCAAAGGTAGCTTAACTACAAGAATTAAAAATGAATCATTCCTGGATTTGGATTCAGGAACAGGTCAATAGTTGGAAAGGCAAGATTGGTTATAAGTAGTGCAATTGCATGGTTGATCATTTCTTTCTTATTAACGTGACTATTGCTTATTTTATAAACCATTTTCCATAAATCTTTTTTATATAATATAGGAAGTATTTATTAGGATTTTTTGGGGGGGAAATAAGGATTAAACTTTAACTTGATGCAGAACATATTATGATTATATATATATAACCACTTGTTTCTGTTTCTTACCTATAGGACTGTCTACATTTTGTTTGAATTTGCAGGAAGATGCTCTCATACTTCTAATTAAGCTCTGAAAATGTACATAGCCAGGCAGTGAAAAGAATGCAATGCTTAGAAGTGACTTTGATGAACAAGTCTAATTAAATATATCAATTGTTTTTTATAGATTGTCAGGAAGAATGGATTAGCAGTTCATTTGTTCATTGCAGAAACTAGAAGCTTGAAGCATTGCGTGGAAAAAACTAATTTAAAAGTTGTAAATAGCTTTCCAAAGTACAAGTGACATATTGAATGCAGATGCTTTGTGCTCAGGAAAGCCTAAAATCAGCTCTGCACTACTGCCGAGGTTATGTCACCCCCAAAACATACCACCTGAGGTTTATGTTATGTTAAGATATAAGCATCAGATAGTTTTGATCACCGCAATAAAAAGAAGGAAGATAAGTGAGACACATGCACCATGTATGAAATATACAAATAAATTAGGGGCATCTTAATTCTGATCGGTCGTCTGGATAGTGCTCTACAATTAAATACATTTCCAGTGGGTGTATTATTAACTATTATGAGTTAGAGCATACATATACAAAAACATAATATTACCACACCTACAAACATGTTGTTGAAGCAGATACACAACATGGCCAAAAGAATCAAGACAAGTGCCTGTCCAACAGTTTACTACAAACTAAAGGTATTAATATGAAGTTGCTTCTCTTTTTGTTGCAAAAAGAGTTTTTATCTCTCTCTAACCACCAAGAAAGGTTTTCCCACTTAATGTTATAAAGAATGTTGGATGGGCTTTGCTTTCATTCGCATCTAAGGTTATACTGTTGAAGGACCTGTCCAAATCTTTTGCCTCAAAGTTGAAAGCACTGAATTGTCATGAATGTTGTCAATGATGGGTGTGGCTAAAATAGCGATCAGCTAGAAGGTTTGTCCATACTGGGTCCACCCAAAGGCAAACCCCGCATACATTGTATTCTCCCTTTGCAAGCATGAAGGTCAAAGGGGAGAATTTCTGGCAGGCAGAAAGTTATGGCCCGCTAGGCCAACTGGGTTTTTTTCCCCAGAGACCCTGTAAAGAGATGCATTTCCTGGTATACCCGTCATTGTTTCAATAGTTGTATCTGTCTTTAACTTCAGATAGACAGGCTAAAGGTGGCCATAGACACACCGATAATATTGTACAAAAAAAATTTCGCACGATATTCGGTGCATGTATAGTGGAGCTGACTGATATTGGCAGAAGACTTGGATATCGGTCGGCTCCTTTGATTGATTGCCTTTGAAGAATATCGGTCACTGTTAGTGCTGAATCTTTAGATAAAGGTAGAATTCTATTGTTTCTACCTTTATCTCAGCTCTACACGTGTGTGTGTGTTGAAACGAACAATCTTGCCTAGAAAGATCTTTTCCAGGAAAGATCGTAATTGTAACGTCTATGGCCACCTTAAAGTGGACCTGTCACCCAGACACAAAAATCTGTATAATAAAAGTCATTTTTAAATTAAACATGAAGTCCAATTTCTATTTTTTATTAAAACATTCATAGCTGTTGTAAGCACATTTAAAAATCTCAGCTGTCAAATATTGTCTGCCCCTCCTTTATGTCCTGGGCATAGAGGCGGGGCAGACAATTACTTTCACTTTCCATTCAGCACTTCCTAGATGTCACTGCTCTCCTCACATTCTCCTATTCTCTTTACCATTTAATTGTGTAGCCAGGGCATGGGGATGGACATTGGGTTCCCCATTCTGGTGCACAAACAAGATTTTGAGATGATGCAAGGCTTGCCTTAAAAATAGTGTCCACAAAATGGCTCCTGCCTGCTTGCTATCATTTTGAATTCCCAGACTGAAGGAAACAAGATTCAAATAATTTATATAGTGTAATTAAAGTTCATTTTGCTTGACTAATGGGATAAAATAGGATTTTGAATAATTTTTTTGGGTGACGAGTCCCCTTTAAGAGCAAGTATCTCACGAGGCAGAAAGGACGGTTGGATTCAAAACTTTGGACCAGATTTAATTCCGTGGGAAAAAGGTTTATCACGTGAAAACTCCTGGACATTATTCAATTCCTAAAAACTTCTCATGGTTTATCATGTGAAAACTCTATTGAAGTCTATGGGGAAAAAACTGCAACTAAATTCAAATTAAAGATTTTTCGTCTCAAATTGAATTCAGTCCGGGAGTTTTCACGTGATAAACCATGAGAAAGCTTTCTCACTTAATTGATTATGGCCTTTTTACTTAAAAAGTCAGATAGTTTTATCTGCTGCCTATTGAGGGCTGAGTCTGTGTTACATACTAGAGTGGAAGAAATAAGCAGAGGGTCAGCAAACAAACCAAACTCAAAAATAATATAAACAGTAAATCTATTAAATCTGAGCCTTTAGTCACAAATCATGAGTGTTAAAAAAAATTAAATTAGAAATTAGGTGGTTCTTTTAAAAAAAAAAAAAGTGAGTAATTTCATGATGTCATGTTTTACCAGCACTGCTTCAATAGTAACTGTATTGTTAAACAGAGTGTGAGAAATGAAGTACATGAACATCTGAATCCTGTTTCTGGATGCACAGTAGGAGTTCTTTTTTCTTGCATTGCCAGCCACCGGACAGAACTCAATGAACAACGACTTCCTACTGTGCTCCTCTTGTTTCTCCCCTTTGATTTGCCCTGCATGAACTTGCCTCCCTCCATTCCATGCAGAATATTTCCTTATCTCCTCTCTGTTTGTCATTTCCATCACAAATATATTCAGCGCTCTCCTTTAGAATAACAACAACAGCTTAGGCGCACTTGGGTTAACACATTTTATGCTGCTGCTCTGGGCTGTTGCCATTATTCTAAAGCAGAGAATTAAATATCTTTTGTGATTGGATAGACAACCGAATAAGAGATATTCTGCATCGAAAGGAGGGAGGCAAACTCATGCAGGGCAAAGCAAGGGAAAGAATGCAGGAGGAGCTCAACAAAAATAAGTAAAAAAGTAAACTAGCATTCACTTAGGTACAGATGTGTGAGATATGGCACTGAGCCAAAGGACAAGGGGGCAGATAATAAATACGAAGGCAGAGGCGGTGGTCATGGGTGGTAGAGGCCATATTCAATAGTTTAATAGTGCTCATTATTAGCTTTCTTGAGTGATGATAGGGTTATATCCAGAGTTTATGGAATGCTCAGAATCTCTTTACTACAGTAATCAGACTTAAAGGAACAGTTCAGTGTGAAAATAAAAACTAGGTAAAATGGGCAAAATAAATCCTGTTTCCAATATAGTTAGTTAGGCAAAAATGTAATGTATAAAGGCTGGAGTGACTGGATGTCTAACATAATAACCAGAACACTACCTGCTTTTCAGCTCTATTACTCTGAGTTAGTCAGCGACTTGAAGGGGGGCCACATGGGACATTTCAGTTCAGTGAGTGTGTAATTGATCCTCAGCATTCAGCTCAGATTCAAAAGCAACAGATATGACCCATGTGCCCCCCCCCCTCAAGTCTCTGATTGGTTACTGCCTGGTAACCAGGGTAACCAGTCAGTGGAAACCAAGAGAGCTGCAAAGCAGGAAGTAGTGTTCTGGCTATAATGTTAGACATCCAGTCACTCCAGCCTTTATATATTACATTTCTGGTTAACTAACTATATTAGAAACATTTTTTTATTTTGCACAGCCTATCTATTTACCCAGTTTTTATTTTTATACTGTCCAATTCCTTTAAAGGGTGGTTCACCTTCAAGTTAACTTTTAGTATGTTATAGAATGGCCAATTGGTCTTCATTATTTATTTTTTATAGTTTTTTTTATTAATTGCCTTCTTCTTCTGACTCTCTCCAGCTTTCGAATGGGGGTCACTGACCCCGTTAAAACAACAATTTCTCTGAAAGGCTACAAATATATTGTAATTGCTACTTTTTATTACTCATCGTTCTATTCAGGCCCAATTCTATTTATATTCCAGTCTCCCATTTAAATCAATGCATTATTGCTAGGGTAATTTGGACCCTAGCCACTTGTTGAATAAAAAGCTAAATAACTCAAAAGCCACAAATAATAAAAAATGAAAATCAATTGCAAATTGTCTCAGAATATCACTGTAGATTTCAGTGGTAGACTGGCACAAAAACTGGACTTCACTCCAAAAATAGATGCAAATTAAAAAAAAGTTATTTATACAAAAAGAAACATCTCAGAGGTAGGCTTTACGCGCTTCGTGCCTTCTGGGCACAAATTCCAGAATATCACTATCTACATCATACTAAAAGTTCATTTAAAGGTGAACAACCCCTTTAATAGTGTGGTGACTTGCCAACAAAGTGCAATACCTTTTATTATGTATTGTCTATTCTTGCAGTATCTCACTGGCATGACTGGTGCTAATGCAATGCTAATTAATTATAATGTACTTGCAGGCATGTCTAAAGTTATTGCAATACTCTCTAAACCCATTTTCTGTGTTGACATTTCTAGCATGTCTAGAGTTATTTCAATGCTCTGAATCTGTTCTCTGCACTCACCTTGCTTGCATGTCTAGAGTGAACACAGTGCTCGATGAATGCAGACATCTTAATGTCATGTCTGCAGTTAATGCAATGCTCATCTTCATTTAATGCAGTGATCCCCAACCCGTGGCACACAGGCAACATGTTGCTCACCAACCCACTGCTCCCAGTGGTCTTAAGGCACGTACTTAAAGGGAAACTAATAATGCTAGAAATGCTGTATTGTGTATACTAAACATAAACTTACTGCACCACAAGCCTAATCAAACAAATGATTTATGCTTTCAAAATTGGCTACAGGGGGTCACCATCTTGTAACTTTGTTAAACATCTTTTCAAGACCAAGACCATGCACATGCTCAGAGTGGTCTGGGCTGATGCTTAGGGATCATCATAAATTGTCAAAACAGCACAAGTAAAATAATATCTGCCATAGAAGCAGATGCAGCAAGAATGAATAATAATCAGAATATGCAGACTGCACTGTGTTGTTATGTAATCTAATGAGGATTTTATAGTTTTTGTATTGTTTAATACAAACTTTTTCCAACTCTCCAGCACTAGTGGCTGCAGAAAAAAATCCACCAAATAGAATCCCAGTTTATTTGTTTAAATCTGGATCCATGATCTTTGCATACAACTTTCTCACCAGTGTTGTGCTGATTGGTTCAAGACAATCACATGTCCGTATTGTGTTCCCTGGCCACAGAACTTCCTCACACCAACATATATACAAAATATTTGGACTTGTGAAGATGAATTAAAGCTTCTTTATTCCTCAAAAATTAACAGTGCATGATGTCCTTACTATAAAACTTTATAGCTGCACGCAATTGCTGACAAGACTTTCTCTATTAGTCCTTAAAGGGATATTCCCTCATTTCTATACTACTATGTATGTGGCTATAATTTAAAAGACATGTTTTAAAAACAACACAAGATATATATATATATATATATATATATATATATATATATATATATATATATATAGATATAGATATAGATATATATATAGATATAGATATATATATATATATATGTTGACACACAGTATGCAATCAGTTTTTTCTCTCTGTACATTGGTATACCAATAGTATATCATATATAAACAGATATCATCAGTTATAGATATTTTTTTTCTCATTGGATACCTACTCTACTCTATATAATGTTTAATTTCACAATCTTTATTTAGGCCTCTCTACTTTTCAGTCTGTAGGATAAACATCCACCATGCTTCTGAGTTATTTATTAATTTCTCTAGATCTCCTTTTCTCTTTCCTAAACTGACATGCTCTATACCTTGGAAAGATATACAACTCTCATTACCATTATGTATGGATAGAATATGTTCAGCAATAGAGGATGATTCAACTTTTCTACCAATACATGCTATGTGTTCTAAAATCCTATCCTTTATGGTCCTCCCTACATACTGGCATCCACATATACATGTTGCTAGATATATTACATAAGTTGTTTTACAATTAATATATGTTCTACAATCATATTCTTTTCCAGTAGTTGTACTTTTAAAATTTTTAGATACATTAATATAACCACAGGCTTTACAGACTCTTGATCCACATTGATATGTACCCAGATAACACATTCAACTAGATGCTTTGTGTTCAGATTTATCTGGTAACATGCTGGGAGAAATATGGCTTGCAATAGATCTATTCTTTCTATATGTAAACCTAGGTTTTTCTACATTTAACAAAGGATCGGAATTAATTCAATGCCAATGTTTCAGGACTATTCTTTTAATAGTAAAAGCCTCTTTACTATAATCTGTCACAAAATATGTGTTGTTATTTGTATTTTCACCTCTCTTGTATCTGTGGCTGTTTATGTTGATATCTATGCTTTACTGCCTCCTCCAAAAGCACTCTACGATCACTGCACGTTCAAGGTTACTGTATTATATCCTCTCGCACTTAGTCTATCCCATAAATTCATTGCAGTCCTCTGGAAGGCATCCCAAGTGGAACAAACCCTATATGATCTTTGTCCCTTCAGCTGGAGTTGAAAACATTAAAGAGGATGTAAAGGCAAAAATAAAATACCATTTTTACTTTATTAACTGAAAAAGAAACCTATCCCCAATATACTTCAATTAAAAAATGTGTACCTGACTGTATGCAGTGAAATTCCCCCTTCATTTACTTGCTCTGACTGCTGCAGATATGAATCTCTACATGGTCACCGGCTGTTCTACAGGGAAACAAGCAAAGCTGCTCGAGTTCTGGGAAGTCCCTCCCCCTGATGCTTTCCCTGCAGAGCAGTTAGGTAGGGAGCATCTGAAGTTTCCTATCTGCAGCATTCAAAGCAAGTAAATGAAGGGAGACTTTCACTGCATACAGGTCAGGTTTCTCATAAAAATATAGACATTTTTTAATTAAAGTATATTGGAGATAGGTTTATGTTTCATTAAAGAAAGTAAAAAAGGGTTTTGTTTTTTACCTTTACATCCCCTTTAATTATTAAATTCCTGACTTGAAGGCAAGTTTCAGTTGAATAAAGTGCACTGCCAATCAGAGCCTCCTGGAGGCTGTCCTAGGTGCTATCAATAGCCAATCACAGCCCTTATTTTTCAACCACAGGAACTTTATGCATGCTTATGTTGCTCTCCAACTTTTTTTTACAGTTGAATGTGGCTCACTGTTAAAAAGGTTGGGGATTTCTGATCTAATGTTATGATCTTGCTGGCATGTCTGGGATTAATGCAACACAACCTTTTTCTGTAGTGATTTTATTGATATGCCTAAATTCAAAGCAATTTAAAAGTGGTTGTCAAAGGAGGGGCGGTAAAAAAAACAAATTCTACTCCACTAGACATTTTTGAGGGGGCCCCCACGTTCCACATCTGGTCTTTGTTTCCACATTAAGCCTGATATTTTATTGAAACAGTCCTGGCAAATATACAGAATACCAGTTACAAAGACAGACACAGGTCACTTTTTTTCACCCACAATGAAGCATAATTCCCAATCTTTCACTCAACAGAGGTGCTTACTGTGCAATTCATTATATGGAAATAAATTATGTGATTAAATGCAGCATGCTAAATTATAATCTCCTTAAGGCAGGTGATAATTCTGTAGACCCCTTGTTTTTTGTGAGTCCTTTACTTTGCACCTTATTCAGCAAAGTGTGTGCAACTAGCATTCCAGTGCAAGTGTTCATTTTTGCACTTGCATTAGGAAAAAAAGCTCTACCCCTTGCTAGGTGTTTAGCTATTGTTTTTAACAACGTCCCCACCCCTATAATAAATATATTTAAAAAAAAAAACAGTAGAGCTATTTCTGTAGAGGAATACATGGGTTTAAATGGAACAGCAGGTCCCAGAGGAAGCAATTATTTCAGGCAGTGAAACTACAGCAAAACTGCTAACTAGATACTGCCACAGTTCTTAAAGGAAATCTATCATTGCAGGGATTTTTAATGTAATAAAAAAGAAAGCAACATTCTTATGTCATTAATACCATTCTTTTAAAAATTTTGTAATGGAGACATTTTTTATGCCTACTGTCTCTCCAGTAATAGATTATTCTCTGCATGAAGTCAGTCATCAGGCATTTTTTCTGGATATTGTGATATAAAGTACACTAATAAACATTTGGAATGCAGTCACGACAAAAAAACATTAGCATAAAAGAGGAAAATGTGTATGAAGTGATTTACACCTTTAAACAAACCCACATACAAGTCACAGAACGTGACGCATTATTGGTGCGGTTTGAACTACCTGACAATGCAGGTCTGGATTTTAATGTTAAATTCCCATTTGTGGAGCGTCAAAGTCATACTATACTATATATTCTATTTGGTTACAGGTGCAACAAGAACACTATCATCATGAGGTTTATATGCTCTCCCCATGGTTCATTTAGTTTCCTTCTACACTTCAAAAAGGTAATTTGAGGTCTATAAAGCACGGTGACAAATTGAAATGCCAGGAAAGCTGTTAAAGGGCATGTAAATGCAAAAAAATAAAATCACATTTTTACTTTCTTTAATGAAAAAGAAACATATCTCCAATATACTTTAATTAAAAAATGTGTACCATTTTTATAAGATACCTGACTCTATGCAGTGAAATTCTCCCTTCATTTACTGCTGTGGATAGGAATTGTCAGACGGTCCCTAACTGCTCTGCAGGGAAACAATCATACTTATGAACAGCAGGGGGAGCCCCTGCCTTACTTCCCGGACATGCAGAACTCAAGCAGCTTTGTTTATGATGATCCCTAAGCAGCCCAGACCACACTGAGCATGTGCACAGTCTTAGTCTTGCAAAGATGTTTAACAAAGGTAAAAGATGGTGACCCCCTGTAGCCAACTCTGAAAGCATCAATTATTTGTTTGATTAGGCTTGTGGTGCAGTAAGTTCATGTTTATATTTAGTGTATACAAAATACAGCATTTTCATCCTTATTCTATTTTAGACTTTACATGCCCTTTAAGGGGTATTTTTTTCAAATAAAAAAAGTCAGAATGTTTCCAGCAACAAATTTGCACAACTGCTCAGTTGCAATGAGTTATTAGATCTAGTGGAAGCTTTCTAGGGTTATGCACTAAAAGATGCAACATTTGTTACAGGTCTAGTTTAGAGATGTGTGGTACTACCCATACCCAACCTAAACCCAAGACCTCCCAACCCAAACCCTACCCTAGCCAGCACTGCCCGCTCTATTTAAATATGCATGCATCTCTGACATCACAAAATAGGAGCAGGGCAGGCAGGCACCTATAAATTGAGGCTGCCAAAGACAAAAGCCATCAGAGTAAGGCCGTGAGCGGGAAAGCAGAAGGAAGACCTTAACCTGCAACCCAGCAATCTTGTGCAGAAGGCTTCGGCCCAGCCTACACATAACTTGTCTAATCACTTCTAGCATTCAAATCAGATTTCAGCATTTATTGGGTCACCTACTTAATAGCCAACATGGTAATGGTTGCTATGGTTTACGGCAAGCAGGCAAACTTTTTGCCTAATTTGACATGTGGGGTATTACTAATGATATTATTCCCTAATGTTATGTGATTTTAAAGCTCTGGACAGAGAAGGTGGCAATTTTTTTTCTATTTTGGAGAATGACATTTTTTTTCTTTGAATCCATGTTCTTATTTGCATGTTTTAGCTGAATGTTTTGTGAAGCACTCTATATCCCCCTGGTACTAACATATACAACCTCCTGGTGGGGTGGCATGTACTCTACTAGAAGGATGGCTAAATAATTCCTTCTCGTCTCCCAGCGAGACTGATGATTTAAGCAGTAGGGAAGCAGATATAGTTTAGAGCAAGAATATCAATAAATGCGTTTTTTTGTTTACATTAAAAACTTGTTTTAATTAACAAAAAATATTGAGATGTAAAGCTGTTCTCAATGTTTAAAGGGGAACTACAAAAAAAACATAATTTGAGATTTTTGAAAAGTAAACATAAATTCAAGCAACTTTGCAATATACATCAATTAAAAAAATATGCAGAATTTTTATGATTTTAAGGGTTTCTTACAGTTCCCTTAGCCTAGCCCCCTGCTCTCCTGCTGATCTGTCTGACTACTTTGCTGAGCTGGCTGACTACTGTTACTTTGTATCAACAGCCATCTGTCCTTAGCCTGCATCCTCCAAACCCCACAATTCCCTGCACACACGATTTCAATAAGGAAAGGAACATCACAGTGCAATGCATTGTGGGTTATGTAGTTCCTGCATGCTGTCTGTAAGCTGTGGAGAAGTTGTTACAATTTATAACATCAGTGTTTTAGTCCCTCCTTCCCTGCCAGGATTTCAGATGATGCAGAAAGACAATAACTGTTAAACAGCTTGATTTCAGCATAGAAAATGGCATTTATTCATACTTTTTGAAGAAACAGGTAACTGTGGTGGTATATTTGGGGTTTCTGTGTAATGTGGGCTTCTTCCTTTTTTTGTGGGCTTTTGGTTTGGAAGCCGGATTTCCACTTTAAGTATAGATCTGTATATTCCAGGAGAGACTTTTAACACTCTCCACATAACGTGGTGAAAGAATGAAAGAAACAAAGAAGTAACAGAAGAAAGAAAAAAAGAGAGAGAAAAAAAAATCCATTACACAAGAGATCATTCATTTGATTAATGTATGAATTTCTAAGTTGAACTGAATTGTATAATCACTGATTGGCACCAAAATGTTAGGCAACCCTTACTGATTATTCTTCCTTACCTAAAGGTGGCCATACACGGAGAGGGCCCAACGATCGGATCCTAACGGTGGCTTTACGGGCGGTCGGATCGCGGGACCGCATCAACGAACAGATGCGGCAGCGATCCGAAAGGATTTTTAGTCCCATCCGATCGGGGAATGTTTTTTCCAGGGAAGCCCGTTGGGGGGCCCCATACATACATACATACATACTCGGTCTGTTGGCAGCTTTTATCGGCCCATGTATGGCCACCTTAAGACCCTGTTGCTGGTGCTCCCCTTCACTGAAAACTGCACCAATCCTGGGTACCTCAGTAGGAGCACCATGTTGTGATCTGCTTCCTCCTTCTCTTCAGCCCCTGGCTTCTAAGTTAGGCTTTTCACCCTACTGTGCCTACACATCCATCCCAGGGCAGGGAAGAGGAGAAAAAAGACTGAAACGTGATGCTCTTATTAAAGTACCCTGGTTGGTTCTGCAGACTCCATTACCTAAGCTCATTAGCTAAAAATCCTGCATACTCAGGATTTACTTAAACATTCACAAACACTAAAGTTATTGCTAATGTTTCAGAGCATTTCATGGCCTATTCCTCAAAGCCTTAAATAAAATACTAAATGTAAATCCATACCACTAAATATCCCAATAAAATTTTTGAAAAAGACATGAAAACACAGACATTTCAGGTTTAGAGTTCACAGTGTAGAGATCCAAAAGCATTCACTCTGAAGGATTACCTCCATATTTTAATATTGGAAAGTGATATAACACTACAAATCTGCAAATTTTACAAATTTGAAGGCTTTTTTCCCCCATTAATGTGAGCTAGGGTATGCTCATTCCCGTAAAGCTTCCTTACTTCATAATGACCAATGCTCATGTGGATATGTACATAAACATGTTATAAAAACAATATGCATCAACATTCTATTACAGGATAACATTATTATTGTCCTTTTACTATATATTAGTGTATAAAGCACAGACACACACACACACACATACACACTATATCATTATCAGTTCCTTCCCTAGTGAAGCTTACAATATAAGATCCATACCAGCACAGACAGATTACAAACCTAGAACCCCAATGCTGTTTTGTATAAATGTTAACCATTATGCCTCCACATTGCCACCTGTCTAACAAACCTAATTCTTACAGTAATTCATTGAACTAAAAAATATTGTCTGGGAGGAGAAGGTAACCTTAGTGAGCAACGAATTACATTATGTTGAGAATTGTAGCCTGTTTTTCCATGGGGGCTACACTTTGCTAATCACATTGCAAACTTTAGGGGTTGAACTTGATGGACTTTAGTCTTTTTTCAACCCGATCAAACTATGTAACTATGTGCACAGTGTTACTGGAGGATTTCTCAAGCCTGTTCCTTCATAAGCCATCACACCAGGCTTCCCCCCACAGATAACTTGATAAATGCTTATCACAGTGACAGCATGTACCTTTTTCAATTTCAATTCAGCTAGATCTGTGGCTTGTTACTTTACCGAGCAATATAACATCCCAACTAATCATCAAGAAAAGCCAATCTTTGGTCTTTGTGGTGTTTATACAAAGGGCCTATAGCTGTCAAACATAACAGTCTTGAAATAAGGTTTGCCTCCGTCTCACCTTAAAGGAGTATTCAACCCTAAAGTTAAAAAACCCGTACCCCCCTACCCTACATAGACCCCCCCATCCCTCCTCCCCCAGCCTAAGTGTTACCCCGGGCAAATGCCCCTAACGTTTTGCTTACCCCTCGTTGCAGATCCAGGCATCAGAGTTCACAGGCGCCATCTTCTTCTCTTCAGAAAACTTTGGAATGAGACCGGCGTGGCGGCGCATGCACAGTTGGAGCAATTTTTTGTTTCGCAACAACTGCGCATGTGCTGAAACTCACAAAAATTGCCGAAGGTCTCATTCCGAAGAATACCGAAGCCGCTAAAGATGGCTCCCGTGAACTCCGCTGGACAGAATCTGCACAGAGGGGTGAGTAAAGAGTTAGGGGCATTTGCCCAGGGTAACACTTAGGCTGGGGGAGAAGGGAGGGGGTCTATGAAGGGTAGGGGAGTAGGGTTTTTTTAACTTTATGGTTGAATTCTTCTTTAATAGCCAAGCACACACTGTCTATGATAAAAGAAAAGATCACACAATAGTCTTGCATTGGCTTTGTCTTCTAGTCAGTTTGCAGTTGACATTAAAACAAAACTTTCATATTCTATAATTTACAACTTGAGTTGAATATCTGTGATGTTTTCAAAGCAAAAGTGTTGGATGTCGTTGTACAGCAAAGCACGTAAACACAAAAGTGCATGCACTATATCTATCGCTCAGCTACATCAATGTTTTTAAAAGAATAGCTCTTGGCTTTCCTAGCACTTAACGAATCATGGCTATTTTGAAGAAAATCCTCCCAGTAGATGCTTCATTGCTACATCAGCAGCAGAACACAGGGAGAAGGAAATTGCTTGAGAAAACATATTGCAAGAGCAGATTTGCTTAAACAGATGTTTCATAGGCACAAGATGTGACATAAAATCCGTAAGTGCCGGTGCTAAAAGGGACAATTTAATTAGTTTATGTGGTTTAATGTTCGAGAGCTTCTCTGCCTTTGCAAATATCACCCATCATCACAGCCACCGAAGTGTCCACATTTACATTTCCAGACAGAGGATCCCATTAGAAGTTACTCAAACGGTCTAGGATAATGGATGTAGTACAGCGCATTATAAAAACACCTGGATTACAGCGGTGTCACCATTAACATTCTTTCATGTGCACTCTAATGGGGTACACATTCTGCAACCCAAAAACACTTCACTTGACTTTTACACGTGATAAGGGAATGATTTTGAATGCATCATTACCCTGCTATTGAGAACTGCAACTGCCACCATCCAAAAAGAGCAAATGCAGTTTGAAGATGCATACCAACACATGACCATGTTCTGCAGTATGCTAATCACTGAAGATTGCGGATGTTACAGGTGGGTGCACTAACTAATTGCACTTGCAATATTGATTAGGCTTCCCTGTGTTTTTATCATTTCTTTCATTAGTACTGTAGAAGGTGAATGTTAAACACTGAGGTCATTTACCTGCCAATTGCAATGTTGTAGCTTTTCTTTAGTTAAAAGTGAACTATGTGGGTGTATGGCCTTGAGTCACAGGCTTAAACATCATTGCCTAGCAAAACAAACAAGCCACACTTCATTAGTCATAATAATTACAATTAGTGCATGCTTAAAAAAATACTCATTAGTTATAGGGTTTTTAAGGTTGTTGGAAAAGGATTGTACCACATTGCATATACAATATATTGCATCAACCACAATTTAGCAGCACTGGATTATTCTTATGCCTCCAGCTGGGAATTTCACATTCTTACTCGCATCAAAAGTATTTCTTTGTGCCATGAAATGTATTAAAGGAACAGTTCAGTGTAAAAACAAAACTGTGTAAATAAATCAGCTGTGCAAAATAAAATATGTTTCTAATATAGTTAGTTAGCCAAAAAATGCAATGTATAAAGGCTGGAGTGACTGGATATCTAACATAATAGCCAGAACACTACTTCCTGCTTTTCAGCTCTCTAACTCTGAGTTAGTCAGTGACTTGAAGGGGGGCACATGGGACATAACTGTTGAGTTTGCAATTGATTCTTAGCATTCAGCTCAGATTCAAAAGCAACAGTTATGTCCAATGTGCCCCCCCAAGTCTCTGATTGGTTACAGCCTGGTAACCAATCAGTGGAAAACAAGAGAGCTGAAAAGCAGGAAGTAGTGTTCTGGCTATTATGTTAGACATCCAGTCACTCCTATTCCTAACTATATTAGAAACATTTTTTATTTTGCAAAGTATTTACTGAGTTTTTATTTTGATACTGAATAATTCCTTTAACAAACCATAATGTAACTAACCACAAACAATATGAATGTTTAAACGGTCTTGCAGGTCCTTAAGCAAATATTAATTTCAATGCAATTTTTAGTAAACTGCCTAAATTCAGCTGAACTTCATTGGCGTCTAGACTAGGTTCTCAACAGGTGTCTTAATTAGGGAAATTCAGAACTCGGTGGAAACAAACATCACGCTTGAATACCTGTTTTTTATGGTTTCCCTTACATCCTGGGTATACAGTAGGTCATCACTGAGACTATGCCAATCAAAAGTATACACACAAGCAGCAAACAATTTAAAATGATGTCAGTCATACAAAATTATAGTTCAAACAATAAAAAGATTATTTTACATAGATCGATTCACATACTAAGCAATGTTTAACCTCATATTGGGGAGGGAGGGGGATAAAGTGTTCTATATTTTCCTCCTTCTGCATTCAGCTTAGAGAAGAATTCACATGCAAAGGTTTTTACCCCAGGACTAGGGATTGAGTTCTGTTATGTACAGGTTAAACACATATTTCAGAAATCAACAAAGTGCTTCTTTACCATCATTTTTTCCCCCTGTGGATTTAGCTAATGGAAATTTTAAGAGCAGAGGCCATGGTTATTTTTATGTTTTATTTCCCAAGATTCTACAAAAGCATTGATAGTTCAGAGGGCAACACTAGCCTTCCCTCATCTGCCACTTTCTCTCACGCAAACTGCCAGCGAGACATATCACTGGGGACAGGGCCAGCCAAACTGGTCGGATAGGTGGCCATTTAAAAAAAAAAAACACATGGTAAAAAGATACCATAAGCACCATCATAAATAAAATACCATAAAGTTCACCCTTAATATTCCTCTGTAGTGAACACTATTCTGCATGAAGATGTGAGTGTGTAGTTACCCTCATATAAAGCCTATACCAATGCTTACTCAATGGGATAAAAAGCAAAACATATCTTCTATTGGGGGTCCCTAAGAACGATACACCTGTGCGACAAGGGCACCTTCTGCAAGGTTTCCCACCTGCCTGTAAGGGCTTCCTTCTGGTACCCAGTTTTCTCCCACACACCAAAAATGTTTAAAAGGGATCTTACAAGTTTTAGTTATATTACAGCTATGCATAACTTGTTAATCCTCATAAGTGGACAGGGACAAAGACAAAGCAAGGTTACTCCCAGTTTCCTTCCACACTCCAAAAACATAAAGATGTATTAACTGGCTCTTCATGTAATTGACCCTACAACAAACATGAATGGGACCTTAGACTTTAAGCTTAACTGGGGCAGCGACTAATGTACAGTACATGATGGAAACCTCTGTAAAGAGCTGTGTTAAATGTGTCAGTGCTCTATAAATAAAGATAGTAATTAGTATTGCACCAGTGATCTGCTGAAATTCACACTGGTTATTTAGAAACAGAAGGATTTAAATGAACACCCATGAAATTGCTCCATGACACACAACAACAATATTCTTGTTCTGTTCCATTAAGCAAGGAATAAGTATAACAATATATTCTTCTTGTATGTTTCACTACCAATTTTGTTAGGGCTTTTTCTGTTCATTGTTTATATATTACATAGCATTATAGCATTATATTGTATTCTGGCTAACCATGCAACCAAAGCGATCAGATCATGCAGCCTGAGGGTATAAAGGGTAATTTTCTCACTGCAAGTGCAGGGTTCAAAGTGCACCTCCAAATGAAATCTGCATTTTTACCCCCAATGCAGCATTACCTATTTGTTGCAGTGATTGATGCAGGCTGCTGTGGAAACCCTAGGGCTGCCCCCGCATTTGGAAGTGGTAGTAGTTCCGGAGTTCCAGAGTGTCAACAGGCTCACTCAAAACAGACATTGCAATTAAACTGAAGTACCTTTTGCTGCAAGTATCATTAACAAATGCATGTGGCCAATTCCGCAAACTCCTTATATCCCTGAATTCTTACAAATAAATAATACTTCAGGGTTCAGAGAAAAACATAAGACAAATCTAAATATAGTGGCCTTGTAAGTGTTTACCCCATGTTTAATAAAAGACCCAAGTCCGGTAACCCATAGCAAGCAAGTGATCATATAATACTACTTGCTGCCTAGCTGCTATAGGGGATTATGCCAATAGCAAGCTTTGCACCTTTTATTGCATTTCAGATGAAGAATGTTTAAATGTGCAAAGTACAGTAAGATGTGCTTAATAAAATGCAATCTAGGCTAGCAAAGTATATGAATAAATGTTATAAAAAAAGTCCTGATTCTGCCATATTCCTCCTCCGAGGAAGGCAGTGTAAAATTATGTTCTAGTGTAAAGCAAAAGTACCAGCATGACAAAAACAATACCTGGCAGCTTAGAAAGCCTCCGCAGCCGTGACCCCTGTCCATGGTACTGAACAGCAGTTAAAATATATATTATTAAAACCATTCCAGCTTGAAGGGTTTTTGTAGGCACCGTGCTCACTGGGACAATAAAATATTGAAAAAAAACTCACAACTGTCAAAAAACATATATGCAACAATGTATGAATAAATATGTTTTATTTATAATACAGGGATTAATATACAGTGTAGCAAAGTCTTGCATGAAGATTTTCCCACCTGCCCAACAATCTTACAGACTTTACAGAAATTTACTAACCTGCAAAAATTCGCCAGCGATGGCTTCGCAACCATTGCTACACTTCGCCAGATGAAAATTTGCTCAGACAACGCTAATTTACTAAAATGCATCGTTGCATCCAGATCGCCGAACGCTGGCGAATTTTCGCTAGCGTTACGTCGACAATCAAATCGAAGATGCGCTAGCGTTCAGTTATGCCTAGCGCAACTTCGTAAGAGGCCTTCATTCAGGCTAATTTGCATACGCCGGGAAGTAATGAAGTTTAATGGACGTATATGTCGCAGCAAATATATAGTGAATAAAGTTCCCCCTCTTGTAAAATATAAGGATATTATAAGTTACCGAGGAGTTTCATGACCATATAAAAACACGAGACCGAAGGCCGAGTGTTTTTATACAGGTCATGGAACTCCGAGGTAACTTCTAATATCCTCATATTTTACAACTGGGGGTACTTTATTTATTATAATACACACGTTTCAGTGAGTCATGTGACAGAAATGACATCAGAACTCACCGTTTATAACTGATGACATCAGAACTCACCGTTTATAAGGATATAATTTACAAGATATTCATGGCTTTTGTGTATTATATAACATTACACAAGTCCAGGGAACGTTAATAAAGAAAATATTGTTGTTATAATGCCCTACACATGAGCCCAGTGTATAGTTTATTTTCCATATGTTAGAAAATGTAGGGGGGAACCCGGTTACCCAAAAAAAAAATTTTTAAGCACTTTTGCAGGCTATCACTCTGAAAAAAGGAAAAGACGCCAGTGTTTTTTGTGACTTGAGGAAGTCCTATGCACTCCATTGCACTTCACCTGGTCTGAGCTGACGAAGGCAAGTCTGGCGAAAGAGGTAACATTCAGTAAAATCTGCATCTTAGTGAATTTGCGGATTTACGCCCATTCTCCAGAGTGAAAATTCGCCTGGTGTTAGAGTACGAAGCAACGCTAGCATCTATCTCCTTCACTAGCGAAGTGACGCCTGCACCCATTAGTAAATACTTCGGCCTTTAGTAAATGTGCCCCTTGTAATACTTGATGAACATGCACTGCCTGTTAGCAGCTACATACTTAAAAATCCTGAATAAACTGTATAAGTAATCCAAGAACATAAGGTTGCTGTGCCACTTTTCACCGACAGCCCTTTGACAATATAGTTAGACCCTAAGTTACTGTGCACCCCAGAAGACAAATGAGCTGCAATGTTAGAATGCAGAAGGTAAGTAAGGGTAGCAAAGGAGGACTCTAACATTCTTTATATGGCTGGTCGCTATGGTAAGTTCTCTAGCATCCCTATGCTGCGATCAGTTCAAAACAACCCAACCCATGTTTTATTTAGGTTTTAGTTGCCCTATAATGTAAGCGAAGGTAAAGATAATGCAACAGGTTATGTGCATTAGTTATAAACTATACAATGCCCTTATCAGAACAGTAAAGGCAAAAAAATAAAATCCCATTTTCACTTTCTTTAATAAAAAAGAAACCTATCTCCAATATACTTTAATTAAAAAATGTGTACTGTTTTTATAAGAAACCTGACTGTAGCAGTTAAATTCTTCCTTCATTTACTGTTGTGGATAGTAATTGTCAGATGGTCCCTAACTGCTGACCAGGGAAACAATCATACTTATGAACAGCAGGGGGAGCCCCCGCCTTACTTCCCAGCCATGCAGAATTCAAGCAGTTTTGTTTATGACAATCCCTAAGCAGCCAGACCACACTGAGCATGTGCACAGTCTTAGTCTTGTGTAGCGCTATAGTAAACTGACTTGTGCTAGGGCAGTTTAAGATACTTTCCTTGGTGGGCTGGGACCACCGATGAGCTCTCTTTCTCAGGGGTAAGCCCTCGCAGCGGGGTGGAGACAAGGGTGAAGTGTAACTGTAACCTGATGCGATAGCACAATGATGGGCGCCAGTAGTTCTTTAACAGTTGAACAAAGAACAGTATTTACAGTATTTAACAATAGCACAGAGATCATTTAGCACATTGATCCCCTATGGAGTATAGAACATACACAGCAGCATAAAGGAAGCATATACTCACAGCACGTATAGGCTGAATCCCCACAGGCTAGGGAATATACAGCAGAGAGTAAGTTGACAGCATGTGATGGGTATTGCCCAGTTTTCAGGATATCTTCCAGTGGCAGACTAGGGGAACTCCTGACATCCCTATCTCAGCACTTGGTTCCTTACTCTGGGTCAGTAATACCCTGGGATCTTAATCCCTCTAATCTCCTCGGCGGAGCCTTGAGCTGCTCAACTAATTAACCTCTCTATCACTCCTAGAGCGATCTATAAAATGAGTATAGCTGTCTAATTACTAGGGCCAAAGCGCCTAGGGTCAGCACTACCCATTCCCTTCCAGCCTGCTTGGTTGGGCTAAAGCAATGGACCCAGAGCACATGGTTCCTAAACCTTTTATACTCTGGCGCAGTGCCATCTGGTGTACACTGTGTGAACTGCAGGGGTTACATAAGCACAAGGTCCCCATAAGGACCCACTGAGCTGTCCATATTACTAGGGATGTGCCGGTCTGTAAAGTGTAAGGGTGTCTAAGATTTTCACATCCCTACACTTGCAAAGATGTTTAACAAAGTTACAAGATAGTGACCCCCTGTAGCGAACTTTGAAAGCATAAATTATTTTTTTGATTAGGCTTGTGGTGCAGTAAGTTCATGTTTATATTTAGTATACAAAATACAGCATTTCTAGCCATATTCTATTTTAGACTTTACATGCCCTTTAACTGAACAGAATTGAATATAACAGAGTTGCATTAACAACAATGAACCGAATACAATCCACAATAATAAAGAAGATATGGTATATAGTTCATTAGAAAAAGCCTCCAAGTTCAAAATTTGACTTTAATTAAGATGCTTTACAAAAATTAGCCCTCTGGTCTAACTCGTATTGCAGAAATATTAAAATACTCCTCCATTTGCTGTGAAATAAGTTCCAGAATACTTTTGAAGACAATGCGTAGTGTGTAGTTTAAAACACTTACAGGAGTGGATCTCCACAAAATACTTGCAGCAACCACACAAGCCTGCTTCCCAAAACGTGTTTATTAGTAATCACTGGCATGCATGAGATACATTCTAAGGGTAAGACCAGATGTGGCGTTTTTGCGGCGCTTTTATGTTGCGTTTTTAAAAAAGAACAGCCAGGCATAAATACGCTACTGAAACCACACGCGACCATCAACATGCGTTTTTCATGCGTTTTTCAGCACGTACGATTATTTTCCCAACATGCACTTCTCATTGTTCTCATTGAATTTGGATGCCATATTTAAAATACGCTGCGTATTTACGTACAGTGTGGTTTCAAACGTGCAGATCCCATAGGGGCAAATTCACTATGCGCCGAAGCGCCTAACGCTAGCGTCAATTCGCTAGCGTTGGCCATTTTCTAATGGGACGCTGGCATAACTTCACTAGCATAACTTCGCTAGCGTAACTTCGCTAGCGTAACTTCGCACCCTTACGCCTGGCGAATTTGCGCAACGGACGTAACTACGCAAATTCACTAATGCGCGCATTGTTCTGAACGCTACCTTTTACGCTAGACTTCCTTCGCCACCTCAGACCAGGCGAAGCGCAATAGAGTAGATAGGGATTTCTTCCCTAAAAAACACTGGCGTTTTTTCTATATTATGGGTGATAGGCTGAAAAAGATCAAAAATTTTTTTGGGGCTCCCCTCCTTCCCCTCTACATTTCCTAACTCATGGCAACTTAACTATACAGTGGGCACATGTGTAGGGCAAAATAAAAATTTTATTTGATGTTTTGAAGGTTTCCCAGGCATTTGTAGTGCTGCTACATATTCCTCCATTGAAATTTGAATTTGGCGCCGTATGCAAATTAACCATCGCTAGCGTAACTTTGCTTCGCTTAGTGAATCAACGCTAGCGCAACTTCGCAACCTTAAGCTACCCCTGAGTGCAACTTCGGATTTTAGTGAATTTGCGAAGCGCTGGCGAAACTACACCTGGTGAAGTGCGGCGAAGTTACACCTGGTGCAACTACGAATCTTAGTGAATTTGCCCCATAGAGTCTATTGATTTGGTAGTTTCTTGACGTATTGGCGTTTCTGCTAAAAAACGCCAATACTGGCGTCCTGTGTCGGATTTCAGCTTGCAAGCGCCCTGTGTGAATTGCTATAGTGCGTTTTCCATTAATTTCAGTGGTAGTGCAGTTTATGCGTATTTATGCCTGGCTGTTCATTTTTAAAAACGCAACGTCTGGCCTTGCCCTAAGATGGAAAAAAGCAACTTGTAGTTTATGTAACTTACCTATACTGGCCAATACATCTGTCTATAGGGTTTAGGGGAAATTTGCAAGTAAAGAGGGACCAGAAAATGTTTTGCATGGGGACCCAACCCAACGCCTATTGACTGCAATGTGTTTTGTGAATTTTTCGCCATTTCACGAACTTTTCTGCAAAGCGAAATGGGACAGATTCGCCCACCACTAATCCCCATATCATGATGCTTGTCTTCACAGTGTACTGTGACTTGAATTCAGTGTTTGGGGGTTGTCTGACATGCCGCTAGGTTACCCCTAGACCCAAAAAGAACAACCTTGCTTTCATCAGTCCATAAAATGTTGCACTTCTCTTTATGCCAATCAAAGTGTTCTTTGGCAAATTGTATCCTCTTCAGCCCATCATTTTTTCAACAATTGGACTTTGCAGGGGCTTCTTGCCGATAGTTTGGCTTCACATAGGAGTAAGATTACTCGCAGGTAACTTTAGACCTTCTTTGATTTTCCTGGAGTTGATCATTGGTTGAGTCTTTGCCATTTTGGCTATTCTTCTATCCATTTGAATGGTAGTTTTCCATGTCTTTCAGGTTTGGTTGCCATTTTAAAGCCTATTAGATCATTTGAGCTGAGCAGCCTATCATTTTCTGCACTTATTTAAAAGTTTTCCACTCTCCAATCAACTTTTTAATCAAAGTATGCTGTTCTTCTGAACAATGTCTGGAACAACCTATTTTACTCAGATTTTCAAAGAGAAATGCACTATAACCAGCATGCACAACATTTACTGCCTTCCTTCCTTAAATAAGGGCCTTAATTGATGCCTGTTTTTTCACAGATTGAATGACCTCAATAATTGAACTCCCCTCTGCTATTCTTTGGAAAATGCTATTTTTATTTTGAACACTGCTATTATTTGGAACAAGCCTCAATTTATGATTCAATTACACAGAATCAGCAGTAGGCATGCCATGACTATTGGGTCTGTTGCTTTTCTATTACTTTACTACACCTACTAGTAAATATAATTTCTACCAATAACAGTGATTGATCAGGTACGTGATGTTAGACTGCTATTATTTTCAACCCAACTGCAAATACAGTATTAATTGCTATAACTATTGGATAGAAATACAGTAGAGGATATTCTCTGATTCTCTGGATTTGTATCTCTCTTTCAATACAATCATGATTACTGGCTACTAGTGATGTGCAGGTCAAGGTTTTCCTGACCAGCACCCCACCCTAACCTGCCCTGCTGCAGCCCGCGCTTCCGAGGTCCTTTTATAGACCCGTGCTGATGACATCACAATGACGTCACAAAAGGGGTGGGGTGTGCAGACGCAAGACTATAAAACCGAAACCAGGAAGTCAGATGCCGGCATTTGAAGGTGGCAAGGGAGAGCAGGAGAAGAGCTCAACCCGCACCCGCCCGCCACCCGCGAGGAGCAGTGCAAGGTCGACCCAAACTCGCTCGACCAGCGGGTTGGCCTGCACATCACTACTGGCTAGTCGTCTTGGCTCATATGAATGACCATGCAAGTATCCATTTGGGTGCAAGGTTTGTACAGGGATTACAGGCCCTGTTCAACCTGCAAATTTGCATTTATAAGTTTGCCATTTTAAAGCAAACATCTGATTGAAACTATAGGTTACCTGAACTGAGTGAAACATTTCCCATATGCAATAAAAAGGTGCAAAATTTGCCCAGCGGTAGTAACCAAAAGAAAGAAACTAGGTAAATTCCACCTGCTGATAGGTCTAGTTACCTACAGCAACCAATTAAAATGCAGAAAATCCCTAATGCTGGTCTTCTTTGCTTGACAAATAATGATTATAGCAGGATTCTAACATATGAGATCCTGGAGATGGATTATAAAGTGGGGACTCTTTGTACCTTTTATTAAATAACCCAATTTGTGTTTTATTTGTACTCTGTTGGAGTCAGTGCAGTGGAATGCAGAGTCCAACAGCAGCTGAATGAGCTGACCCCCCCCCCCATGCCAGCAGTTGAATATAAGGAACACTGAACAGTCCCATGGTAAAGCTATTTCCATAAGATTATTTTCATTCTCTCATTTAATCCCGGGAGAGAATCAGATCATTCAGAATTTTAGCTACTCAGTGGGGCAGGATTTTCCATTCAGATTCATTTATTCTACAAAGACATAGGGGGCAAAAGGACTCTTGTAGCGCTTGATTCTACCTACTCAATGCTGCAAGGATTTCTCTATAGTACATTCCAAAAGACTGACATTGCAAGGGTGAGTGGATTGGCATGGCATTCTTACAATCAATACAATACAATTCTAATTGGCCTGAAAGTACAAATGGTGTCATTGTCCATACAGAGAAGCTACAAATAAAAGGAAGGAAGCTTTCTTGTTACTTACCATACACAGTTCCTTAGCCTGCATGTATGTTTCTAGAGTAGGTAAAGAATGTTGTCATTCATTAGGGGTCTAATTCTCATTGAAACAATGCAACTGAATGCTGGTTGCTCTAATTGCCTAGCAAGAGAGTTTGGCTAAATTGGATAGGAAAAAGCAATCCAGACAGCAACCCAAGCCTCTATATGTGAATTCACTTTACGAACAAAAGATAACACTAACCTCATACAACAATAGTAAAAACAAACACAAATGGAAGCTTTTTTTTTGTTTTACAGTAAGCATCAAACACACAAATTATTTTGCCAGACCAGAAATATGATATTATAACACTTAGAGGCAGATTTATCAAGGGTCGAATTTCGAAGTGGAAATTCGACCATCGAATTGAATACTGCGAAATTCGAAGTAGAATTCGTAGGATTTTTTGCATCGAACGATCGTATTCCGATCGTAGTAGGATCGTACTTTGAATTGTACGATTCGAACGATTTTATTGTACGATCGTACGATTTTCCTTTGAATACAAATAACTTAGAAATATGGTCTGCATAGGCTAACATAGCACTTCGGCAAGTTTAAGATGGCGAAGTATTGAAGTCGAAGTTTTTTAAAGAGACAGTACTTCAGTTATCGAATGGTCGAATAGTCAAACGATTTTTACTACAAATCAAAGTCGAAGTAAATTCGAATTTTTTTACTTTGAAAATTCCCTCGAATTCACTTCGACCCTTGATAAATATGCCCCTAAATATGAAAAAAGAACTTTAAAAACGGAGCATGTGACATAAATTACTGCCTTAGCAACACAATTTATCATCAAAGCCATTTTCAATGTGCTTGTGAAAGTCTTGCCGTAAGTAGGAGTGGGCGGTTTTTCAGTACAAGATTTCAATAAAAATGCCATCAAGCGCAGAGCCGGCTATTCATATTCATTCCCAGGCTTCTTGCAATTTCAAATCCATTTGTGTTAGGTCCAAAAGGCTACAGTCTATAAAATACAGTGGGTCAAATAGTGCAGATTAAACTGACACACTTAAAAATTAGATCAAGAACAGACAGAAAGGAAAACTTGATGCTGAAGTACCTCTAAGCATTACGTATATTTCTAAAATAACATAGCCATAACGGAGCCACTAGCCAGTTCCATACCTCCCAACATTTTGGAACCAGAAAGAGAGGCAAACGGGTTTTTGACCACACCCATTTTGTGGCTACACCCCCCATTTTACAAAATTTGAACACATTTCTGTGGTTTTATTACAGTTTTGCAAATGAAGGTGAATTGCCCATTAAGCTGCAAGCCACAGTTTTCCCAGGAGACCTGCTTATATTAAATTATATTAAATTGTTACAATTGATCCTTTGCTTATCTTAAATTGTTACAAAAGTATCTAAGTGCACCTGCCACACATTCTGGGCTCTCTGCCAAAAGCCAATTCATTTAGAAACAGTGTATCTTTTTCTGGCTGTGCAGGAGATCATAGAGAAAGTCAGGACATTTCAGTTACAAGCTGGGACTGCGGGTTGAGTTGTCAAAATCGGGACTGTCCCATGAAAAACGGGACAGTTGAGAGGTTTTGCCTGTTCAGCTGGGGGCCTGGAGACTGGTGTGCCCATCCAAGTTAATCACACTCCATAAATGAAACGATATAAAACAATATAAAACAGAACAGTTGGACAGCACTGATCAAAAACACACTATACTAATGTCACACAACTGCAACCTTTATCAAACACTATGTTTCATTCCCATGCACACAATTATAATACGTCTTTGCATATACTATGAGAAGCCATATGGAAAGAAGTTATAACTGCTAAAGAGATTTCTTTTTACATTCCCATCCTCATGGGAATGCATGGTCGGATTGGGCCGGTTAACACCAGACCTGGCCCCCCCGTTGCTGGCCTGCTGTTGCTCTTTTACGTGAATGAGCATGTTTCGGCATTTTCTGTGCATGTCGGGAATTTAGGAGACGGAGGGGGCCCCCGGGGACTGCGAGGGTGGCCCTTCATTGTGCAGCCCCAGTAAGCTCCGAAGGCTCCAGTCCGACCCTGTGGGCATGCCCACAAATGGGTCGTACCACATCTCCTGAGCTGCCAATGTGCCTTCTGACAGTTTTATCTAGTACTAGGGCACAGAACGAGATGAGCCAGCTAGCCCAGCTAGCCCAGAAGGCAGGGACAGCTTGGGAAGGATAAAACTGCAAGACAGTTACACCTTTATAGATAGATATAGAAATGTTCTTAATATCGATGTAATACAGAGATGTATCGCCTCTTCTAGAAACTCTTCTCTTTGATGCAGTAGAGCAAGACTCAAAACTGATTTAAAGAGGCGATTAAAATAAACAGCCTAGCATTTCCTAAAGGGCTTCATTTCCTTTATATTTTTTGTTATATTATTATTATGTTTTAGAATCATTAATTCTAAGCAACTTTTCAATTGGCCTTATTTTTTCTTTATAGTTATTTTTACCTATTTGGTTCTTTCTAGCCTTTAAATGTGGGCTAAACATTTATTATTATTAATAATCTTTCTGTTTAGGGCATCTCCTATTCATATTCCACTCTGATTTAAATGAATGCATGGTTGCTAGTAGTGATGGGCGAATTCATTCACCAGGCGACAAAATCCCGTGATTCGCCGCCGACGAATTTGCAAAGCGGCACCGGCGTCTCGTTTTTGACGCCGGCATCCGTTTTTTTGAATGCTGCCGCATTTCGCAAATTTTTCACCATTTCCCGAATTTCGCTGGAAATTCGCAAATTTTTCATGCGAAGCAAAACACCACAAATTCGCCCATCACTAGTTGCTAGAGTCATTTGGAGAAAAAGCTAAATAATTTCAAAAATCAAAAACAAAAATAATAAATGCAAACAAATTGCAAACTGTCTCAGAATATCACACTATACGTCATACCCCCCCCCCCCCCCCTGAGTTTTAACTGGTGTACCTACATCCAAAAAGGTATCTGTTCAAATTGAAAAACAAGGCAATAATTGCCTGAAACATGATACAGATATGGTTTCCAATAATAAAAAAAATGAAGAAAAGACTACAAGAAGAACTGAAGGGCTAAATATATACCGACACAGAACCACTAGCAGCCAATTTGACATGCTGATCAAAGTGGTTTGTTAGAATTAATGGGGACCAAGAACAAAAGAGGACTAAAAATGTTTATGCACATATATAGTAGCATCGGATCCTATTGGGGGCTTGCTGATCAAAGTGCTTCCCTCGCATTAGATGTAAGTGACAGTATAACTGCTGCTGACGTCAGTAGAAACAACAGCAAGATCTCTGCACGATTCATACAACGCTCTTTAATCAATTGAACTTATAGTGGGACAGAAAATAGAATACATTTTCCACTGAAGCCCCCTCCAACGCAGATATTAATTGTGGAGACTGTAGCTGACATTCAGCACAGCAGCGCTCTCACAACTACTGACAGTTGCATTGCAATGGTAACCCTGGCATTTCCTTTATTGGTGTGTTAGAAGAGAAAAACTCATTTTGAAATCAGTTTTGAAATTAAAAAAAAAAATATCAAATCCTATAAAGAAAGATCAAAGCAACAATTAGAAGGTAATTCATTTAGCAAACTCTCATATTTTTTTTATTATGCCCTAAATTTGTTTTTTTGTTTAAATTGCTATATTGCAAACCGAATCCCTTTGTGTGTGTGTTTATATATATATTTATATCTTTATTGGTTCCCATCGCTTTCAATAGTCTGGCATTGCAAGTTAGACACTGAGCTAGTAACTATACAGGTTAGCAAGCCTGCAGTGTTCTTGTCAGATCACATTAAAGGGGCTGCAATGCTATGTCTAAAGCACTCATGCTGGCATTTTCACAGGATTCTTGGGGCAGATATACTAAAGGGCGAATATTCGCCAGCGTTACCGCCTGCAGGGACAACGCCGATTTACTAATGGTGCCAGCGAAAAGAGATAGGCACTAGCAGTCATTCACACTCTATCGGCAGGCGAATTTTCGCTCTGGCGAATGGACGTTACTCCGCTAAACCACTACAATGTGTATTTTACTGAATGTTTCCTCTTTCGCCAAACTTGCCATCGCCAGCTCAGACCAGGCGAAGTGCACTGAAGTGCATAGATCTTCCTCAATCTTCTGTTTCTTACATCATAGTGGAAAAAGCATCAAATTAAAAAAAATGCTGGCATCTTTTCCTTTTTTCAGAGTGATAGCCTGTAAAAGACCTTAAAAACATTTTTTTGAGTAACCGGTTTCCCAATACATTTTCTAACATATGGAACATTAATTATATAGTGTGTTGATGTGTAGGGCATTATAACTACTCTAATGTCTTTATTAAGGTTCCCTGGAAATGTATAAGTGGAAATGTAATGTATTTGCTGCAACATATAACATAAAGATGTCCATTCAACTTAGCGCATCTTTGCTTTGAATTTCTTGCATTGTCGAAGTAACGCTAGCGAAAAGTCGCCAGTACGCATTAGTATGCATTAGTACGCATAAGCTATAGAAAGATGGGCATGAAGTTAATGTATAGTCATATCTGCTATTATATAAATTCGCTGGCGTCAAAAACGGAAGCCGGCGTCAAAATGCTGTTTCGCAAATTTTTTGCCATTTTGCGAATTCCGCTGGAATTTTTCTTTGAAGCGAAATGGCACATTTATATTTAGGGTCAAATAGTAAATTTATATTTGAATTTTCGAATTGCTTTTTGGTGTCAAAATTCACACATTCGAATTGTAATCCCCCTAATTCAAATGTAAATTCGAATGTGAGATTTATCACACCTCTACCATGGAAACAGTTCTAATTCAAATATTCGCCACCTAAAACCTGCTGAGTTCATTTACATGTCAATGGCAGAGGTCCACTGAACCATTTGAATATGTTAATTGCCTTCCTGACATTCGAGTTTGTTTTTTGTTTTTTTCGGAGGAAAACTCGAATCGTACGATTCAAATTCAATTCGAATTCGATTCAAATTTTTGGGTCGGGACTATTCAATGGAATATTAGACATTCAATTTTTTTCTTAAATAACCTCCCATTCGAGTTGTGAGTCTATTTGAATTTATTAGAGTAAAAAAAAATTCACATACAGTAAATTCAAAATTGGACCTTTGATAAATCTGCCCATTAAAGTATAGAAATCTAAATTACAGAAAGACCCCTTATCCAGAGGACCCCAGGTCCTGACCATTTTGGATAGCATATCCCATAACTGTACATAATTATACAAGAACAATACTTAGATTTTTTTTTAAACTTTATATAGAAAGTATCAAATTCCAAATCCAGGATTTTTAATCTTAAAACAAGCATGAAGCTTCAGATGCCACCTTGTTGTTGGCTTGGACACCCGTAGAAATTACAATGGCAGCCATTCACTTTGGTTTGCTTCCCAGTGAACGTCTTGCTCGGCACAGAGGTGGGCGATAATCTCTTGTTATGGGCAACAGACGACACTTCCTATTAATTGGCAAGCAACCCATTGAAGTCAGTAGCTATTTTGGACACCACTTTAAGTAGCAGTATTTAAAATGTCCCATTTGCTTTGAAAGTTACCTTATCTCTTATCCTATGCTATACCCAGTATCTACCATATAAGGTAGGGAGGATTCTGCATTTTGTTAAGCATCATACCGTTCAGTTAAAGTGTGCCCAAACACCACCAAACAATTTAATCAGCCCAGGCTCAGTTCATTTCTCCATTATCTATACTTGGCCATACACTGGCCAAGCTGCATTGACTGCCCAAAAAGCTTAACCGATGGATATTGGGCAATTTATGTAACCGTGGGTATGGTCACATAATTGCTGTTCACTTGGGACAATAAAGTGCAGATCTGGAGAGAGAGCTGTGGTGTCTATTACATTCTAATCTGCACAACCACTCACTAATAAGGGGCATTGGTGGATCAAACTTTTACATTTTGACATAGGGACTCTTTAAAGTGAAATTCAGTATGGAAAAAGAACAGCAGCTGCCAAACCAAATGTAAGCATGCATGGCCAGCTTAAAGCTCTTGATAAGACTCAGACCCCAAACAAACTGTATATTTATACAGTATATGAATAGAAGTTTATATTTATTCAATAACTATAGTAGTAGAGAAGATTGTATACTGTATATAATGTAATGCCAACATACCTTGTGCAGCAACAAAGACTGATGTACAAGCTCAGAGTGATTTCTGTTTTAATAGGCGTTATGCTCATTGCGGACATTAAGGGGCAGATTTATCAAAGGTCGAAATTTAAAGTTATGTGAATTTTTTTTAACGCTAATAATTTCGAATGTACTCATAACTCGAATGGGGGGTCATTCATGAAAAAAACTTGAACGTCTAATATTCGATCGAATACGAACAATCCGAAAATTTGAATCAAATTCGAATGCAGTTTTCCGCCATTGACTTGTAAATAGACACAGAGGTTTTTGGTGGCGAATATTCGAATTAGAACTCCTAGAAGTGTGATAAATCCACCATTCGAATGGTGAATGGTGATTTAAAATTCGAATTTGTGAGTTTTGATCAAACAAAAAAATTAGAATTTACCATTCGAACCCTAATAAATCTGCCCCTAAAAGTTAAAAAGGTTTGCTTTTAGTGACCAGAATGCACAGAGCAGTGTAGTTCCCAGAGACTTTTTTCCCCCCCCACAAAAAAGTGGGGGGGAAAAGGGAAAATGGTACATTACATTTTTAGGCATAGTAAGGGTTTAAGCTGACCCTTTCAGCACCATGTAGAGCACAGCCTTTACAATATGCCACCATACCTGGCACTGATAGCTAGTTATGATAGTTGTGGGTACCACATTTAGCTTGGCATTTATCCTTGTTGTGTGTTATATTAAAAAGTGGGCCATCTGCACAGATATAGAACCTTTTCGGTGTGCACTCTACGAATCAGCAGGCAAGTTAAAAAAGCATTTTATTTCCCAAAGAGTCCTCTTCCTAGAGTGTACGCCAAAAGGGTTCTATATTAGCTGTGAAAGTCTCCCCAAGCTGCGGGTTTGGGGCGTTGCACCTGGGCCAGAGAAGTGGAGCGGTGAGTGACCTGTCTACCATTGAATGCATATTGAAATTTGTGATTTAAGTGAAAGGTCCAGGGCATGTGAGACATGTGAGACAAGGGTGAGCGTTGTAGGCAATTCATCTACCTACATTTAAACTGTTGAATATGGATGTAGGATTTGAGTGCACCAGAGTATAGTATATATCTGCATAGATATACACAGCGCCGGATTTCAATGACGGGCGCCCCTAGGCCGTGCGGTCCGACCAGGCGGCCGCGTGGTCTTAGCGCCCACCTCACCTCCCCTTCCCAGCGCGCCGGCGAAAAAACGCCGGCGCAGCTGCTGTAATTGAATGGGGACGCACACGTCCCCATAATGCGGCTGGGCGGCATGCCGCCCCTATTTTTTTGCCACCCTAGGCCCGGGCCTATGCGGCCTTGCCGCAAATCCGGGCCTGGATATACAGTAATGGCATCCGTTATCTGGAGCTCCAAATTCCATCTCTCACAGACTCTACTATATCCAAATAATCCACATTTTTAAAAACGATTTCCCTTTGCTCTGTAATAAAATAGTACCCGTATTTGAGCCATACTATAATGTAATCATGGTTATTGGAGGCAAATCTATCTTATTGGGTTTATTTTTTGTTTAAATGATTTTCTAGTAGACTTTAGGTATGATGACACAAATTACAGAAAAATACATTATCCGGAAAACCCCAGGTTCTGAGCATTCTGGATAACAGGTGCCATACCCGTATTCAACTTTTTCAACTACCATAATGCCACTGTTTATCAGTGCATTTTATTTGCCTATGGCTGTTTTTGTTTTACAGTGTATACATAAATCAGAGAAACCCACAGCACCTTAATGCAATGACCGGAAGGTTTTATATTGCACGTCTAAAACAAAAAGTAATCCACTAGGACTTGTGTGGTTTCTATGTAAAAAATGTACCAAGACAATTGGATCTAGAAGCTTGAGGCAGCATTCAGTGAGAGAACACCACCAATTTCATGTGTGAGTGATATATTGGCAGTAAATGCAATTGCACTCCCACCACATCCAGCCAGCGAATAAGATCCCTGGATATGGGGCAGGCTTATACTTAATGTTCTCGACAAGCAGTCACGACACCTGCACTCGCACAGGAAATACAGATGTGCGTCAGGTTCTACGTTATACATTATAGGGGGCATGGATGTCTCAGCCCAAAAAGAGCAAAACTTAAATATCAACTTTAAACAAATTCTCCCTGGACTTTTTGCCACAGGATAATTTAATAAAAGGTGTAGTGTTTGCATTAGGAGCAGTAAACCAAAGCCCAAACTTTTCGTGGCATCATCTTGTGATTGGCTGCTGTGGGTTACCAGAAATGAAGCCATCGCCAGGATTCTTAATTGTTTAAAAGCCGCTGATCGCTTGTAGATATTTAAGAATGTCTATATTTAATAATGTCTATAAGCAAAAATAATCGTATTGCTTTATGGGGGGAATCTGCTTTCTTTAAACGATCAAAGGCAACCAACCAAACAGAAGGGAAAGGGGATAAGCAGTAATGTGACTGCTGCCTGCTACGCCAGGAATGCCCCATTGATTCTGGTTAGACACAAATGTGCTTCATTGTGCTATATATATATATATTACTCCAACCCCACAGCTGACACACACCCAGTATTATAGCTGCCGTGGCCACAAAAAGCAATTACAAAATGTCTTTCCTATAGTCTTGTATAACATAATCCCAATGAGTACCAGATCGCTCTGCCCTTGTAACAACTAAATAGAACTTCATTCCATCAGTCATTATAGCAGGTTAATTGGCAATTAAAATGTTACTGAAGCAAGCTGTATTTGCTCCAACAGGGAAAAGCCATTTTCCTATCATTTAAGATACAATTTTAGATGCCATATTAGGCGGATCATGTCAGAGCACAAGGCAGGGGAGTAGCTGTAGGCGAAAGGTTCCAGCCAGCAAAGCTTGGGAAATAAAGAGCTCACATAAGCACATTATACAGGCTCCTACTTAACAGAACAGTCGTAGGCAAATAATTAGGCACGCTAAGAGATAAGTAGCTCTGTACAGTAACATTGAGATAAAAGAAAAATGTGAAAATAGGAGTCATTTATCAATGAATTAAAACACAGGCTTGCTCAGGAAGAAGATCCCCCCTAAATTTAACGTGGAGTCTTTCTCTTAATCGATGTGGCACGATTTTGCTGCCCCAGATATTTTTTCTCTTCTCCAGTTGAAGTCTGAAAAATCCCATAGGAATTCCCATCTTATTTAAACCTTCAGGCGGAATTTCACTGATTCTCAGACAAAGTCTTCATTAACACGTTTTGGTCTTAATTGGCTAGGCAGTTAACTACATACAGTACATAACCTGGTATTTTACAAGAATGTCCCCACCCTGTATAAGATCATTGCGAGTGATCTCTTGCCAAATATTAGTGGATATTGCTTGCTAGTACATATGGGAGGTAATCGCTTTGGGTAAGGGCATGTGATGCAAGAGCAGCAGCTAAACCCACCAAGGGAGAGCTAAATCATTGTTTGAGGGAGTCCAATTGCTGCCTGGGGAGTAATAGTTGAACTACATTAGAACATGAGATGCTTTAGAATGAAATAATAAAAATTAGTAGATGTAAGGCAATAGGGTAGGCATTCCTACTGTCACAAGTGGCAAGGCTCCCCAGCAGCATGTCAAGTTCATACTATATTACACACACACACAAACATATATATATATATATATCATCCAGTCTCACAGACAAGATCTCAGTCCCTGCTGCAAAAGAGAGTCAAGAGAAAAAGGTCTTCATTACACCTGTTAGATTGGAAATAGGTGGAGAGAACACAAACCACTGCACATATGATTATCATCACAGTGATTTGTCCCCCGGCACAAGCATCAACCGTACGACAGGGCAGCTGTTTTGTCACAACACTGGTTAATGCTTCAAGTCGTCCCAGAGGCTTACCCTTCATCCAGTCCACCACTTGACTCGGAGTCCATTTACTCACTGGTTCCATGATCAAAGCCATAGCCAAACTTTAGCCGGAGCTTCTTTCCAGCCCCAGAAATAAAAAAAGAGGATTTGTGACAGGCTGAATGAATAAAGTGTGTGTGTGTGACAGGAGAATCTGTCCCCCTTGGCTCAGCCTTGCAGGCAGTAGGGATGCTACTTGGCAGCAGTACAAGAGGCTGCTTTGTTCCGGCAAGCAGCTGTGGGGCTAATAGCAATGCCCTGTCCCTGCTCAGTCCACGCTTCCCACACACAGCATCAGTTCTCAGGCTGCCGGACACATGATGCCTCTCTCCACACTGTGCTGCACACAATACTGATTCACTAGTCCCTCAATCCGCACACTGGTTTCCTTGGAGCCGGCTTTCCCCCTCCCATCATGACGTCATTTTCCCTGCCTCTTCCCCACTTCACTTTAGGGATAAAAAATATAACTACTTCTTTTTCATGGTGATGGCAAAAGCAACAAAACTGTTCTCTACCTACTGACAGCTATAAATGATTATTATTGTATATATACATTTCAGTAAGCATGGAGGGTATAAAGCACAATGCCATTGCCTTACTCTCAGTAACTTGAGGGAGATGGTTTGCTTACACCTGTTCCATCTAGCTTTCCAAGTACAGTGGCTGGTGGGAGCTGTTTGGGCCTCTTTGTGGGCTGATTGGGCCTCTGTGTACCTGAAATGTCAGGGCCTATTTTAATTCTCAGTCCGGACCTGGTCTTATGTGTGTTTTGTGAATCAAACTGAAAATGCTACAGTATATGAAGTATCACAAATGACTAAGCGCAGCAGGGCACTTTTATGTGCATTTAAGCCCACATAGAGTATGGTGATGCTGCAGCTTTTTATTTATGGATGTTAGTAATTGCAAAACCACAAACCACAATAACCACAGACACTATCCACAGTCAGCTGCTTGTGCTCAGGCAGGTGGATAGCAGATGGGTCAGGGAAGGGCTGTTGTTTCTCCCTATAGGTATGGACCCACCAGAACAATTTTTGGAACATTATCTTAATGCTGGCAAAGAAAATTAGCTATTGACCTATTTTTCTGCTTCTGGCTTGATAAGATGTTCTTATAGGGGGAATATTTTGTAAGGATGCCTGCCAACTGGAACTCAGATGAAGCAAAAGTTAAGGCTTATGCCACATGAGTTGACACATGAAATGCTGACATGTGGCAGTCTTAAGGACTACAGCTTGAAGCACAGGTTGTCCCTGTAGAAAACACTGTAATGTATTCTAGGTTTCTGCCTACAATTAGCACTCTCATGCTAGGCACTGCCTTACAGACCTTAAACTAGGCCATTTACATGTGTGTTCCCATGCAATGGCTTTTTTATCCTGTAGTATGGGAATGTAATTATAGCTGCACTGTTGTAGCATCTCCTACAATATCCAGGTTTTTTTTGCTTGGTTAGACCATACTTTTTCTGTTTATAAAGCCCATACTTCTTCTGTTTATAAAGCCCATACTTCTTCTGTTTATAAAGCCCATACTGCTTCTGTTGCATAAAGCCTATACTTCTTCTGTTGCATAAAGCCCATACTTTGTCTGTTGCATGAAGCCCATACTTCTTCTGTTGCATAAAGCCCATACTGTTTCTGTTGCATAAAGCCCATACTTCTTCTGCTGCATAAACTCCATACTTCTTCTGTTACATAAAGCCCATACTTCTTCTGTTGCATAAAGCCATACTTATTCTGTTGCTTAAAGCCCATACTTCTTCTGTTGAGTAATGTCCATACTTCTTCTATTGCATTAAGCCCATACTTTTTCTGTTGCATAAATCCATACTGCTTCTGTTGCATAAAGCCCATACTGCTTCTGTTGCATAAAGCCCATACTTCTTCTGTTGCATAAAGCCTTGATGGCGAAGATGATGATGATGGTGGTGATGAAAGAAGCAAGACTGGGCCTCTGGCTAATGCTTCCAATCACTATTTCTGTAAGTGACAAGAAAACAGGTCTGAATCAGCAAGTATTTCCAATGCTTTCTCTTACCCTTGCTCCCATTTGTTGAAATCCGAGAACATTCTGATGTGGAATGTTGCCAGTTGTCTTTGTGACAGTTGGTAGCAGCTAGCAATGTTTTGACTCCCTTTCCTCAAAGCCATGCTACATGGATTAGTTATAGCAACATGCCTTGACACATACGAAAACATAAAATATTAGTAATGGTATATATTTGTGTGTACAGGTATGGGATGTCTCTAATAATAAAAACCGAACTGTGTGCTTGATCTTATGATATTATAAATCCTTATTGGTGGCAAAACAAACCTAATGGAGTTAACCAATGTTTAAATTATATTTTAGCAGACAAAGTATTAGAGAAACAAATAATAGAATGATCCATTATCCGGAAAACTTCAGGTCCCGATCAGTCTGGATAACATGTTCCATACCAGTAGAAGGACAACATTTGATCGTAAATGACCACAATGCAGTTAGTTTGTTGCCCATTTGTATTTATCCCAGTGGCAGGACTTCTCACCTCATCTCTTGGTTTGCGTCTGCTTAAACAGTACTTATACAACGGCTTTTCATAAGATCAATGGCATAACTAAAGAGGAAGCAGACTCTGCAGGGGGGTGGGGATGAGGAAAGCCCGGGAGCTTCCTCTACAGCAGTGCTGTTCAATTGGCAGCCCATGTCCCCTGTTGTGTTGCCCTCCACACTGTGGATCTTTGATTGCTTACCTTTGTGTAAGATTTAAAAGGTATCAGAACTGAGATCAGATGGCCCATGAATTGCTCACACTTGTAAGACCCTGTATTCACATCTTTAAAGACCTGCATTGTTCACACATGTAAGTACCTGCTTTGTTCCCAGACTGTCAGTGCTCACATTTGTTCGTCTGTTCACACCTCATACAGCAGCAATGGCACTGTGTTACTGTACATAGTACAGTAAAGTAGAATGGTCCTCATAGGTCTCCTACCTTGCTCTGCCTTTGCCTGCTCTACTCTCCCTGTCTGTGCCATACTCTGCCTACCCTATGCTCTCTGTGTGTGCCATACTCTGCCTACCCTATGCTCTCTGTGTGTGCCATACTCTGCCTACCTTATGCTCTCTGTGTGTGCCATACTCTGCCTTCCCTATGCTCTCTGTGTGTGCCATACTCTGCCTGCCCTATGTTCCCAGTATGTGCCATACTCTGCCTGCCCTATGCTCCCTGTGTGTGCCATACCCTGCGTGCATTTTCTGCCTGTGTCTGCCATGCCTATGAGAGATGAACCTGGTGGTGGTTTAGTAGCCTACCCTATACTCCCTGTGTGTGCCATACTCTGCCTGCCCTATGCTCACTATATGTGGCTCTCTGTGTGTGCTATAATCTGCCTACGCTAGACTCCCTGTGTGCCATACTCTGCCTGCCCTATGTTCCCTGTATGTTCCATACTCTGCGTGCCCTATGCTCCCTGTGTGTGCCATACCCTGCGTGCCTTTTTCTGCCTGTGTCTGCCATGCTCTGCCTATGAGAGATGAACCTGTTGGTGGTTTAGTAGCATTTGGAAATGCTTATTGGGGTGATGACTAGTGAAATGTGGTTTGAGAAAAACTTGACCCGCACCCAAAATGCAATCGGCTTTTCCATTCTATTTATAGACTCTGCCCTGCTGATTACATCACAGAAGAGTGGGTCAAGAAGCTGGAAACATAAGGTCCTGTAAGGGGCTCACAAAAGGTGCCCTGAGTTTGGCCTAAATCTGCCCAATAAGCAGGTATCAGACTGGCACTGGTGGATAGCACTGCACATGGTTGCTGTGCTATCCATAAGGGAGAAAAAGGCATATGGATTTAAAGGTATGTCTTAATGTGACTAAAACCTTTTCACAAATGAGTGATATACCTTCAGTGAGAACACATTTTTTTTGGTGTGCTACCACCATTGATGTTGGTATTGTCTTAACGTTTCTTATGATAACATCCCTCTACCATGTAGGCCAGAATAATTCCAGCCCTCTGTGCCACAGAAGTTGGACAACACTGCTCTACAGTTACGTGGAACCTACCCCCCACCCCACCCAGCCGCTCTCTTACCTTTGGCCAGGAAAGAGGATTGGAAATTCCATTGCACTGGGCCCTCCGATGATTTTTTGCAGGGGGCTCGTCGCACTGTATTTACACCACTGCAGATTCATTGCTACATTTTGCAATTTTCCAAGTTTTTGCAAAGTTTCAAACCTTCATAAATATGATTTAAGTGTAAGTGACCCTTTAAAATCAAATAAAATTTCCATTGTGGTGCCATTGCAAGGCACAAGGTGCAGTAGGGCATTTTTATCTGTTTGTATATTCCTTTGCATTGATTTCACATGTGTTACTTATTTTGGCTACAATGTTACTTTCTTTCCATTTATATTTTTTGTCTTTCAATTATTAGTCATTACGATCTATGTTGAGTTAATCCCAAAATAGCTCAGGTAAAGAAAATTGCTATAAAGCAAATCACATGCAGCAAGTTTCAAAGGATGTAGGCATGCTGTTTAGGGTATATTTATGTATTTTTTTTTTTTTACTCTGCCTTAATGGCAGAACCCAGGCAAGTCAAAGGGAAATTTCTAAGCAGCAATTTTCTATGGCAGAATTTTGTGCAAAAAATCATTAGTAATGTTTCTGAAGCAAACACGACAGTGCCAGTACCACTGCAGCACAACAGTACATTATTTTTATTTTTATTTATTTATTTATTTTCTTTTCAAAACTTTTTTATTGGTTTAACATATTACATCCATGTACGATATGAAGTAACCATATTTCTGATTTTTTGCAGATAACAGATGTTCACCTACACAGAGGGAATCACCAGCATTACAATCAGTTACAAGGAGAGATGACAGTCCATGTATATACCACATACCAATAAAAATTTTAACTAACAAACAAAACCGTCTACAGCTGAGTATTTCTCGATATTTGTTTATCATTTTACTCCCAAAATAGTGCTAATGAACAGTAAAACATTGTCATAGAGGTTCCCACTCGACCTGAGAACCCAGACAGTGTGGGTGGCAAGGTACACAGTTGGGGGAAAGATTTCTCAATAGTGTGACAGTATTACATACTAGTATAAGATATCCAAGGCGTCCAGATCTTGGTAAAAACAACATATTTATCAGTTGTAATACCTAACAATCTTTCATTAATCATAATCCAGTTCATCCTTTGACGAAACATAATTTAGGAATGGAACGTTTTTTCCACGAAGCAGCGATGGTTTGTTTTGCTGCTATGAAGAAAAACTGAATCAGTTTTCGAGTGTATTTACATGATACTGGAAGTTTCGTATTCAACAGCACAACCAGGGGATCTTTCCGAAGATTAACTCCCAGAATAGAATCTATTAAAGTGAATATCCTAGACCAAAATCTAGACGCCTCTCTACAGTGCCACCACACATGCAACATCGAACCCTCCAGACCACAATTCCGAAAACATAACGGACTGAAATTAGGATAACACTTATGGAGTTTAGTAGGCACCATGTACCAACCAGATAGCACCTTATATTGTGTTTCTTGTGCCAGTAAATTAATCGAACTTTTGTGTGTAATCTCCCAAGATTGTTGCCATAAACTGGATCCTATTGTCGCATTTAACTCTTTCTCCCATTGCTGAACATAAGTCGGAGGGGTAAGCAAAGAAGAATCTAGAATTTCTTTATATAACAGGGAAATCATTCCTCTACTACAAGGATATTTAATACAAATATGTTCCCACGCAGTCAAAGAGCAAACATTATTGCACCCTTTAAGTACTTTGGTGAGAAAATTATGAATCTGGAAATATCGAAAATATTCGCTTCCAGGTGGATCATGTTGCTTAATTATAGTGTCCCATTTCACAATACCCTGTAAGCCTAAGAATTGAGTCACATATTGCATATTATGTGTTTCCCACCAGTGAAAATCAGATTTCCGTACACCCGGAACAAAAGCAGGATTCCCAAATATAGGCATAGCCGGACAATGAGGGGAAGCAAGGGGTATTTTTTGCGTAACAGAATCCCAAATAGCCAGAGCCATTTTAAGAACAGGAGTGGAAGTAGTAGGCCTTTCTTGTTTTTCGGGATCCACGGCAATACCGCCGGAGAAATTGGTTTTAGCAATTCTATTTCTATCCGAGTCCATAATGGAGGAGTGGGTCTATAAAAATGGATTAACGGCAAAATTTGTGCCGCTTAGTAATAAACGAGTAAGTTAGGAACACTCAAACCGCCCTTAGATTTAGGTGTGATAAGTGTTTTCTGTGATAATCTTGACCGTTTCCCATTCCAAATAAATTTGGTAAGTTTGGACTGCATTTTGTTCAAGGTATATTTGGGGACTTCAATCGGCAACATATGAAAATAATACAATATTTTGGGTAGGATCATCATTTTTACGGTGTTTATGCGCCCTAGCCATGATATATAGAGATGGGACCAACCTGTAAGCATTTTCTCCATTTCCGACCAAAGATGAGGATAATTGGCCTGGTATAAGTCCTCAAGTTGTGGCGTTATTCTAATCCCTAAGTAAATCAAATATTTATCTTTCCATTGTAAATCAAAATTGAGATGAATCAGTTTTTTATGTATCTGAATGATACCTAGAGCCAAGGCTTCGGATTTAGTTGGGTTAATCTTTAGACCTGAGATAACCCCGAAGGAGTGTAAAATATTAAATAGGTGAGGTAATGATGAGAGGGGCTTTGTAACCGTCAACAACATATCATCCACAAATAACATTTGTTTATGAGAAAGCTGTCCTATCAATACTCCAGGTATGTTCGAATCCTGCCTAACCAGGGCTGCTAAGGGTTCAATGGCCAATATAAACAATAATGATGAAAGGGGACAGCCTTGTCTCGTCCCTCTATGTAACGTAAAGGTATTAGAGGCAAAAGGACCCCATTTCAAAAAAGCTTGCGGGGTGTCATATAAAGCTTGAATCAACAAAATAAATTTATCACCAAAATTCCACTTTTTCAATATGTAATACAAATAACCCCAGGTAACCGTATCAAAAGCTTTCTGTATATCCAACGAGAGTAGAAGCGCTGGGGTTTTGGAAGAGGTAAGAGAGTAGATTAGTTGTATCAATCTCCTCATGTTCTCTCCCCCGTCTCTGTTGGGAACAAAACCGATCTGGTCCTGATGTATTAAGTTCGCTAAGAATGAATTTAAACGTGTGGCCATTATTTTTCCCAAAATCTTAACATCATTATTCAAAATGGAAATGGGACGACAGTTGCCACAATCCAGAAGGTCTTTGTTGGGTTTTGGTGTTAATGCAATCTGGGCCAATATAGATTCCGGGTGTAATTTATGTCCTTGTAATAGTTTATTAAACATGGCTGTGAGATGGGGAGATAGAAGTGAGGCAAATTTTTTATAATATAAAATAGAAAAACCATCCGGGCCAGGTGCCTTAGAGTTTGGGAGCAATTTGATGGCTAATAAAGTTTCCTCAATCGTAATATCGTTATCCATAATGCTTTTCTGCTCTGGGGTTAAAATAGGGAGCTGCAGATTCGCAAATAAAGCATCCGCACGGGAGTCATCAAATTTGGGCGGTACTTGATATATGGTCGAGTAAAATTCCATAAATTCCTGTAAGATTTTTTCCGGATGGCCTGTAATTATCCTAGTTTTAGTACGAATTTTGTGTAGGGGGATATTCGGGGATATGACTGAATGTAAAATACGAGCTAGCGCAGTGTCCGGTTTATTTCCCTTACAATAACGCCTATTAGTCTGCCATTGAGAGGACTTTTCCACATCAAGGGTATATTGTAAATCTAGTTCCCTTTTAGTATCTATTATAGCGGTTTGTAATCTGAGAGAAAAATTCGCCTTATTTTGCGTTTCCAAATACTGTAGTTTGTCATGCAATTCTAATAGTTTTGCTTTTTTCAGTTTTTTACGGGCAGCCGCTATACTCATTAACTCACCTCTAATTACAGATTTGTGAGCTTCCCATAACGTTATCGATGAGGAGACTGTACCTTGGTTTAAATCGAAATATTGTTTAATAGCACTCTCAAGTTGCAAACGGAGTGGAGGGGTTGCTAAAAGAGCGTCATTCAAACACCATCTATAATGAGAAGGCTTACATAACAGTGACCGTAGATCTACCTAAACTACAGAATGATCAGACCATACTATTGGGATAATTTTTGCAGCAACCAAGTTTGGTAACAACGTTTGAGACAAAAAAATATGATCTATACGGGAATATGTTTGATGTGGATTAGAAAAGTAGGTAAAATCTTTGGTTAATGGCCATTTTTCCCTCCAGGCATCAATAACAAAAGATCTTTGAAGAATTTCCAAGATTTTCCTGGCTTGAGTGGTGTCAGAATCACTATGTGAGATAATTTTATAAGTCTTATCAAGTTTCGCATTGAGACAAACATTGGAATCACCTGCCAGTATCAATGGACCCTGTTGATTTGCCTGTAATATCTTGTCTAACATTTCAAAAAACTTTACTTGAACCGTATTCGGTGCATAATAATTAAGGAAAGTGATTGTGACATCCTGTATTTCTCCAATTAACAAAATGTAGCGACCATCCGGATCTCTCTTTATGGTCCGAGTATTAAAGTGCAAACCCTTGGCGAAACAGATTGCCACACCATTTTTTTTATCAGGGCCCGAGGCTAAGTAAAAAGTTGGGAAATAACAGGACAAATAGGAGGGTTTAGATGCCATGGAGAAATGCGTCTCCTGCAAAAATAAAATATCTGAGTGAAGAGAGCGGTAATATTTAAATGCCTTCGATCGTTTAGTACATTATTTTTTAATGATTTTCAAACATTAATTTTTCTGATGTTACTGTTACTTTAACTCAGGATTGAAACAATAATCTTGTCTCTTTATAAGTCCCTGGATAGGCCTCACCTTGAGTATGCAGTGGAGTTTTGGGCACAGAGACATGCAACTAAACTGATAAAAGGGATAAAGGATTTAAAGTATAAGGGTAGACTGTCAAGGTTGGGGTTGTTTTCTTTGGTTAGAAAAAGGGCTTGCAAAGGGAAAAGATTACTCTTTTAAAGTACATTATATCAGATAGCAGGGGGTCTTTTCCCCATAGAAAAGATCAGTGTACCAGAGGCCACCTCTTTAGACTAGAAAAACAGAACTTTTATTTGAAGCAGAGTAGGTGTTCTTCATGGTGATGACAGCGATGTTATTGATAACCTGCCTGGTGATGTTGTGATGGCAGATTCTATTAATGTCTTTAAGAGAGAGTTGGATGATTTCTTGGACAAGCATAATAGTCATGATGACAGTAACCTCAAGACCCACTATTAGGTTAGTATAGGTATGCGTATATACTGTATATTGAGAATATTGATAGGCCTGTATATTATGAAGAGTATACTACATATACTGGCCATCATTTGGAGGGATTAAACTTGATGGACTGTCCAAATGTTCTATGTAACTGTTAAACACTGATAAACTGCTATTGTATTAATTATTCTAACAATTGGCTCAAGTCAATTCAATGCTATACATGTGCAACAAAGAAAAGATGTGTTTACCTGCAATAATGCGCTACTGTACCTAATTCAGTTAATTGCAATATGGAATTTAGTGAATGCAACACCAAACCAAATATCAAATATCAAACATATAGCTTTGGTTATAACAACTACACTATTGTATATTACTGCAATATCTGGTTGCTAGGGTACATTTTACTATAGCAACCAGCCTGTTTGAATGAGAGAGTGTAATGTGAATTGGAGAGGGTGTTATAGAAGACAGATGTTGATAATGTTTCAGTAAACTGCAAAGAGAACCCTCACATAAAAAGCTACTTTGTGTGATGGGGACACTAAGAAATGTTTAAAAGCATGGAATGTGAAAATTACACTTGCAAGAGAAGTGTTCACAGTGATTTGCAATTGGACCTGGTTCTGTCAGGGCCTGAAGGCTCCACTTAGGATTTTGCGGACCAAAGAGGAAGCAGCAGGCACCAAACACAGTTCATGGTATCCAAGGGGTTAAGAAGTAGCAAAGTCAAATCCAGGCAGAGGTTAGTTCAGGCAGAAAGGTCCTTAGTGGATATAACAGGCCGAGGTCAAATCAGGAATCAAAGTCAGAATCAATAATAACACACCCAGGAACACACAAGTTGAACCAATAATCAGGCAAGGACTGTAGAGCTCTGGCATCTTTTAAAGGTTGACATGCATCACACACTGACGTTGCGCATTGACGCCGCACGTGTTTTGATGCATTGGCGTCAGAATGTGCCACGTGCGTTGCCTGGGCGCCACCATCTTGCCGGCGGCACTGAAGCAGGAAGGAGCACTCCTTACAGGTTCCCACATTGACCTGAATCTGCGGAAGGAACAGTAGGATCTTCAGCTTGCTCATCGCCTGTATCTTCAGGTAATTGTAGATCCTGCAATAGCTGATTGTCCACTGCAATATTATGTAAAATGCAGGCTGTTAAAATGATATTGCACACTTTAATAGAGGAATATTGCAGAACACCCCCTGAATGGTCCAAACAGCAGAAGCGCATCTTGAGTAAACTAAATAAATGCTCAATGATTTGCCTGACCCTTTGATGAGCTGCATTGTACCTTTGTCCACCAGATGTGGCTGGATTAGCAATTGGAGTAAGCAGCCAGAGTCAACACCCATAACCAGCATCTCCAGAAAAAGATTGGATATACTGTATGCCTAAACCAATATAGTGAGTTTTAGCATTCTACATAGATTAACCTTTATAAAAATGTTTTACACTTTACATTGCACTTTTGGAATCTTTAATTCTGTCTACAATTGAATTTTATTTTGTGTTGGTGGGGGGGCAACTGGAATGAAGAGAAAAAAAAATTGGTGTAAAACAGTTTGCTTATTACTTTAACAAAGGTTAGATTGTCAACTAAATTGCTCCTAATGGACCACTTTGAAAGATCCATCTTTTAGACCTAGTATGAGTGTTTAGTAGTGACATCATATAGACAAAGGGATTATACACCAAGGATGGGGTTTGACAAAGAATGACTTGTAATAGTTGATGTTAATAAAAAATAGTTTGGCACTCTTTAAGGGCAGAGACACACGCTCAGATTTGGGGAGATTAGTCGCCCAGCGACAAATCTCCTCTTCTTTGGGACAACTAATCTCCAGAACTGCCTTCCCCTGCCTTCCTGTTGGCTAGAATTTAAATCACTGACGGGATGGAACTCGGAGCACTTAGTTTTCTGAAGTCGCAGTGAATCCCAGAACTGCCCTATTAGTAGGTGCCAGAGGATCAATATTATTTTTGATAAGCTCATAGAGATCCATGAGACACTGGCTATTAAGTCGATATTGATATGAAAATGTAAGAAATAAGACAAACAGGTCATATATTTTGAATCAATTTATTCTTTAAAAACAATAGAAAATTTGAAAGTACTTTTGTATATGAAATATACATTGGTGGAACTGTAAGTGCCTTTAAACAATTTGTGCAATAAGACACATATGTGAAAATAAAAGATGGAAAATCTTTAGACAGCTCAAAGTGGTGTAAGGTAAACCAGAACCCACAAGCATTTTCGGGTTGAATTGCGAAAAGTAAGCTACTACTTTCCATGGGCCGTTAGGTAGCAAAACACATAGGAAACAGAAAGATATATTGGTTAAAGCTAATTGGATAAGTGTTGAGCGCAATGAATTGCATAGTTGACACATGAAAAGTTGCACTTATGACACGAAACATACCCCAATGTGTCTGACTTGGTGACCCCCTAAAGGTCTGCCCCCGTTTTCCAAGAACTTTGTGCCTGTTACACAAATCTGAGTCTGATTTGACACGTAACTGGTCTTGTTTCCTCAATGCAGCACCAACCAATGTGCTCTTGGGCCTAAGGCTGGAAAGTGTTACATGCATTCAGAGGACAGATAATTGTTTACCTACATATTTACATAATAATGTAAATAATAATCAACAAAAGAAGAATCCTTTAAATTTAACTCAATCTGAGTTTAGCTTTTACTAAAATGAACGAACAATGAACAAACCAGGGGGGCTGGCAACCTATGGTCCACTGTTAAAGGAAAACAAAACCCTAAAAATGAATATGGCTAGAAATGCCATATTTTAAATATTGAACTTATTGAACCAGCATAAAGATTAAGCTACTTCTATATTAGTAATAATAAAGGCCTTCTAAATTGTCACAGGAGTTCGCCATCTTGGATTTTGTTAGGAGTGTCTGCAACATGCAAATGCTCAGTTTCCTCTGAGAAGCTGTTGAAAAGCTAATCTTAGGGGTCAACAAGCAGAAAGTTAGGTTTGCCTAATGCTACAGGGCTCTTTATTAAATTCTGATGTTAATTGTGCTGGTTTCTGAGCTGACATGTACCAGTAATTACAGTGGTGTGAAAAACTATTTGCCCCCTTCCTGATTTCTTATTCTTTTGCATGTTTGTCACACTTAAATGTTTCTGCTCATCAAAAACCGTTAACTATTAGTCAAAGATAACATAATTGAACACAAAATGCAGTTTTTAAATGAAGGTTTACGTTATTAAGGGAGAAAAAAAACTCCAAATCTACATGGGCCTGTGTGAAAAAGTGATTGCCCCCCTTGTTAAAACATAACTTAACTGTGGTTTATCACACCTGAGTTCAATTTCAAAGGTTATAAAGCCATTTCTAAAGCTTTGGGACTCCAGCGAACCACAGTGAGAGCCATTATCCACAAATGGCAAAAACATGGAACAGTGGTGAACCTTCCCCGGAGAGGCCGGCCGACCAAAATTACCCCAAGAGCGCAGAGACAACTCATCCGAGAGGCCACAAAAGACCCCAGGACAACATCTAAAGAACTGCAGGCCTCACTTGCCTCAATTAAGGTCAGTGTTCACGACTCCACCATAAGAAAGAGACTGGGCAAAAACGGCCTGCATTGCAGATTTCCAAGGCGCAAACCACTTTTAAGCAAAAAGAACATTAAGGCTCGTCTCAATTTTGCTAAAAAAACATCTCAATGATTGCCAAGACTTTCGGGAAAATACCTTGTGGACCGACGAGACAAAAGTTGAACTTTTTGGAAGGTGCGCGTCCCGTTACATCTGGCGTAAAAGTAACACAGCATTTCCGAAAAAGAACATCATACCAACAGTAAAATATGGTGGTGGTAGTGTGATGGTCTGGGGTTGTTTTGCTGCTTCAGGACCTGGAAGACTTGCTGTGATAGATGGAACCATGAATTCTACTGTCTACCAAAAAATCCTGAAGGAGAATGTCAACTCAAGCTGAAGCGATCTTGGGTGCTGCAGCAGGACAATGACCCAAAACACACCAGCAAATCCACCTCTGAATGGCTGAAGAAAAACAAAATGAAGACTTTGGAGTGGCCTAGTCAAAGTCCTGACCTGAATCCTATTGAGATGTTGTGGCATGACCTTAAAAAGGCGGTTCATGCTAGAAAACCCTCAAATAAAGCTGAATTACAACAATTCTGCAAAGATGAGTGGGCCAAAATTCCTCCAGAGCGCTGTAAAAGACTCGTTGCAAGTTATCGCAAACGCTTGATTGCAGTTATTGCTGCTAAGGGTGGCCCAACCAGTTTTTACTGTAGGTTCAGGGGGCAATTACTTTTTCACACAAGTTTGGATTTCTTTTCTCCCTAAATAATAAAAACCCTCATTTAAAAACTGCATTTTGTGTTTACTTGTGTTATCTTTGACTAATAGTTAAATGTGTTTGATGATCAGAAACATTTTGTGTGACAAACATGCAAAAGAATAAGAAATCAGGAAGGGGGCAAATAGTTTTTCACACCACTGTATTTACTAATCCGCTTCAGCCTTTCATTGTGACATTTTTATTCGATGTGTACTGTATATTGTGAGTGGGTTCCTAAGCTCAGTAAATGACAGCAGCACAGAGCATGTCAGCAGAAAAGAAGTTGGGGAGCTACTGGGGCATCTTTGGAGACACAGCTCTTCCCTGCTAAACTGCTGTGGTTGCCTTGGACTGGAACAGAAGCCCAAAACATAATGCAGAACATTTCTGCCCTACTTCTTTAGTTAGGCTTTACTTAAGTGTCCCATGAGTAATACCACTGTTTCAGCCCCTGGAACAGCAGAGTGGTCCCAGCTGCCAGACCACACAATGAAACAAGCTAATTCAATTTCAACAATGCCTCCAATTTCATCCAAAAGTGATATCATAATACATTGCAGAAGATCATCCTACCGAAGGGATAGCCGACTTGCTGGATTCCAAACAGTGCAAAACTACAACCAACAAATGCTTTGAGTTGAGCTGCAACAGAAATGCTGCATGTGGGGAGGTAGAGATCATGGGATGCAACACCTTTGATGCTGGTTGTAAAAAATCTCTAACTGACAGCAAAACATGGTAGATCAATGTTGTACTGCCATTACTTTAGTACCCAAACCCATGTTGGACAAACATGGCCTTCCAGTCCACCCACATTACAAGTGGTTAATAGGATTTTAAAAAGGTCATATTTACAAAGAAAGTCGTTTATTTTGAGACCATACTGAATTCAAGTTTGTAAATAATTTACAATAAAACACTAGAGAATTGATATATTTGGTTAGCCAAACCAATTTGGTCACGGCACATCATTTTGTTTCACACAATTGTCCAATATTATTGTGGAAGGCACTGTGCTTTGTTAATAATTCAGGATCTGAGTATTATTTATTTACAGTGTAATTGTACTGGACTGTGAGTTCATGTACATTATTTCTCCTGTGTGAACATGTTTACATGAATTACAGAAAGATCTGTTATCTGGAAACCTTCAGGTCCTGAGCATTTTTGGATAACAGGTCCCATACCTGTAATTTCAAACATGGAAACCTCTAAACTGGAATGTGTGCTTATTTATTTTAAAACTTAAATCTCAGAAACAGGATCTCTTAAAAACTTAAAAGAAAAGAAAAAATGTGAATGCAGCCTAATCATACTCATCATTTTCAGTGAGTTTACCAGCTTTTCTTGCTAGAACAACTGTCGTTGACTGACATGAACTCAGGAGTTTTCATATGCAGAAGTGTTGCCTTTGAGCTTTTTCTAGTTCTCATTATCTCAAATAAAGAAGCTTGTTCCCTTTACTTCAGTGAATAAATAATCAGCCCTGATTATAATGATAATCTTGCCTTGAAAAAAAAAGAAGAAGAATTTAAAAAGTGGCGAGATCATGTAGAGTTAAGTCAAGCAATTGTTGAGACCAGTTTGAAATTTGACTCATATAATATAAACCCCCATATGTAATAAAAGGCATCAAGGGGGTTATTTATATAAGTCCAAATTTATCTCAATATTTTCAGAGAAAAACTCCGACCATATCCGCACAGTTTTTTGGGCTTATTTATATATACACTTTCCTAAAAATTGTGTTTACAGGAAAAAATCATGAAAAGTCAGATTTTCAATTTTTTTTCTGATTTTTCACCCGAAAACTCAGAATTTTGCCCGAAAACTTCGGGGTATTGTCAAAAACCCAGCGCACATCAAAAAATCATTGGGACTTCTCCCATTGAATTATATGCAACCTCGACAGGTCTGAGATTCCGGATTTTCTGATTCTGACTTTTCCATCCTCGGGGGTTTAATAAATTCCGAGAAAAATTGTGATTTTTTTTAAAAATCCGATTTTATTTAAAAAAAATCATTTTTCATGAATTTTTGCATTCGGAGTTTAAGCAAATAACCCTCTAAGTTTGTCCAGGAGCAGCAACTCATAGCAACCAATAAGATGTTTGCTTTAAACAGGTGACCAGTAAATTCTACCTGCTGATTGGTTGCTATGGGTTACTGCTCCAGGGTAAACGTAGTGCCTTTTATTACATTACACCCATTGGGCAAAATGTGATTTCACTGCTCTTGGCTTGTTTTTTTTTTTTCTCAAATTTTTACACAATCAAGTTTTTGAAATTCAAGTTTTTAATAAATAAGTGCAAATTGGCAAGTGCAAATTCCTGTGTTAGGAGGAATGACCCCATGACTAGGCCAATATTATTTGATGTATGTTTTTAGAGGACTTATGTCTGTGACAGCAGGAAAAAAAAACAGTTGGCATGATACTCGTGGTCACTGTAAAATGAGTCATCTAAAAAATAAACCTTTCCTCAATCTTCAGGAGGTGCAACACTGTCAATTTTTAGTTTCCTGTTGAATTTAGTTGTATATTGTACCTCCTACACTGTACTTTGATAGAGGGTCGTAACTATAGAGAAAGCAGACCCTGCAGCTGCAGGGGGCCAGGAGGTATACGGGGCCCTATGAGGCTCAAACTTATACAATTTCAATACATTTTGGTAAAACAGGACAAACTCTGGATATGTTGGGGGCCCAGTAATATCTAGTTAAACCACTGCTTTGATACAAAGTAGGCTGATTGTAATGGGTAAGGTTGGCAAGGGATAAGACCATAGAAAGGTCCAGAAGTGTGACTTAAGAATGGACATTCCTAGACCGGAGGGTTTGTATGATGTGCTATAAACTAGACCCTTGACTTTGACTTAACATTTATATTGGAATGGCTACCCATCCATTCTTCCACAGTTTATACATGATAGCATATGAGACCTATGCAAACCAAACCCTGAATCATACAGAAAATTACTGGGAATTAAATTCACAGCGAATTAAAGGACAGTTTCAGAAATATCAAGGAATATCAGCTTATTCATATCCCACATACATAACCTCTATAATTGAAGATGTAACCAACTCACCATGAGTTTAAATCAATGTACTTGTTTTTTGCCAGTGAAAATATTCATCTTGTCTCTCTTTCAAACTGCACTAGAATAAAATATCGCCCATTAACGGTTCTAAAATAATAATTACTGTCTTGCACAATATCGTTGATTTTGTATTTTAAACATCTTGTGGATTAACTGTGACAGCTTAGGGACATTTCTACAAATTTTATGTTAAACTACTCATGTAACAAGGGTTATTAAAAATTCTCTTGCTTTTGAAAGGAATACAGATGTCATGTTTTAACGTACAGTTTATAATACACTGCGTGCAATTCAAAAAAATGGAACCGTATTATTATCCTATGGAACATGTTGCAATTAGATTTAAATGGGCATATACAGTTTTAAGGATGCCTGGTTTGTTTGTGAAACATACATGGAAGGCAGTTTTTTTAATGTTTGAATTTGAGTTTTTTAGAATTTAGTTCAAGATTTTTTTTAAATAATTCTGTGATGGTTTAAGAAAAATCTTGAACCATTATGATGCTAATTTGTTGGAAAAAAAAAACCTCAAATCGTTTTCATTATTGCATTAATTTTTACAAGTTGAAATATTTAAAGAATTTATCAATATCAATATGTGCCAGCATCACAGCAAAATACATATTTATTATTTCTTATTATTTGTTAGTGTAACGTTTGGATGATTTTCTGATTTTCTGAGCAGTTTTAGTTTTTACCCTCATTTAAGACATTGGTTTTTGAGTTGCAAATTGCTCCTTTATGTCCCTGTAAATGATTATGTATCCAAATCCACTGGTTTAAAAATACAGAAGCAGTCTTTAAAATTCAGAGCCATGAATACAAACAAATATAAACTTTTAGGGGTCATTTACTGAATCTTTAGGCGCAAGTGCTAGAGCACTAAGGAGCTCATCTAGAAAAGACTTGTATCCCTGGGTCGGGGAATCCGGATCAAAAATCCAGCATCCAGTGTAAGGAGCAGTCAGGAGGTGCAGCAGCCATGTCCATACTGCCTGCCACATAATATAGACAAGCAGACCATCAACAAGTAAGGTTACCAGCCTTTTTATCAGAATTGTACTGGTCAGGGCTGAAGGATGGTCCACAAGGGGGCAGATCATGCCAACAATGGACAGAGCTATGATTTAACAAGGGCAGAGTCATGACATCAAGGGGGCAAAGTCTTCATGAGTGAAATTGGCTGTGGATTTGGTGAGCATGAAAGGAGGGTTAACCAACAGTGCACTCGCATCCACACATGAAAGGCACACAGACTTCTGAATGGACATGTAACTCTGAACTTTATTGGTACATCCAAGGGTTCAAAGCATACAGGCTCACATGCTAAACAATCCACAAAAGCTATACAGGCAGATGTTCCATGTGTATACATAAAGCTGTCACTCCACAGGATTACACTTCCATTTCCAGATAGCTAGGCTGGGTTTCATACAGCGTCTCCAGTCCTGGGATTCCCTGTCCCCACCGGGCTCAGCAATCCGACACTCGCTTTGATGCACCTTTGCTATTCCGTGCAGGAATTTTCCATGTAGCCATAGTATTGTGATTTGCAATATATTCAAGTATCTACCTGTATATTATCCCTTATTACCCGACAACTGTTGTCAAATGATCAGGTCTATAGTTTTTAGGCTGAATCCTGACAATCACAGAAAGCTAAACTCCTTTAGTACCGTTGGAGAAATACCATCCAGTCCTGGGCCTTTGTTTACTTACACATGTTCTAGTCTTTTTTTCATTTTCTTCCAAGTCTCACATATTTTGCAATACCTTTCCTTCCAAACAAGGGGAATATACAGTATTAACATGGTATAAAGCAGCATTTAAAAGGACATTTTCCTTCAATGTTTAACCCTGTGAAAAGTCTTTCCCAGTTAATATATTATTATACTGTGAAATTTTGCATGTTTAAAATTTAGTAAATTTTTTGTCACTAACTTATAACTTATAGGGGTTGTTCATTGAAGTCTCCCTTTTTTTGGTCTGTGTTTAAAGGGGAAAACACTATTTTTTCAGAGAAAAAAACCCTCAAATTTTTCATGTTAAACCCTGAGGCTGCTAAAAGTCCGAATAAAAACGTACTCCATCTCAAACCTGCCAACGACATGTAGAAGTCAATGGCAGATGTCCCTTTTATAATTTGAAGATATCATGGTACTGGGTTTTGTACAATAATCCAAAGAATTTGCGGTTTTCAGGGTGATAATCCGAAAATATCACAAATTTACTTAAGGTTGAATGTCGAGGGTTAATTAACTCTCGATATTCGACTGCCGAATTGAAATCCTTCGACTTCGAATGTCGAAGTTCGATGGAACAATTTAATTTTAATCCATCGATCGAACGATTTTTCTTTGACCAAAAAAAGATAGCAAAGCCTATGGGGTCCTTCCCCATAGGCTAACATTGACTTCGGTAGGTTTTAGGTGGCGAACTAGGGGGTCGAAGTTTTTTTTTTAAAGAGACAGTACTTCGACTATCGAAAGGTCGAATAGTCGAAGGATTTTTAGTTCGAGTCGTTCGATTCGAAGTCGAAGTCGTAGTCGAAGGTCGAAGTAGCCCATTCGATGGTCGAAGTAGCCAAAAAAAACATTCAAAATTCAAAGTTTTTTCCTCTATTCCTTCACTCGAGCTAAGTAAATGGGCCCCTTAATTACTGGCTCTGGGTTACTAAATATGGGCAGACTTTTTATTACATTACGAGAATGCTAAATAGCTATAAGATATGACTCTGTTATTTTATAAAACATTTTCATTTTACATTTTATGCTGTGGCGTCACATTGCATTACATTACAAATATTAATAAACTGCAATGTATTAAAGGGTTTTCTTCCAGTATGAAAATGATCTAAAATGGGATATTTCATACAATCATACAATTCAGGTCAATGCTCACCCTTTGAAACCATTGACAGTGCAAGTTCATTCTAAGATACAGTTGTAATTTCTGTGCATAAACTCAAAATGGAAATATAGCAATTTTGCATTAAATATACTGTGTGCATTTATAAGCAAACATCACGTCAAGGAAAAATATCTCTTGTTGAAGATCACTTCCAGGTTAATCTCAGTTTCTTCCAAGAAAACATTTCAAGATGTTAAGGGTTCATGCAACGTTTATGATCAGTTTGCTCTGCATTTGCCGTGCAGTGCCTTGTACTGTTTTAATATCCACTCAAATTGATACAATATTTCCCACTAGTTCTGTACCTACAAGAAGGGAGATCAATGCTGAATGCAATGAAAATCATGTCATCATGTTTCAGCTTGAATTCTCTTTCAAGTAACAATTAAATTGTGCATTGTTTTGTAAATAATCCAAGTATATACCCTAGGGCTAAATGCACATTGGCTGATTGCTGTGTGATGCAAATTAGAAAAGGAGGTATGTTTTCTACTATTATTGGCAGCCTACAAATTATGTATCAGTGTAAGGCCAGGCAAGGCCATCAAACTTGGGACTGTGAAAGAGGGTGGTGTGAAATGTATTTAAGAATACTGTTTAGTCTAGACATAAGATTAAAAGGGGGTTTAATTAATCATGTAACAAGTATAATATTGTGTAAGTATACACACCAGTGTCCTCCGAACTGTGGTCCTCTAGGAGGGTATTGGGATTTATACGGCAAGTCAGTTGGGAGGCTACATGGTAGGCTGGAAACCACAGATTCACATTCACAATCCAGTGGCATATTAATTAATTAAAGTGGGCACCTAGGCTACTGTACATCCAATAGTACACCATTGTAGGCTACTGCTGGGTACGGAGGACCTGCAGGCTGCATCAAGCGGTATAGTTAGTATAAAATCAAGTCATGGGAACAAATGGCTAAATAATGCTCAGAAAATAATAAATAATAAGCACTTGTACTTGCAGTGATAGTGATGATTCTATAGCAACACAATAAAAACAGAAGTCCAGCAACATTCCTTTTAACTAAGTGATTTCCCTGAGAGAGACACTGACAGGTAATTGATTCTTAGGACATAGATAAACCCTATAAAGAGCACTCAACATTCCCTTAGAGGGACTTAAAGGGGACTCGTCACCCAAAAAAACCCATTCCAAATCCTATTTTATCACATTAGTCAAGCAAAATGAACTTTAATTAAACTATATAAATTATTTGAATCTTGTTTCCTTCAGTCTGGGAATTCATAATTATAGCAAGCAGGAAGCAGCCATTTTGTGGACAGTTTTATTAAGGCAAGCCTTGCATCATCTCAGAATCTTGTTTGTGCATCAGAATGGGGGACCTGATGTTCATCCCCATGCCCTGGCTATACAATTAAATGGTGAAGAGAATTGGAAAATGTGTGGAGAGCAGTGACAACTAGGAAGTGCTGAATGGAAAGTGAAAGTAATTGTCTGCCCCGCCTCTATGCCACTGGCATAGAGGAGGGGCAGACAATATTTGATTGACAGCTGAGATTTTTAAATGAGCTTACAACAGCTATGAATGCTTTAATAAAAAATAGAAATTGGATTTCATGTTTAATTTGAAAAGGACTTTTATTATACAGATTTTTGTGTCTGGATGACAGGTCCACTTTAAAGGCTCTTTTTTTTTTACTACATGAAAGTGGTCCCATGCACTACATTTTCTACTTGGATCCAGCCAATTGTATCTGTGTTCTGCATGTATTTGCCCTCGTGTGGCTCCAGCCCTAGAAGAGACTTGGTTTAGATATCACCGGTGTTTCTGTGCAGATAGAAAATCTGAATAGATTAGAATATAATATAATGTTATTAAATATATTATTTTTATTATTATTATTATTATTATATGATTAAATATAATATTAGAATATAATTAGAAAGCAGAGGGTGTAAAAAGAAAGTCAAACCTCTATATAAAATATAGGAGATATAAATGTGCACAGGTCCAATAGCAACCAAACATTTAGAAGTTTTTTACCAGCTGACTAGTAAAAGCTTCTTATTGGTTTCTATGAGTGACTAAACCAGTAGCAAATGATTCTTTTATAACATGGTTCCCATATCAGTAACCCCATAAAGCTTTTTTGGATTGGGCATTTGTGCCACAGCAGTGGCAAGCTGTTGAATAAGAACAGAGCAGTTACTGACAAAGCAGAATCTGCCTTGTCTGTTTGTTTATAAATTATTAGTGATGGGCGAATTTCTCCCAAATTTTGATGCCGGCGAATACATTTTCGAAATTGCAGCGAAAATTCGATGGCGTTAAAATATATTTGACGCCAGCGACAATTCCAACGGTGGCAACAACTCCAACGACAATTGTAGATGGCCATTGTAGGCGCCTAGAATTATCGCCGGCGTCAAATATATTTTAACGCCAGCGAATTTTCGCTGCAATTTCGAAAATGTATTCGCCGGCAGCGAAACACGGAAATTCGCCGCAAATTCACATCTGGCGAATAAATACGCCCATCACTTGAAATTACATATACTGGCCACGTTATCATTAAGTACATTTAGGTCTGAAATACATTTATTTTATCTAAAAGGTAAAGAATGATAAAATTATTTCTTTTGTTACATGGACAGCTGGAATTCATAATATACATATTTTATTTTTATGTCTGCTCTCTATTATTTACAAGTGTTATTAAAAAACGAATAACTATGTAACTATGTGTACAGTATAAGCTACAACTAGTGATGGGTGGATAAATTCGCCAGACACAAATTTGCTGTGAATTTCCACGTTTTCACCGCCAGCAAATAATTTCACGAAACTGCGGTGAAAATTCGCTGGTGAAAAATCAGAATAGTTGCGAGCATAAAATTGTCTTGCGTCAATTAAATTTACAGGCATTTTTACACTGGAGGCAAACATGTTCATTACACAATGTCATTCTGATCAAATGACCAGAATACAAAATGTTGGCGGTTTTAAAATAATTTTGAAATGTATTTGCAAGTGAAAGGAATATCTTTGTCAGGTACCACGGTGAATCTGAAGGTGATAGCCTTCCCTATGTTTCCCACTGGGACCTGCGCCCTGGTGATGAGAACAGAACAATTCCAGCTAAGGAATAGCAGGAGTGCCAGAGAACTCACAGAAATAGTAACACAGTCTATGAGGTTTTAGAAACAAGGCACTTAACTGCAGGCAGAGAAAGTAGTAGTACAAGAACCATGGTCGAAGAAGCAGAAGATCACGAATCCAAGAAGTCAAAGTCTAAGGAGCAGTGTCGGACTGGGACGGCGAGACACTAGGAAAAAACCCGGTGGGCCCCCGGCTCTGGTGGGCCCCGCCAGCCCAGATCCACACCCAAAAGCAACTTTGTGCCTCGACCTCCCTTTGTCGGGCAGTCGCGGCAAAAACATTGCATGTTTGCGCACACACACGGTGCAACGCGTCACCACACCGGCTCAGCAAGGGAGGCTGGAGGGGGGCCCTGGGATAGCAGCCCCGGTAAAACCCCAGGCCCCCCAGTCTGACCCTGTGAAGGGGTCACATGAAGATTAATCAGAAGCAAGTCAGATGTAAAGAATCCAAAAGTCCAGAATAAGGAACTCTCAGTGTCAGATGAAGACAATCCCCTCGCACTGGGGCATAGGCCTCGTATCTATTTAAGCTGAAAGCGCTTGCACACATCATAATCGAACATCGGCCTGCTTTGAAACTCGCCAATTGATGCGCATTTGTGTTGACCAGATGGACAATCTTTGCGCCGACTAGGTTTCCTTCCCCTTTAAGTGTCTCAAGCATTGTCATTATACAAAAAATACACAACTGAGCCAGCAACAGGAGATCCGGTTATTTAAACATGTGAAAATGTTGCACATTCGCAACAGAATACTGACTCCAGAATACTGGTTCCCACTCATGACTGATGCTCTACGCGGACCAACCATACAGGGGCCAGTGGGTCAGTCTCTCCTGCTCAATCCCACATAAAGCTACTTGTCAGGCACATACACGGATACCAGGTCACGGAGCCTGTTTTGCTTGGCAGGTTCCTGTTTTCTTTAAAACAATTCACTAGCCCACATACTTGTACAGGCGATTGCAGTAGGAAGAGACTGGAACATTGAACACACAGACAAAATGGCGAATGTGGAGACCCAGCAGGCTGGTGGCCATACACACACACATACACACACACACACACTACACACACAAACACACACACACACATTACACACATACATAAACACTATACATACACATTATACACACACACTATACACACACATACTTACACTATACACACACACACTACACACACACACACATACTTACACTATACACACACACTACACACACACACACAACTTACACTATACACACACTAGACACACATACACACTAGACACACATACACACTATATACACACACACACACACACATACACACTATATACACACACACACTAGACACACATACACACTATATACACACACACACTATACACACACACACACACTATACATACACATTATACACTATACACACACATACACACACACTATACACACACATACTTACACTATACACACACTACACACACACACATACTTACACTATACACACACACACACTAGACACACATACACACTATATACACACACACACACACCAAGCAGGTCACATTGGCAGGTTGTTGTACACATGCTCACACCAATCACGCCCATCCCACCCACGCCAATCTCACGGCACACACAGGAGAAAGACAAGCCCACACAACAACTCTGCTCGCTTCCCAAACATTCAGTTGCCGTTTTTCAATAGGAAGTTCGAACACAGTACTCACCGGTAGCTGCATATACCGGAGCCGGAGCGGCAACTCTATGCACGCCCCCACCCACTTCCCCACTGGGCGCACGCTCCCCCGGCAACACTTGCCGTCCTCACGCTCACTGTCTGGTGCGTCCTGCAGTGCTTAGCTGTCAAGCTTACCAGTATAATCCAGTCGTAGAAGGAGCTTGAGCCGTAGATAGTGAACCCACAAGCGCCTCACACAACCGATACCCACCTGGAGTGGAACAGGGAGCAGGGTTGTGGAGAGTAGCCAATGAGACGATTAGCAAAGGTCCAAGAGGATTAGGCAGAGTCGTGGTCAGGAGGTCCGAGGTCAAAGGCAGGCAGCAAGGTTCGTAAACGGAGAGACAGGCCGAAGGGTCGAGACAGGCAGCAGAAATCGTAATCCGGGAACAGGCGAAGGTCAACAACAGGAAATCACAAGAGAAGAGATGCTAGGGTTTCAGTTAGATAACCTAATAACCAGGCAATGCATCTCCATCAGAACCAGGTTTAAATAATGTCCATTTGGCGCCAACTGGCATCATTCCGCCAGCGTCGCCGTGCTGACGTCACGTCCGTCTCAGGCGCTCGTGTCCGCGTCGGCGACCGGCGCCGGCGCCTCCGCGCCCGCGGCCGTCGCCAGCGCCCGGCGTCGCGCGCTAACGCGCCCGCGCCTGCGCCGGCAAGAACACAGACCAGAATCCTCACATTGCCCCCCATCAAGGAGCGGCCTCAGGACGCGACCACCAGAAGGTTTACCAGGATAGGTTCCATGGAATTTTTCCAACAAATCAGAGGCGTGAATGTTAGACACAGGTTCCCACGAATTCTCTTCCAGACCAAAGCCTTTCCACTTAACTAGGTACTGAAGACGTTTACCTCTCAACCTGGAATCCAGGATCTCTTCAACCTCGAATTCTTCCTGACCATCCACCACGACAGGAAGTGGAGGAGGAGCCGTACGTCCAGGAAATCGAAACGTTGAGGCCGGTTTCAAGAGTGCTGTATGAAATACTGGATGAATGTGCCAGGATGCCGGAAGTTTAAGATTGAACGCCACAGCATTGATTTGACGAATGATGGGAAAAGGGCCCAAGAACCGTTGACCCAACTTCCTACTGGGACAGGAAAGCTTGAGGTTAACAGTTGACAACCACACCAGGTCACCCACCTTGAATTTTGGATCCCCTCTTCGTCCTCGATCAGCATAAACTTTGAAACCTTGTTGAGCCCGCTTCATGTTCTCTTGAAGTTTCTGAAAATTATTAGATAAGAAAGTTAATCGGTCCTTAACTGCAGGAACCAAAATATCAGAAACAATGGCAGAGGGAAAGGTGACTGGATGAAGACCATAGTTTGCGAAGAAAGGGGATTGTCGGATGGAAGAATGATGAGCATTGTTGTAAGCGAACTCCGCAAGAGGAAGCAGATTAACCCAGTCATCTTGGAGGTACGAGGAATAACATCTTAAATACTGCTCCAGGGTCTGGTTGGTTCGCTCGGTCTGGCCATTGGATTGGGGATGAAAAGCGGAAGACAGGGACACCAAAATCTTGAGTGCTCCACACAAAGATTTCCAAAACTGCGATGTGAACTGTGGACCTCGATCGGACACCACCTCATCTGGAAGACCATGGAGCCTTACTACTTCCTTAATAAAGGTATCAGCAGTCTCAGAGGCAGAAGGAAGTCTTGGTAAAGCCTTAAAATGAGCCATCTTAGTTAGACGGTCAACAAAAACAGCAATGGTGGAACAATCACATGATAATGGTAACTCTGAAATAAAGTCCAAAGAAACTGACCCCCACGGACGAGAAGCACTGGTAAAGGTTGAAGAAGGCCAATAGGTCTAGAATGAGAGTCCTTGGATCTGGTGCAAACCTCACATGACAAGACAAACTTGAAACAGTCTTTAGCCATCCCAGGCCACCAAAACAATCTCTTGGCCAGAATGATAGTCTTTTTGACACCTGGATGACCCGACAGCTTGGAGTCATGAATGTTCTTAAGGACCTCTAGACGCATTTGTTCAGGAACAAAAATCTTGCCTTGAAGAAGAAACCCATCCTTGGGAACAAGTGACGATTCGGAAACGTTTAAAGATGCATCTTTAATTCCATCTACCAAAGTAGACTGCAACAAGAGGATATTATCAGATCTTAAAATCGTCTCAGGAACCAGAGGAACCTCATCTTCAGGAGAGAACATTCGGGATAAGGCATCTGCTTTAACATTCTTTGACCCTGGTCGATAAGTAAGATGAAAATTAAATCGCATGAAGAACAAAGCCCACCTTGCTTGTCTAGGTCTCAACCTTTTAGCAGAGCGTAGATACTCCAGATTTCTATGATCTGTAAAGATAAGAATCGGATGTTTAGATCCTTCAAGAAGATACCTCCACTCTTCCAGTGCCAGCTTAATAGCAAGTAATTCACGGTCAGCTACATCATAGTTACACTCGCTTTTGGCCAATTTACGGGAAAAAAAAGCAACAGGATGAAGATCGTCTTGAACCCCAGTTCTCTGTGACAGGACAGCACCCACTGTGAGTTCCGAGGCGTCAACTTCCAAGGTGAAAGGAAGAGAAACATCTGGATGGTGAAGAATTGGACCAGAAGTGAAAAGTTTCTTCAGTTTCTCAAACGCCCCCTGAGCCTGAGATGACCAACAAAACTTTTGATTACTACGAGTCAGCTCAGTGATTGGAAGAATGACTTGAGAAAAGTTCTTAATAAATTTCCTGTAAAAATTTGCAAAACCGATGAAACGTTGGACAGCTTTTTTAGATGATGGAATCGGCCAATCAAGAATTGCAGAAATCTTCCTGGAGTCCATCTGAATCCCCTGAGGAGAAATGAAGAAACCCAAAAAATCTACAGAGGTTTGTTCAAACACGCATTTTTCGATCTTGGCATAAAGCTGATGAGTGCGTAGGCGAGTCAGGACCTTCTTCAAATGTACCCTGTGCTCTTCCAAAGAATTAGAAAAAATGAGAATGTCATCTAAATAAATAATGACGAAAATATCAAGAAAGTCCCTGAAGACATCATTGACGAAGTGCTGAAAAGTTGCAGGGGCGTTACAAAGACCAAAGGGCATGACCAAATATTCAAAATGTCCGTAAGGAGTGCGAAAGGCCGTCTTCCATTCATCCCCTTCCCTTATTCTGACTAGATTATATGCACCCCGAAGATCCAATTTGGAAAAAATTTTAGCCTCAGCCAGGCGTTGGAAGAGTTCTGGAATGAGAGGAAGTGGGTACCGATTCTTGACTGTAATTTTGTTCAGATCCCGGTAGTCAATACACGGCCTTAAAGAATGATCCTTCTTTTCAACGAAGAAAATTCCAGCTCCTGCTGGAGAAGAAGACTGCCTAATGAATCCTTTAGCCAAATTTTCATCCAAATAAGAACGAAGCTCCGAAAGTTCAGACTCAGATAATGGGTACGTTCGTCAGAAAGGAATTTGAGCCCCTGGAAGAAGGTTAATAGGACAATCATAAATACGATGAGGAGGTAACCTGTCAGCCCCTTTTTTATTGAAGACGTCCAAAAATTCCCAATATGCCTGAGGAAGAAGATTTTGGATCTCGGAGACAGGAGATAAAGAGCACACACCATTAGAAGGGAGGATGCATTGGGAACGACAAAAGTTAGAAAGAAAAGTTACTTCACCGGTAGCCCAGTTGATAGACGGATTGTGTTTTTGCAACCACGGTAATCCCAGGATGATAGGGAACAAAGGAGAAGAAACCACATCGAAATTCATGAATTCAGCATGCCCTTTATTTAACAAAACGAAAAGTGAGATAGTCTCTTGCACCACAGGGCCAGAAGTAATCAGAGAACCATCTGCCACACGAAGAGCTATAGGGTTCTTCTTAGACTGGAGCGGGATCTGGAATTGTAACGCCACTCTATTGTCCAAGAAACAACCGCTTGCCCCAGAGTCAAGGATTGCTTGGAGTTCGACCCTCTTGTCTCCCCACTGTAAAGACAAAGAGATAGTCAGGAGAGGCACAGGAACATGACACCCAGAAAAGTCTTTTTCAAAAATCCTCTTACCCGTTGGACGGGTCGGGCAACCACGAAGCAGATGACCAGCTTGTCCGCAATAGAGGCAGAGGTTAAGTCTGCGACGTCTAATGCGCTCCTCAGGTGTTAATGCAGACCTGATAGCACCAATCTGCATGGGCTCTGGAACCACGTTGAAGGTGGACGAAGAAGCAACCGGAGAACTTATGGAGGGCATTCGGACAGGAGGAGGAGCGGATGGTAACAACCAAGTCTGAGGAAGAAGACCTGCTTTCTCAGCCTTTTCATCTTCCCGGCGTTCCCTGAGCCTTCGATCTAGTTGTATGGAGATGAGAATGAGATCTTCCAAGCTATCAGGGATGCCCGTACGAGCTAACTCATTCTTTAGCTCAGAAGAAAGTCCAAAACAGAACTGATTTTTTAAAGCAGCTGGGTTCCACTCCGTATCATCCGCCCATTGCCGGAATTCCAGCGTATAATCTTCCGCAGGACGGTCCCCTTGCCTCAGAGCGCACAGGGCAGCCTCAGCAGTGGTGGCTCTGTGAGGATCGTCGAAGATAACCGCCATTGCATCAAAAAAGGAATCCACCGAGGTTAGTACAGGACTTTGGCGATCCATGAGGCGGAACGCCGAGGTCTGTGGTTCACCCGTGAGAAAAGAAATGATGACCCCAACCCGGACTTGCTCAGTGGGATACGTGTGGGGTTTAAGAGAAAATAATAACTTACAGTTGCTCCTGAAGTTCCGGAACACCTTCCGATCCCCAGCGAACTTTTCCGGAAAGGCAACTTTAGATTCGGAGATTTCCGAGGTGATCACCTGAACCTCTGTAGGAGCTGGAGGAGGAGCGGCCGTGGAAGGAAGGACAGCTGGCGGATGAGCTCTGATATGCTCCTGCAACTGTGAATAGCCACTTTGCAACTCCCGAACTGCTTGCGTAAGGGAGGACAGCTGCTGGGTCAAAACGGCAAATGGAGACGCTCCCTCAGCTGGATCCATTCTTGGGCCTGGTTATACTGTCAAGCTTACCAGTATAATCCAGTCGTAGAAGGAGCTTGAGCCGTAGATAGTGAACCCACAAGCGCCTCACACAACCGCTACCCACCTGGAGTGGAACAGGGAGCAGGGTTGTGGAGAGTAGCCAATGAGACGATTAGCAAAGGTACAAGAGGATTAGGCAGAGTCGTGGTCAGGAGGTCCGAGGTCAAAGGCAGGCAGCAAGGTTCGTAAACGGAGAGACAGGCCGAAGGGTCGAGACAAGCAGCAGAAATCGTAATCCGGGAACAGGCCGAAGGTCAACAACAGGAAATCACAAGAGAAGAGATGCTAGGGTTTCAGTTAGATAACCTAATAACCAGGCAATGCATCTCCATCAGAACCAGGTTTAAATAATGTCCATTTGGCGCCAACTGGCGTCATTCCGCCGGCGTCGCCGTGCTGACGTCACGTCCGTCTCAGGCGCTCGTGTCCGCGTCTTTGCGTCGGCGACCGTCGCCGGCGCCTCCGCGCCCGCGACCGTCGCCAGCGCCCGGCGTCACGCGCTACGCTAACGCGCCCGCGCCTGCGCCGGCAAGAACACAGACCCGAATCCTCACACTTAGCCAGCCAATTTGTTATTTTCAAGGGCCCGCCCAGTCAATACAATACCGTCTAATTTGGCGACCTCACTGAACTGGACAGAACATCTGTCAATCGGCACAAAAACAAAGGGAAGTTTTAAAAAAACAGGGTCCCCACATAGCTCCGGTATTATAATTCGTTCCATCCCGCCTGACGGGATGAAGATCAGCCGTTTTAAAAAAGTAACGGCATGCCATCCCGCCGCATCCCGCCCCAATTCAAGCACTGCTTATAACACAGTTACACGTGTGAGACAAAACCATGTGAAAAAGTATATCTATTTACAGAAGTGATTGGGGGCGTTGCATTGTTCCAATTAATGGATAAAAGACCAATGGGATTCATTCTTCACACATATTAGTGTAGCAAAAGGTGTGAATCACTCTGCTTAAAATCAAAAGGCTGTGCTAATAATGAAAGACGTTTATACTGTTTAGTAACCATTACATTGTATCACATTCATAGCTTTGGAGTTTTTGTTTCATCCCTATGCCCTTATAATAAAGCCCTTGTTTACACTGATTTGTTATATGCAGCTGGCAAGATTGGTTGACTCATCCACCATAATGAGAGTTGGATCATTTCATTAGCCGCATGCCAGTGTGATTGAAATAAATATTATTTATAATTGTATTCTTTCATGTTTTCTTCTGCTTATGAAATGGTTGTTTACTGACACGCAAATATAATTACATATTAACTCTTTTGATAAGCACATATGAATTAAACTATAAATAGCATGGTTGGAGCTACGTAAGTAGAAATTTCACTGTATGGTGGGTAGTTACAGAAACATGATTAACAGATATTAATACTTTTGTTTGAATAAGTCTCATTTTTAAAAGGAGACCCAACTTTATTGCTTCTCATTAAGTTGACCCCTGTACCCTCCTATAAATAGGGTATTAGGAATAAATGCTGGTTTGTGTAGAGCCTATGTGCAGAGTGACTCCCAACTAACAAAAACTGCAAGTTAACTGATATGTATTAAAGAAAAGATGAAAAATGCAGGGAGACACAGAGAAAACAAGTCCTTAAAACAGGCCGAGGATCAAGGGTGGGCGGCAGACAAGCGTGGTCCAAGAAAAAGGCCGAAGGTCAGGATAGTCCAAGGACTTGAAGAGTCAGGAATCAGGTTGAGGTCAAACAGGGGAGTCAGAACCAGAGGGAATAGGGACAACTTGCAGAGTCAGAAAACAGGTCAAGATCAAACTGGGGAGTCAGAACCAAAGAGAACAGGGACAGGAGCAGGAATTACTAGGCAGGAGCAGGTTATCAGGAACAAGGTTACAGAAACAGGAACAGGATTTGGAACAAGATCACGGGAACTGGAGCAAAATCAATATCAGGAACATGAGCAATGCAACACAAGGCTAGTATAAGGTAGGTTGGCCAATGATCCAGCCTTGGGGGAAACAGGGAAGCGGGCTTAAAGAGCATGTAAAATCTAAAATAGAATAAGGCAAGAAATGCTGTATTTTCTAAATATAAACATGAACTTACTGCACCAGAAGCCTAATCAAACAAATAATTTATGCTTTCAAAGTTGGCTACAGGGGGTCAACTTTGTTAAACATCTTTGCAAGACTAAGACTGTGCACATGCTCAGTGTGGTCTGTGCTGCTTAGGGATCGTCATAAACAAAGCTGCTTGAGTTCTGCATGGCTGGGAAGTAAGGTGGGGGCTCTCCCTGCTGTTCATAAGTATGATTGTTTCCCTGCTCAGCAGTTAGGGACCATCTGACAATTCCTATCCACAGCAGTAAATAAAGGGAGAATTTCACTGCATACAGTCAGGTTTCTTATAAAAACAGTACACATTTTTTAATTAAAGTATACAGTACTGGAGATAGGTTTCTTTTTTATTAAAGAAAGTAAAAATGGGATTTTATTTTTTTGCCTTTACATGCCCTTTAAATAATCCTTTAATGAGCTATTGCCCCCAGCTAGACAGGAGTCGTGACTGAGGAAAGATGGACTTGGAGGCAGAGTCACAGAAGATATTATGTCAGGATCAGGCTGCTGCCACACTGCCTCCTATGGCTAAAAGGAGAACTAACCCCTAAAAATGAATGTGGCCAAAAATTTCATATTTTATATACTGAACTTATTGCACCAGTCTAAAGTTTCAGCTTGTCAATAGCAGCAATGATCCAGGACTTCAAACTTGTCACAGGGGGTCACCATCTTGGAAAGTGTCTATGACACTCACATGCTCAGTGGGCTCTGAGCAGCTGTTGAGAAGCTAAGCTTAGGGGTCGTCACAAATTATCCAGCAGAAAATGAGGTTTGTCTGTAATATAAGCTGATGCTACATCAGAATTATTGAATTCTGATGCTAATTACACTGGTTTCTGTGCTGCCATGTAGTAATTATCTCTATTAATCATGAATCAGCCTTATATTGTGACATTTCTATTCTATGTGTACTGTATATTGTGAGTGGGTGCCTAAGCTCAGTAAGTGACAGCAGCACAGAGCCTGAGCCGTGAATCAGCAGAAAAAAAGATGGGGAGCTACTGGGGCATCTTTGGAGACATAGATATTTACTGCTAAAGGGCTGTGGTTGCCTTGGGCTGGCACAGAAGCACAAAACGTCATGTACAACATTTCTAGCTACTTCTTTAGTTAAGCTTTAGTTCTCCTTTAAGCAGGAGGAGCAGTAACAGATGTACAACAAGTCTCTGGTTCAAAACCAGGGAGTTCCTGAGACTGGGATCCCGCTGGTCTGTCAGTGTTACCCTCTACTACTTAGGAGCTGCCGGAGAAATTCCCATAATGCAAGAGGTGTCCTACTAAATTCAGTAAATTCCACTGAAATCCCAATGAATTGTATTCAATAAGGCTACCTGCATGAAAAATAAATTACAGATCTATAAAATAGGTTTGGTAAAAGTAACAGCAGCTTTGCCCTCATGTTATTGCTGAGAATATTTTTCTGCCAGAATATTCGCAGCGAAGTTTACTAAACAGCAATGCGCTCAGAAGTCATTGCGATCACTTGCGGTAACTACGTTAATGAACCAGCTTACGTTAGCGGTAATTTTAGTGAGTTACAAATTTTCTGGCGACAAATTATGTTTTTGCGAATATTTATGCTATAAAATAGTCTTATTTTATGGTGGTTATTATGGCAATTTTTACTGTGACATTTATGGCCAGAAATGCATCTTCAAAACTCATAAACTTTATCGACTGATGATTAGACCATCCAACAACATCACCAGAGTAACACCAATCAAACATGTCTGCATCATATAAACCCTTCTGCCACTAGAATCATATGAACAAGAAATCATACCAGTCAATCTCTTTGCTTCATAGAAATGCACAGTTTAATCTAGCCAATCAAGGTCAGATTTGGGGGCTTGGGGCCCACGGGGGCTAATGCCCAAGGGCCCTCCTCAGGGCCACCCTGCTGTTCCGGGCACCCCCCTGCTGCTCCGGGCACTTTTCTTTTACTCGCCAGCAGCGCCGGATTTAACTTTTACGCGCCCCTAGGCCGCGCGATCCGACCAGGCGGCCGCACGGTCCTAGCGCCCGCCTTCCCAGCGCGCCGGCGAAAAAACGCCGGCGCAGCTGGTGCAGTTGAACGGCGGCTGGGCGGCATGCCGCCCCTATTTCTTTGCCGCCCTAGGCCCGGGCCTATGCTGCCTTGCCGCAAATCCGGGCCTGCTCGCCAGCATTAAGAAACAGATCTGGGCCGACGGGGCCCACAACAGCAAACAAAATGATGGGTAAAAACAAAAGTATTATGGGATATTTCCTGCCCCTTGAGAATTTTGTGGTGAAAAAATACTTTACCACAGGTTAGTAAACTGGCGAAAACATATTTGGCGACAAATTTGTCTATATTTTGTGCGCATATTTTTACCGGACCCCTTAATCACTAGGGTTGCCACCTTTTTTCTAAATTAGCTCTGGACGGGGTGGGTGACATCAGGGGCGGGGTTGATCGCCATGCCATTGACTGCAATGTCCTGTACAAATTTCCTAATTTGAAAATTTTTACCCAGGCAGCCCTTCCAAAACTGGGCTGTCCGGGTGAAAACCGGAAAGTTGGCAACCCTAATTACTTAGAATCAAACACTCAATAATATGTAATGAGAGCTGAGTTGTAAGAGAAATGTCTATATTCTAGGGCTTCCTCTCCTTTCCTCTCTATAAATTACAGATCTGTAAGTCACTGTTTTGGAAAATAAGAATTACCCTGCAGAAATGTTGTTTATTAGTATTGTATATTAAAAGTGACCCTGCATTATGACGCTAAAAATTGTGAAGCTGTATTATATTTTTTAGCCGCCTGACCAATGAAATTGTACTTTAAAAAAAAAAAAGCTTTAATTAAGTGACATTTTTTTAGATACATTTATAGAATTTTGGCCGAGATACTGCAGATCATATTGTATTACCCTCAGGGCCGGATTTACATAGCTGGTGCCTCTAGACATTCTGTTGTTCGCAGTGGCGTAACTAGATATTACTGGGCCCCACAGCAAATTATTTTTCAGGCCCCCAAAATGTTTCTCCAATATTTATTGAAATTGTATATGAATTAGGGCCTCGTGGGGCCCCTATACCTCCTGGGCCCCCCTGCAGCCGCAGGGTCTGCTTCCTCTATAGTTACGCCCCTGGTTGTTCGTCACCACCGTCCCCTTCCCTTTATTCGTGCAAATTTTCGGAACAATGGGAATTGGCACACGGGAAGTTTAAAAAACTGTTGTATCTCAAAATAAATTAGAGGACAAGTAAATAGAAAAGTTAAGTTGAACAAGGTACAGGAAACCCTTCAAACATACATACACAAAATACTGGGACAGACCTGACTATGTTATCAATAAATACCTGCTCTGGTTTACTTTCCATTTTGATCAGTGTTGCACAGTATTAAAGGTTTATAAACTTGCAGTTTATCCATATCTGATTAAAATTGAAAAATAACCCCAAAAGATTTCAGCCATTGGGTCAGATTTAATTTGGTAAGAAAAAATATCTTTTAATTGAATTCCAGATTTTCATATAGACTTCTATTAAGTTTCATGTACATTTCCCTTATGGTGTTTAACTGTTTATAGGATGATATCTTTTCAGGGCCAGCCTTCAATTTTAACACTATATCTGAGAAAATTTGACTTTCTAGCTTCTAACACAAATGATAATGTAATCCTTTTGATACCCATATTGTCACTGTGTTGTTTGTACACACAAACTCTCATTCATCCTGCTGTCAGAGTTCATTTAAGCTTTAAACCATGTTTAATAGAAACCTCAGGCTCCTGCTAAACTTTCTTTAATGACATGCAAGCTAGGTGACATTTCAGGGGACACCCATATGCTGCTCTCCATGTGCCCCTGTAAATACAATGCTGCCAAAAAGTCAATTCTTGCTGTTCCTCTCTATCCAACGCAACCTACAATATAAATATGTTATAGCAGTTTTTTTTTTTAATTATGGGGACAATTTATTAAGCTATAAATCTTTTGCTTTCCACTCTACTGAATTTATACACTAAAATATTGAAGAGTTCGTAAAAAGTAATAGGTTACACATGCTCTGATTTGCAGACAAAGTTTGGAGAAAAATGCTAACATGCTGCTGGGTAGCTGTGGGGGGAGGGCAGCCATTCAAAGCTGAAAAAGAAGAAAAGCACAGGTTATACAGTTGATAACAGATAAGTAATGCGATTGTTACGATCTGTATAGGTCGGAGCCGTAGGGTGCCCAACCTACCCTTAGAGCAGGGGTCCCCAACCTTTTTTTGGCCCGGGGACCAAAGAAGAGCCAAATTTTTTTGCAAGGAATGGGGGGGGGTCGGGGGGGGGAGCGGTCAGGGAGGATGTCAGAGGGGGTCGCGTTCAATTCGGCGCATCCGCGTTCAATTAATTGTTTGGCGGCCCTTAGAGGGTGGAAGAGCCCTAACCTACCCTGGTGTTCACCGATGCCCTTTTGGGGCCCCGGACTTTGGGAAGACAGGCAGGAATCCTATCCATGATCAGGGCAGACGGGTTAGCAGTACCAGAGGGTAAACCAAAGATGGAGTGAAATCAGGCAAGGGATCGGTGGCAGGCAGCAATCAATCAGGGTCAGAAACAGGCAAAGGTCAAACGGGATAATCAATATAAATAATATTATGCTTCAATTTTTCAATTTTAATCAGATATGGATAAACTGCAAGTTTATAAACCTTTAATACTGTGCAATACTAATCAAAATGGAAAGTAAACCAGAGCAGGTATTTATTGGAATCTAGGAGCAGAAAACCAAGGCAAGGAGTAGAGGACTCTTTATTTTGAATTTTGGTGCCAATGTGCGAGCGCCAGCGTCATGGCGTCCTCTGCACGAGCACGTGCGTTAAGATGAGCAGTTTCAAAACGCTGATTGAGTATGTGCTCATCTGGACGTGACGCGCATTTGGCCAGATCTGCGCAGATGGCTCCGGGACCTGACGTGCCTGGAAGTATAGGCGTGAACCGGTCTCCCAGAATGCCTAACAGCGATTCTACATAACTTATTTGTTATTTACTATTTGTGCTTGAATGGCTGCCCCCATGGCTCTACAGCAGCTTGTCTATATAAACATATAATAGACTTGCTGAAGCAAACACCCCAGCTTTACCAGTGCAGGGCAATACTACATTATTTATTCATAACTTAAATACACTTTAATTTTTTGATGTTACTGTTCCTTTAACTTTCTGCTTATTATATAGTGAATAAAGTACCCATTATTGTAAAATATAAGGATATTATAAGTCTTGAGGAGTTCCATGACCATATAAGGACATAATTTTACAGGATATTCATGGCTCTTGAGTATTATAATGGAATATTAGATAATTAGGTCACTACACTTGGAAAAGTTGGAGAGTGCAGTTTCAGACACAACTTTGCAGTATAAATATTTAAAGCATATTGTTGCAGTTATTTTATGTAGGTCACAGCACTAAATACTAATAAAAGTTACCAGAAATATTTTTCATGATTTCACTTCAGCTGGACCCTAAAAAACCTGGATAATATCTGGAAACCTGGAAATTGAAATACTGTATGTATGATATGGGCAGTAACATAACTGTAGATTTATACTGAGTTTATTAATGTATAGTACACAAAAGCCATGAATATATTGAAAATGATATCCTTATAGTGACTAGTGATGTCATCAGTTATAAACGATGAGTAGTGATGTCATTTTTTTGTCACATGACTCACTAAAACATGTGTATTATAATAAATAAAGTAACCCTTGTTGGAGAATATGAGGATATTAGAAGTAACCTTCGGCCTCATGCTTTTACATGGCCATGGAACTCCTCAGTGATAATATCCTTCTATTTTACAATAGGTGTTAATTTATTCACTATATATCATGCTTGAGTATAAATACTGAGTGCATTAATGTATAACATGCTTGAGTATATCTAAAGAGAGTAAATAATTTTTATTATTATTATTTTATTACTGTACCCAATGTTTCCCTCTTCTGTGTATCTGACATAATGCATGGATTTTAATCAGTTACCACTTTACATAAACTGCTTAATTTTTTTCCATGCACCAACCATGCAGTTCCTCCTTTTAACATGTAACTTTGGGGTCTGTTTACTAAAGTGCGGTAAATTTGACCATGAGTCACATTTTTTAAGAGGTATAAAAAAAAAAAAAAAGCTTAAAATAAAGGTTTTACAAAATGGTCACCCTCTCATCAGTGTGGAAATTCTGTGCAGACAAATCACACAGTATTAATGCACTTCAAGCAGACAAAATAGGTTTGGTAAAAGTAACAGCAGCTTTGCCTTCATGTTATTGCTGAGAATATTTTTCCGCCAGAATATTCGCAGCGACTAAGTTTACTAAACAGCAATGCACTCAGAAGCCATTGCGATCACTTGCGGTAAATACGTAAATGAACCAGCTTACGTTAACGGTAATTTTAGTGAGTTGCAAATTTTCTGGCGACAAATTACGTTTTTGCGAATATTTATGCTATAAAATAGTCTTGTTTTATGGTGGTTATTATGGCAATTTTTACTGTGACATTTATGGCCAGAAATGCATCTTCAAAACTCATAAACTTTATCGACTGATGATTATACCATCCAACAACATCACCAGAGTAACACCAATCAAACGTGTATGCATCATATAAACCCTTCTGCCAATAGAATCATATGAACAAGAAATCATACCAGTCAATCTCTTTGCTTCATAGAAATGCACAGTTTAATGTAGCCAATCAGGGTCAGACTGGGGGGCTTGGGGCCTACGGCGGCTAATGCCCAAGGGCCCTCCTCAGGGCCACCCTGCTGCTCCGAGCACCCCCCTGCTGCTCCGGGCACTGTGCCGGGTTTGTGCCCACGCACAAATTTTTTTTTACTTGCCAGCATTAAAAAAACAGATCTGGGCCGACGGGGCCCACAAGAGCAAACAAAATGATGGGTAAAAAAAAGTATTATGGAATATTTACTGCCCCTTGAGAATTTTTACTACCGCAGGTTAGTAAACTGGCGAAAACATATTTGGCGACAAATTTGTTTATATTTTGAGCGCATATTTTTACCGGACCCCTTAATCACTAGGGTTGCCCCCTTTTTCTAAATTAGCTCTGGGCAGGGTGGGTGACATCAGGGGCGGGGCTGACCGCCATGCCATTGACTGCAATGTCCTGTACAAATTTCCTTATTTGGAAATTTTTACCCAGGCAGCCCTTCCAAAACTGGGCTGTCCGGGTGAAAACCGGACAGTTGGCAACCCTAATTACTTAGAATCAAACACTCAATAATATGTAATGAGAGCTGAGTTGTAAGAGAAATGTCTATATTCTAGGGCTTCCTCTCCTTTCCTCTCTATACACTTCCACCCACGGCAATGCCGGTTTCACACAGAGAGAGATTGCTAACAAATGCTTTGAATGATGTAATTCCAGCTATTCACCTGGATGCAGTATTGTGTTTCCATAGTAATCTGTAAAATAATAAATAAAAGCACTTTCCACAAACATAATGTTAAGTTATGAAATGCTTACAGCAATAAATTAGTGTCTCCTGGCAATAGGTATTGCGTCACATTTTTAGTGAGAACCTATGATGCAAAAAAATACCTATGAATACCTTTAAAGAATTTTACTCAACACATTCTTCTAAACCTACTGAATAAATAAGCAAACCTTGCTATTAATATAAAGGTTATTAATATTCAATTAACGTTAACATATTTATTTAAGGCTATTATTACGGTAATTAATGTAATAATAAAAGTGGGCGACATAACACCAGCAATAAGGTAGCAAAAAGAAGGAAATCTGAAAAATATTATCTTCTTCCCCATTATGCAAGGAATGCCTCTGGAGACTCTCTTAGAAACCCACTAGAAAAGGAAGATTATGCACTCATGGGCAGCAGTTTATTGGTCCCCTTAATGCACTTACAGCAGGAGCAGAAATAAAGTGCCCCTTGTGAGTAGGTGTGTTTCTAGCTCCCCCCCCCCTCCCGTCAAAAGTCGTGTTTCGCTAATTTTTCGATGTTTCGCGAAACGGGACAAATTCACCCATCACTAGTTAACGCCCCTTTATCAACACTTGTACTCCCTCATACTGTATGTTCACATCCAATTGGTGCATTTTTTGGGTGAATTTTTACTGATGATATTTAACTATGTAGGCCACACATGCATGAAAATGTCTTCTTAAATGTAGACTTGTAGATTGGAAGTGAAAATGTAATGAAAGCCTAGGAGGACTGTGGAACAGACACTGCTGTACACAATTCCCTCCAGCTGCAAGGGGTCTCTAGCTTCTTTAACAACCTATGGGAAGGAATCTTCTTTCCATCTATAACTTAGGATCATACTTAGGTGTCCAACTCTATAAATTATGGCACACTTAGCTCAGGGGACAGCCTGCATAAAAGGAAATTAAACCAGTTCCCTACAAAAATATTATAATAAAATAGAGTTTGCACTTTTGATAATGAGGCTTCATTGAACCATTAATGCTCATTATATTTTATACTGTAAACATTTCATTATTAGGATGCTATACTAAATATAGCATCCTAATAATGGGCTACTTCGACCTTCGACTAAGACTACGACTTTGAATCGAACGATTCAAACTAAAAATCATTTGACTAATCGACCATTCGATAGTCGAAGTACTGCCTCTTTAAGAAAAAACTTCGACCCCCTAGTTCGCCATCTAAAAGCTGCCGAACTCAATGTTAGCCTATGGGGAAGGTCCCTATAGGCTTTTCCTTCGATCGTTCGATTGCACTATTTGCGCTAAAATCCTTCAACTTCGATATTCGAAGTCGAAGGATTTTAATTCCCAGTCGAATATCGAGGGGTTAATTAACCCTCGATATTCGACCCTTTGTGAATCGGCCCCCAAGTGTACTGTATATTGTGAGCGGGTCCCTAAACTCAGTAAGTGACAGCAGCACAGAGCATGTGCAGTGAATCAGCAGAAAAGAAGATGGGGAGCTACTGGGGCATCTTTGGAGACACAGATCTTTACTGTTAAAGGGCTGTGGTTGCCTTGGGCTGGTACAAAAGCCCAAAACATCATGTACAACATTTCTAGCTACTTCTTTAGTTAAGCTTTAGTTCTCTGTAAGAGTGGGGTCTGTGCAAAGAGAAGTTTGTCTTTACTATTGTTTACATCTGAATTATTGTGACAAAGAAATTGTTTTATGTACACCCATTTTTGCTAATTACAAAGTCAATGCACTGTTAATTTTTCATCTGCTCTTTTGATGTATCACTAAAAGGCCATTTTAAACAATGACCTGTAAACTGATTTATTAATGCCAGAGCTTTAATAATTAATAATTAATTAATTAATTAATAAAACCCTTTCCTAGTCTACAAAAGCTGCAGTTACTTTATATATAGTTATGCATTATTTTTCATTTATACAGGGGTAACATATTTATGCATTGCTCTACTTTAATAACTAATATGAACACCCCAGTAGCACACTAGTTATCATGGTTAATCACGTCAATGGGGTCCTGGGTTCATTTCTGACCAGGACATCACTCACTGTATTGTGTATGTGTTGTGTGGTTTCCTACAGCAGTCCAAAAGCTTATGTTGAACTAGTAGTTTAATTGCATCTGAAAAACCTGACCTACAAAATTATGTTCATGTGGGACAGAAATGAATATGAATCATTTTAAGGGTGTGTAGTACAGGCAGTCCCTGGGTTAGGTATGTGATGTGAGGGTCTGTAGGTATGTTCTTAAGTTGAATTTATATGTAAGTTTAAACATGTACATTTACTTATTAAATGCAACAAGAAAGATGTTTGTCTTAACATAGTATTTATTTTTACCTTTCTGTTCTCCACAGTAGACAACACACACCAGAGGGGATTGGGGCAGGTGGTTTATTAAAGCTAAATGCTAATAAAGGCCAAGCAAACCACAATACATTACTGTAATAGGCTCTATATATAAGTGTGAGTTGTATGTCAGTCGGGTGTATGTAACTCAAGGACTCCCTGTACTGTGTGCTATATAAAGAATAATAATTACTAGAGTATATAATACAGCAATGTCAATTTTAAAAAAAGGTAGTGGATATTGATATTTATTATCTTTAGAAGTCAGTAGAGAAGTACATTTTTGACATGATAAAAATGTTGATTCATTTACAATAGATGTAGATGACCATATATTAAAGAGCACCTATCACCTTAAAATAGTTTCCCCCACCAGAGGTTTGCGCTAATAGAGCCTGCAGGAGGAAAATATTCTTTTAATTGCCCCGGCGAGCACTAGGCCACCCACACCAGGAGGGAACTCCCAGTGTAAGCGATCATGACATAGCACTCGCTCATTATGTGCATGTGCCTCAACATGGCCACCTGCACTAGGAGCTCTTCCCAGAGTTGGCAGCGTATCAATGGCAGGGGCAACAATAAACGATTGTTTCCCCCAAACTGAGTGCACGCTCTATTAGCCAACATCTCCAGGGTCAGACTTGGCCAGTAAGATACCGGGAAAAAAACCCGGCTCTTTTGGGACCCACCAGCCTAGACCCGATCCTACATTCCCTCTTCTTTCTGGTCGCAATGCAGTGCCAGAAAACGTACGTGCGCAAGTGCATGCAGGTGCGGGGAGGCCGGGAGTTGTCGGCAGTACAGAGGCTGGGGGCCCAGGGGTTGGTGTGGGGGGCCCTTGAGGCTACAGGCCCGGTGGGCCCTGGGCCCCCCAGTCTGACAATGCACATCTCTGGTGGGGAAAACTGCTTCAGGTGATTGGTGCCCTTTAAAGGGATCCTGTCATCGGAAAACATGTTGTTTTCAAAACACATCAGTTAATAGTGCTACTCCAGCAGAATTCTGCACTGAAATCCATTTCTCAAAAGAGCAAGCAGATTTTTTTATATTCAATTTTGAAATCTGACATGGGGCTCGACATTTTGTCAATTTCCCAGCTGCCCTTGGTCATGTGACTTGTGCCAGCACTTTAGGAGAGAAATGCTTTCCTTCCTTCTCAATGTTACTGAATGTGTCTCAGTGGGACATTGGTTTTTACTATTGAGTGTTGTTCTTAGATCTATGCACAAAAACGGATTGCTGGCTCTAATCTCTAAATGGACCAACTTATTGATACAAACAAAGTGCCTATGATTACGTATCCTTTGATACGAAACGCGTTAGGACGCTACTTTTAACATGATGGAATAAAGCTACAACTTTTACCTCAATTGTCACGGCTGCAGGAGTGCGTGTATATTTATTTTTCGAAGATTGTTCTTAGATCTACCAGGCAGCTGTTATCTTGTGTTAGGGAGCTGCTATCTGGTTACCTTCCCATTGTTCTTTTGTTTGGCTGCTGGGGGGGGGGAAAGGGAGGGGGTGATATCACTCTAACTTGCAGTACAGCAGTAAAGAGTGATTGAAGTTTATCAGAGCACATGTCACATGACTTGGGGTAGCTGGGAAATTGACAATATGTCTAGTCCCATGTCAGATTTCAAAATTGAATATAAAAAAATCTGTTTGCTCTTTTGAGAAATGGATTTCAGTGCAGAATTCTGCTGGAGCAGCACTATTAACTGATTCATTTTGAAAAAATTTTTTTTCCCATGACAGTATCCCTTTAAGCATTTGTGTCCATCATGTTACACACTATCCAGTGCAACCTACCCTGAGCAAGATTTAATATATCCCACCTTTCTGCCAAAAGCTCATTCAGCTGGGCTTATGTAGAAAAGATGCACGTATGATATCAAGAAAATGATTCCACAGACTGAAAGGAAATCATGCTTGTAATTGTACGACCCATTTGCCAACCCCCCTCCCCCTCTAGATTCTTTAGAAAGCAGAGAGACTTCAAATTCCGAAATCCATTGCTTCACAACCAACCAAGTAAGAAAGGGATTGCAGTATACTGTGAGCCTATAGTGAATGGGGAACTCGTTTTTACAAGTATTATTCTTTTTTTTCAATCTGTGAAATCAGGTATGTCAAATACATACAGTATATATTTATTTCTGGAAGTCTGCATGGGATCTTGATTGGCCACCTACATACAGTACATGATCCTTACATGGCAGGTGTATGTTGTGTTTGCTTGCCCACAGTTCACTGTTTGTTGAAATGTTTGTTCTCCATCCCAAAGGCACATAGGGGCAGATTTACTACAGGGCGAAGTGGTTAACGCTAGCGATTTTTCGCCAGCGTTGCCACCCGCAGAGACATCGCTGATTTACTAATGGGAGCAGGCGCCAATTCACTAGCAAAAGAGACTGGCACTAGCGGTCATTCGCACTCTATCACCAGGTGACTATTCACTCTGGCGAATGGACGGTACTAAAATGCAGATTTTACTGAACGTTAATTCTTTCACCAGAGTTGCCTTTGCCACCTCAGACCAGGCGAAGTGCATTAAAGTAGTTAGCTCTTCCTCAATCTTCTGTTACTTACATCATATCCTGTGAGCTGAAAATGCATCAAAGTCCAAAAAACGTAGGCGACTTTTCCTTTTTCAGCCTGATTGCCTGCAAAACCTAACTTGAACTTATTTTGGGTAACCAGTTTTCCCATTACATTTGCAAACATATGGAACATAAACTATACAGTGGGCTAATGTGTAGGGCATTATAACAATTCTATTGTCTTTATTAAGGTTCCCTGGACATGTGTTTTTAAAAGTGTAATTTGTAAGTATATGCACCAACTTTTAACATAAAGACGTCCATACGACTTTAATTTTCCCGCCTTATGCAAATTGACCTGAGCGCAAGATCCCTAGTGAAGTTTCGCTAGGCAGAAATAATGCTAGCGCATCTTCACTATCAAATGCTCGCATTGCCGAAGTAACGCTAGAGTATAGTCGCCAGCGTTCGGCGCCCACGACTAAACTCAGCATTTTAGTAAAGTAGCATAGTCTGAGCGAATTTGCACCTGGCGAAGTGTAGCGATGGGTGCGAAGCGGTCGCTGGCGACAATTCCTCCTTTAGTAAATCTGCCCAATAAAGTTGCTCCTTAGAAAGGCAGTTACTACTCCCATAGGTTTTTTTTTTTATCATTGGACCATGTCTAACTTTCTAATATAATTTACTGATCAGTAGACCAAAGTAAAATATTTTTAGACACAAACTTTCTATTTTGTTGAGAGAAGCAGATTTAGGTTCTGAGTTTCAGCTGTTTTACATTAGGTGGCACCTTGGGAATTGTTACAAGATTTACATTCACATAAGATCGCTTGCAGCAGAAGGTTCTTTGTCCCAAGCACCGTTTCTTCTCCAGTCCATTTTCCAGTAGCAATGCACTTTTTATTCTGTCTTTCCTTTTATAGCTCATGGATAGATTTTCTGACAAAAGGCTGATTGTGCAGTTTATATAAAATGCAGGATGCCGGCAATCGGCAAATACTGATCAATTTTGGATTGACATTTTAAAAAAAAAAATCTCCTTTTAACTTGAAGAAAATTTCTGAGATTATATTAATGCTAGGTTTAGTTGATTCAGTGCACAAACAAATATGCAAACACCCACACAGATTTTCACTTAAAGAAACTAGGTTATTTAAAATATGTTAAGACTTGGGTTTTTAGGAGCTTGCTGCATTTTTCCATTAATAAATAAGCAGGGCCCAGATCTGCCGCCTCCATAATGTCTTGGTAGAGTCCATGTTTGACTCATGGAGAAGCAGAATCATGGAGTCTCATTGTTCTTAAAAGCAGAATCTGTCTGGCTCTTTATAATCTTTTCACTTCTGGTTCTGTCTCCTAAAAATAAATGTAACAGAAGCCAGCTGATTTACAGTACTTTTAAATCATTGACATTTTAATGTAGGGTATACTGGAAGGTCACTTAGAATGAGATATTCTTGTGATATCAGTTTTACACAAATATGTCAACATCTGCTGATGATGATGCTGTGCAGACAAAGACAAGAAGTCCTCTGCATTAAGGACATTGAGACATTTTGTGCCTTAAAGAGCATGTAAAGTCTAAAATAGAATAAGGCTAGAAATGTTGTATTATGTATACTAAATATCAACATGAACTTACTGCACCACAAGCCTAATCAAACAAATAATTTATGCTTTCAAAGTTGGCTACAGGGGGTCACCATCTTGTAACTTTGTTAAACATCTTTGCAAGACTAAGACTGTGCACATGCTCAGTGTGGTCTGGGCTGCTTAGGGATCATCATAAACAAAGCTGCTTGAGTTCTGCATGTCTGAGAAGTAAGGCGGGGGCTCCCCCTGCTGTTCATAAGTATGATTGTTTCCCTGCTCAGCAGTTAGGGACCGTCTGACAATTCCTATCCACAGCAGTAAATGCATACAGTCAGGTTTCTTATAAAAACAGTACAAATGTTTTTAATTAAAGTATATTGGAGATAAGTAAAATTGGGATTTTTTTTTTTTGCCTTTACATGCCCTTTAAAGGCATTAACTGAATCAGCATCACAACATCACCCGGCAGTGCATTCCACAACCTCACTGTCCTCACTGTAAAGAACCACCTACACTGCTTCAAATGAAGGCTCTTTTCTTCTATTCAAACACTCAGCTTTTATCTGTTCCATTAAGAATTCTATTGCTTCATTATACATTTTACACAGGGACTAAGTTTTACCTGCAACTTACTTAGAGTAGAATTCTTCATGAATCAGATGAATCATCTATAGCATATAGCCACTATAAGAGCATGAATGCTGAAAGCGAGTTTTATTCCAAACCACAGTAAATCAAACTATACCAGGAAAGGTTTCAGTTGGACCTTCACTCACTGTACATCCTTCAAAGTAGTTCAAACTCTTCTTATGTAATGTGTGCAATATCCAAAACGGCAACTCCTTGTAGAACCAGCTCTTCCCATTGACTTCTATAGCATCTCGGCAGGTTTTAGCTACCGTCACCCATTAATAGCCCAGATACATTGCATGATTTGAGAGGCAATAATATAGAGCCGATTCCAGCTCCTTTGTGTATATGTGTACAGAATATATATTCAGCATAATAGAGATTATAAATATGAACTTAACCATACTTTAAATGTATCCTATTATTAAAAATATTTTAAATAAAGGCTGCAGACTTATAACATGCAAAACAATTACTTTAGGTAATACACTTTCACCTAGTCTTGTACAAACTAGTAACCCCAGATGTAATTGGCTGTCCACTAATATACAAATGCAGCTCTAGACAATGCATAACCTGTAATTATGTAATTAAACCACTATCATTTGTCTCCACCTTTACTAATAACTGCAACACTAAAAATGTAATCTACCTTTTTACATGTGAAAAATGTAGGTCAAACCTGTAGAAAATAAAAAGAAAGAATCAGAGAACATACTGTATTTTAAATAAATACTTTATAGAATGAAACAATGGCCTCCCCGTACTTCCTAAGAGTTATATTGATTGACAAGGTAACCCTAGATCCAAGAGGGGGTGATTTAACTGCACAATTACTAGAAAAATAAGCCAGATGGATCATTTTATCTAGGCACTAGGAAACCACGTGGTTTCAATTTTGAATTTGAGATATCTTGCTATATTTAGATCATTATTCATTTGTTTCAAATTTCTTGATATAACTGCTAATACAGTATCTCTTACCTATCTCAAAACACCTACTGTATATATAGTATTTCATATACACTTGTAATTGATTTGTACCATCACTAGATATGATTAGTTGGAATTCTTTAAATATCTGCATAAAAACCTTTTCACTTTAGCCTATAATTAAGTCCCTCTAGGTAGCACGAAACGTGTAAGGCTACTATGTTTGTTTGAAACACGTACAAAAAAAATTAACTAAATTTCCTTTATACTACAGGTATGGGACTGTTAACCAGGATGCTTGGGACCTGGGGTTTTCCCGATAATGGATCCTTCCGTTATTTGGATCTTCATATCTTAAGTCTACTTGAAAATCATGTAAACATTAAATAACCCAATAGGCTGGTTTTGCTTCCAATAAGGAATACAGTAGAAACCCCCATTTTACATTTTTTATGGGACCAGAAAAAAATGGTGTAAAATCCCGGAAAATATAAAATCAGGGCAATGTATTATGCATAATATATAAGTGGGACCACTAAACAACAATGTAAAATGAGGTTAAACTTAAAATCAGGGGATGTAAAATTGAGGTTCCACTGTAATTATGTAAGGAATCATCCCTCTGCTGGGTTTGAACTGGGGACCCTGTGTATTGCAGCCTGTTGCCTTGCCTCGCCTCTTCACTAATCAGGCAGATTAGAGGTATAGGCTTACCCTGTTATGAGGTCCCGATGGTTAGCACTGGCGCTGCTAATTATTTCAGCTGCTCTGCATTAACTGGCAGGCGCAGGCCCAGATTTGTTGAGAGGCCACCAAGGCCCGGCCTAGGGCAGCAGGATTTTAGGGGGCCTCACCCACCCACATTGGTTCAGAAACACTAGGGATATGCAAGAGATACAGTCGTTTTTAAATTTCCCATGCGGCAATCCCCATTTTCCCAAATAAAAGGGAGGAGCCGGGGAGATGAACGTCAGCGTGCCTAGGGGTGCCCGATATTTAAATCCGGCCCTGGGCAAGTGCAGCCTATTTCCTAATTAGCTCGCAGCAGAGGGCCCTTATTTAAACCTTGAACTAGCTTCCCTCCCTGCCAGTTCATACTGTAGGTCTCCAAACCTGCTGGACACCCATTCCTAAGTTCCGACGTTCCAGTCTGACCCTGTTCCAGTACTGTGCTGATGTTCCCAATTATAGTCCTTTTTGGCTAAAGTGCACCTGTTCTTGGACTTTTGTTTTACTTTGAACTCCTGGGCCAGTTCACAATGTCACGACCAAAATTTTGAGGGAATAATCTTCAAAAGGTCAGGCAGAAGCCCCCCTCCTAGGGGCCACAGGACACGGCAGCATAACAGACAAAGGTAGCAGATAGATGCCTGGTTTTTGGGCACGGCCATTGGCAGAGCCACCATTGTGGTTGCCTGGGTTTCAGACAAGCCCGCAGGCAGAGCCACCTTTGTGGTCACCAACGAGGTTCGCTCTTTTTTTAAAATTTCAATGATTTTATTATAATGGAGTCTATGGGAGACAGCTTTCTGTAATTTGGATCTGGATAGCAGGTTTCCAGATAATGGATTCCATACCTGTAATAACATCTAGCATTGGTCTTTCTACAATGTTTGGGATCTGAATTATTGCCAGGTTGCAAAATCAGCTTTGATCATATTGAATATAAATGCCAGATCTGGTTAGTGGGCACCTACAAATTGGGTATATAGATGGGTACAAGGAGGCATGCTTCGGACACTATAACTCACTGTTCTGCAATCTCATACTGAGGAACAATGACATGTACATTCCCCACACCACAAGATTATTGATGACTTTAGTTGCTTTCAGTCACTTGATAATGCACATGACCAGTCTTTCAACAAAATCAATACACGGGGAAAAAAGCTAAATTACCGTGAAACATACTAAGTCACGCATGGTTGGATATAAGTATTTTAAGGCCAGTAGAGAGAATTGTTCTCTTTGCAGGCCTATTGCACCAAGTGACACAAACCTTTGTGACAAACCTGCCCTTGTAATGGGCAAATAAATTCATTGTAAATGTCCCTATACGATGTATGTATAGTCCTTCCAATAATATACTGTATTTTTGTATGTATTGTTACAGTGCGCTTGAAAACTGTGAAAAAAGTGTATAGAAATATAGGGCTTTCTAGAGTGGATAAGATATTGTCTGGTAGAAAAGAGTTAAAGATGACTCTAATCCAGATAAAAAAGGTAAAGTTCCTTAGAATCCCTGTATTTTTTCAGCATAAGATATCTGCTAGCCTACCACTACCAACATTTGATATTCCTCCGGTAAAATAATTGCCATGTTTTTTCCCCACAATGCAGCATTTTCCCTATAATTACAGTGTAATTGCAGTTGCCTGGGGAGTTGCATTGGAAGCATTTGCACATGATGCCGCAACATGAACACAGTTGTAGTTGAACTTGAGAATCAGACACAATTATGCTAAAAATTCCGTTGCCGTTGCTTCTGCTGATCACCCTCAAAGTGATGTGTTCGCCCAGTTCATTATGCACAAATGCCACAGGCAACTATAGGAACTACTGCCACCTTCAGAGTCTTCCTTTCGTCAATAGGTGCACTGTGCTTAATTTAGGAGCAGGAAGGTCATTTTTTTGTTCAATAATTGGCAAACTTTGCACAACTGAAACAGTGCTTATTGCTCAAAAATGAGCCCTATTCTGCACTCGCACAGGCTACTTCTTTTCTGGCAAATATCAGTGATTCCCAACAAGTGGCTCTCACTCATAGCTCTGGGCTCAGATAACAGCAGGGAGGGGAGGAGGGAGGAGAGAAAGGGAGGGGGAGGGAGAGATGAGCAAACTGAGCATGCTCAAGCCTTAGTCCTGGAGGTTTAAGCTGAAAACAGGAAGTCTGATACAGGAGCCCATGTGTACACAATAGAAGGAAAGAAATGCGTTTCATTTGAAAGAGGACTCAGAGCAGTATTACTTTGAGGGTTTACCGGTGTATTTATATAGACCTTTCTGATAAAGCTTACTTACTTTGTAAAATGAGACCTCTGCTCTATGTTCTCAAAAATTACTGTGACTATATCTATGCAGCACAGTTTAAATAAAGGCTCATAATAATAATAATAATATTTTATGAATCCAGTAAAATAATGCCAGCATTATTTCCATAAGCTAGGGAATCTTTATTGAGTGTAGTCATTTTAAACATATTATAGTAATGCAATTAAAGTCTGTATTGTGCTCAGCTTTGGGGAAATAGTAATTAGTCCTTTCACAAAGGGCGCTACAACTGCCAGCACCAATGTATTGTTTGGCAAGGTCACAAATATTTAACAGAGGTAGAAAGGTGTTTAAACCACAGCTTTGACATATAATGTTGTACAGTATAATGTTAATTAAGCCTAATTATACTTCACTATGATAATTATGCAACCAGCAATGGTTTTTTTTCTGTTTCCAATTATTTTTATATAATTTAGAACAAACATTATATAATCTTGGCTTAGAATATTATTAAAGGAAAGCAGCTGTTAAATATAATAAGATGGAAAAAGACTTTTAAAGTTAGTCACAGGAGACAGAGTATCATAAATCCTGGTAATCCTAATGACTGAAAGCAATAATAAAGCACTGGCAGACTTGTCCTAAAGCCTGGGAAACTTGTGCGGCTATAAAAGGCCTTCATAAAGGAACTGTTGATGCATCTGATAAAGGGCGCCCTTTAGATATAACTTAACTTTTGCTGTTCTCCTCTGCATAGCCTACTGAAGCAATGAAATAAAGATTGCTATAGATGGACCGATTTTGTTTGCACAGTTAAAAGCAACAGTCATGACTGATATAGGGGGGCTGATCATCTAGTCAATCAGCCAGGTTTACAAATTTCCTCTAGCTTGGTCTTAAGCAACAATCATATCTGTCACTAAGATGATGAATATTTTGCTGGTAGTTATTCCAATAACCGGTTGCCTTATTTAGCAAAACCTGAATTTTTCTGATTATTTTAATGAAAAAAGTCTGAACAAACTAGAATCCACGATTGGAACTTATTTATTATTAAAAAAACACGATTGTTCGGATCGGGGACAAACACGAAAAAATCTAGCGTAATCGTACATTTTTTCCCGAATCACTCGATTTCTTCTGACTTTTTACCGAAAAAGCCTGAATTTTCAAATTTTTGCCCGAAAAGTCTGAAATAGTTGGATTTTCAGACTACTTCCAGCACAGATCACAGACATTTCCAAATAAGATAGGGACCTCTCCCATTGCCTTGGTAGGTCTGAAATGCTGGATTTTCAGATTCTGACTTTTTCCATCCTCGGGGTATAATAAATCTCGAAAAATTTGAGTTTTTTTCCCCACTAAAAATTCATTCGCTATTTTTCACTATTTGGCATTTCGAGTATAATAAAGAACTTCCTAAATGTATGTGTAATTATACCGAAGAGAGGGGATTGATCAATGCACACATCCTGGTCCCCTGTGTCACTAATAACGTAGTATCTGTGCAAGTGCATATATTTAAAAAAAACAGGGGGTTTAAGTTACAAAATAATGATCATAAAAATGGCAAGCCACCATACAATGTCGAGGTAAACCCAATATGGCAGTCCCAACTAGTTAACCGCAGTCATGTTTTTCAATGGTTGCACTTCATGGGGAAAGTGTCTCCTGACCTGGACATTTGTGTACACCTTTAAATAATAGCTTAAGATGTCATCTAGTAAATGATCATATCTGATGGTGTGTGATCTTCTTAAAGGACATGTAAAGTCAAAAAAATAAAATCCCATTTTTACTTTCTTTAATAAAAAAGAAACCTATCTCCAATATACTTAAACTAAAAAATGTGTACTGTTTTTATAAGAAACCTGACTGTATGCAGTGAAATTCTCCCTTCATTTACTGCTGTGGATAGGAATTGTCAGATGGTCCCTAACTGCTGAGCAGGGAAACAATCATACTTATGAACAGCAGGGGGAGCCCCCGCCTTACTTCCCAGCCATGCAGAACTCAAGCAGCTTTGTTTATGACGATCCCTAAGCAGCCCAGACCACACTGAGCACGTGCACAGTCTTAGTCTTGCAAAGATGTTTAACAAAGTTACAAGATGGTGACCCCCTGTAGCCAACTTTGAAAGCATAAATTATTTGTTTGATTAGGCTTGTGGTGCAGTAAGTTCATGTTTATATTTAGTATACAAAATACAGCATTTCTAGCCTTATTTTATTTTAGACTTTACATGCCCTTTAAAGTGTTATAAAGACAACATGGCTTAACCCATACTTCTGAAGAAAATGACCATTTTACCCATCCCTATGTATGTTTGTGGTACACGTATGGGGTCCATTATCCAGAAACCTGTTATCCAGAAAGCTCCATTTTATCAAATGAATCCAATCCAAACACATAATTAATCCTCAATGGAAGCAAAATCTGCCTGTTGGGTTTATTTAATGTTTACATGATTTTCCAGTAGACTTAAAGTATAAAGATCCAAATTATGGAAAGATTCGCTATCCAGAAAACCCAGGTCTGAAGTATTCTGGGTAACAGGTCCCATACCTTTATTAACCATCATGTTTTCTGGAAGCTTCCCTTAGCTTAGGACCATGCTCATGAAACAAGATACATTGCAAACCTCCCAGTCTATGGAGTTCTGAGACTGGGAACTTCAGCATTCACTTTTGAGCATTGCCATTTTCATTATAATGCAATAAGTCAGTTCTAGGGCATGTATAAGCAGACCTGAGAGATTGCACTGGGATTGTATTGTTTCTTTACTTTTCATCTAGAATTAAGATATAAATATCCTTAAAACTGTTGCGTTTAAAAAAAAATTAAAATGACCACAACTGCCCACTGATTTCTCCCCACTGACATCAGTGAAAAGTAATGTTGATTTTATCCAAGCCCATGATTATTGATTGAAGTTGGAAATCTGGAGCAGCTTGTTGGTACTTGATCAAAATTTCTCGTGTAAAAACTTAGATTCACACAACAAAAAAAACATGGAATACTCATAAACTGATGTCACATGTTTCACAATAAATAAAATATCAACCTTGTGCCATGAGAAATCAGCCCACATTCTGAATGGGATTTAACATTTGGTTTTTTTTTTTTGCAACTCGGTGGACAAATGACAGGTGCAATTAGAAAACATGTTGTATAGGAAGAAAGTCCCTATGGTTTTAAACAGCTGTATCTGTTGCCAGTTCTGTATACTGAGCTCTGACAATGATTTCTATGCAGTTATTTTTAGCTTTTTCGCTAATTACATTTAATATCCTAATCAAAACAGAAGAAGTAAGGGCTGCAAATATGAGCACAAGTGTCATCTCATCTAGTGCCGACGCAGAACATGTGCAATAACACACAAATTTGTTCTAATTAAGATCTAACTTGATTGCTGTAAAACTGGCACAAGCAACTACAGAAAATGTATTGCTCTGAATAACCCAATAGGTGACTGGGCTTTGTGCCAAGGGTATCCTGTGAGCATTTTGTTTCCTGCAGGTAAAAGATTGATTGGTGCATTAGAGGGGGGGAAAGATTTATTTTCACAATAATATAGCCTGAGTCCAATTGCATTTTCCCACTAAGTTGTACTTTCTTCACTTCGCAAGCTATTACTTGCATATTGCACACTCAGCAAAGGTATTTTTTTCCTTGCAAAAACATGCAAGTGTTTGGTGCTAGCAGAATTGTTAAATCCTGTGCTTAAGGCATTGCCTTCTTATGGGGTCTGTTGCAGACAATGCAGTTTTACGGTATGGCAAATAATGGCAAAATCCATAAAACGGTTTATGTTGCTTGCAATATTTACAGGACTGTACCAGTACCAGCTACTAGAATGGCAATGGGATAAGAGATATAGGGGCAAATTCAATAACCGGAGAAAATTCGACAGCGATGGCTTCACTCACATCGCAACCCTTCGCCAGGCGAAAATTTGCCAGGAAAATGCTAATTCACTAAAATGCAAAGTTGCGTCCAGGGCGCAGAATCGATGGCAAAGTTTTGCTAGTGTTAATTTGGCAAGCAAATTGAAGTTGTGCTAGCGTTGGCTAATTTCAATGGACGTATATGATGCAGCAAATACATCACACTACAGAAGCCCGGGAAACCTTAATAAAATAAAATAAAGTTGTTATATTGCCCTACAGCACATGTGCCCAGTCTATAGTTTATGTGCCATATGTAAGGAAATGTAGGGGGGAAGCCAGGTACCCTAAAAAAAGTGTATGATCTTTTGCAGTGCGGGATTTGAAAATAGCGTGCCCCTAGGCCGGGCCCCTCCTGTGCCCCCTAACCCCGTTGTGTGCACACGCCACCTATGCATGCGTGCGCGTTACCGTTGTGCATGCATGTGCGCGCCACTACTGTCAAGCAGACGCAAGCTGCCACCAATGCACGTCCTTACCCCCAGCTCAAATCTTTTTTAACCTCTCACCTAATTCCTTCCAACTTTCTCCTCTCTCCAACTTTCTCAGCTCAAACCCATGGCTCCTCCCCAATTCTCCTCCTCTCACATTCCTCCCTATCATATAGCTGCACACATACAGGTGGGGCTTGGCAAAGTCTTGTTGGAATCGTAGTCCACAAGTTTCCTTACCCCAGAGCCTGTCAAAGTTCTAAGCCATAGAGAAACTACAAGATCCAGCATTCCTCACAAAAATTCACCGATCAGGCACTATACAGGAAACTGCGCTTCGGGTTTCCTGTAGGAACCCGGAATTATATATATATATATATATATATATAAGTGGGCATGCTGCCCCTACAAATGTGCCGGACTAGGCCTGGGCCTTTGTGGCCTTGCCACAAATCCGGGCCTGATCTATTGCAGCATATCACCCTGAAAAAATTGAAAAGTCGCCAGCGTTTTTTGGGACTTAGAAAAAATATATAACTTTTTTTTTAGGAACTCTACTCTATTGCACTTCGCCTGGTCTGAGCTGCCAAAGGCAAGTCTGGTGAAAGAGGTAACGTTCAGTAATATCCACATTTTAGTGGATTTGCGCGGTTATGTCCATTCGCCAGAGCAAAAATTCGCCTGCCAATATCGTGCGAATGATTTCTAGCATCTGTCTCTTTCGCTAGAGATGTGACTCCTGTGGCTGGGGCTGCCATCACAAATTCCAGTACCCCATACAATCTAATTGGCAGGGCCTCCTGGGGGCCTAGATTATGTCCTATATACAGTGGTGTGAAAAACTATTTGCCCCCTTCCTGATTTCTTATTCTTTTGCATGTTTGTCACACAAAATGTTTCTGATCATCAAACACATTTAACTATTAGTCAAAGATAACACAAGTAAACACAAAATGCAGTTTTTAAATGAGGGTTTTTATTATTTAGGGAGAAAAGAAATCCAAACCTGTGTGAAAAAGTAATTGCCCCCTGAAATTAATAACTGGTTGGGCCACCCTTAGCAGCAATAACTGCAATCAAGCGTTTGCGATAACTTGAAATGAGTCTTTTACAGCGCTCTGGAGGAATTTTGGCCCACTCATCTTTGCAGAATTGTTGTAATTCAGCTTTATATGAGGGTTTTCTAGCATGAACCGCCTTTTTAAGGTCATGCCACAACATCTCAATAGGATTCAGGTCAGGACTTTGACTAGGCTACTCCAAAGTCTTCATTTTGTTTTTCTTCAGCCATTCAGAGGTGGATTTGCTGGTGTGTTTTGGGTCATTGTCCTGCTGCAGCACCCAAGATCGCTTCAGCTTGAGTTGACGAACAGGTGGCCGGACATTCTCCTTCAGGATTTTTTGGTAGACAGTAGAATTCATGGTTCCATCTATCACAGCAAGTCTTCCAGGTCCTGAAGCAGCAAAACAACCCCAGACCATCACACTACCACCACCATATTTTACTGTTGGTATGATGTTCTTTTTCTGAAATGCTGTGTTACTTTTACGCCAGATGTAACGGGACGCGCACCTTCCAAAAAGTTCAACTTTTGTCTCGTCAGTCCACAAGGTATTTTCCCAAAAGTCTTGGCAATCATTGAGATGTTTTTTAGCAAAATTGAGATGAGCCTTAATGTTCTTTTTGCTTAAAAGTGGTTTGCGCCTTGGAAATCTGCCATGCAGGCCGTTTTTGCCCAGTCTCTTTCTTATGGTGGAGTCGTGAACACTGACCTTAATTGAGGCAAGTGAGGCCTGCAGTTCTTTAGATGTTGTCCTGGGGTCTTTTGTGGCCTCTCGGATGAGTTGTCTCTGCGCTCTTGGGGTAATTTTGGTCGGCCTGCCACTCCTGGGAAGGTTCACCACTGTTCCATGTTTTTGCCATTTGTGGATAATGGCTCTCACTGTGGTTCGCTGGAGTCCCAAAGCTTTGGAAATGGCTTTATAACCTTTGAAATTGAACTCAGGTGTGATAAACCACAGTTAAGTTATTTTTTAACAAGGGGGCAATCCAGTGGCGTAACTACCGAGGAAGCAGACCCCGCAGTCGCGTGGGGGCCCGGGGGTACAGGGGGCCCGGCGGGGGCCTGCTTCCTCAGTAGTATGCACAACCAGCAGAAGCTGTTTCGATGAATACAGCGGTCTCTAGGACCGCTCCGCCGCCCTGTCTTCCATCGTGGCTCTGCCCCTCCCACTCCTCTCCTCTGTTCTCGCGCTGCTTGCTGTCTCCTGTCCTGTGTGAGTGTCCCAGCTCAGTATGTAGTATGCAGTAGCGTTACGTTATTAAGGCCCTAGCAGTGGGGGGAAGTCCTGGTCCTGGTCCTGTCCTGTTCTGAAGGTTGGGGGAGTCCTGTCCTGTTTTGAAGGGGGGGAGTCCTGTCCTGTTCTGAAGGGGGATGGGGTAGTCCTGTTCTGAAGGGGGGGGAAGTCCTGTCCTGTTCTGAAGGGGGGTGGGGTAGTCCTGTCCTGTCCTGAAGGGGGGGGGTATTCCTGTCCTGTTCTGAAGGGGGGGAAGTCCTGTCCTGTTCTGAAGGGGGGTGGGGTAGTCCTGTCCTGTTCTGAAGGGGGGGGGAGTCCTGTCCTGTTCTGAAGGGGGGGAAGTCCTGAATGGCCCGAGTCCACCTCCGCATTGCAGAGTCACCAGGTGGCTTCTTTACACCACTGCTCAGTGCCCTGCTAGTGACTCACAAACACCTATAATCTTCTAGCTCAGCCCAGGATACAAACAGTGCGCGGGAAAACCAGGGCTACACTCCTCATTATATATAATGTACCCCGATGTGTGCTGCCTGGCCCCACTCCTGCTGGGGACTTGTGCCTTTTGCCTCCTGCCTACCCCGTCACATGCCGCTTGGAGGTAGGGGTAACAGATGCTGCTTAGCTCAGGCTTTTACCAACTGCACAGCAAGGCCCCCATTCCGGCAGATCCTGCCGGGGACTGTCCCCCTTCACCCCGGACACAAGCCAAGTAACTCCCTAAAGCAAGAGCAACGGCCAGGATGGAGGGTGAGCAATAAGCGCTACGGGAACAAGCTATGTGGGTACTACAGGTGCCGAGGTGAGGGATTAATAGCAAGCTACTGGCATGATGATTTTTGTGTTTTGTGAGGCAGGGTCATTTGAGACATTGCATTTAATCCCATTAATTAAAGATTACACTATAGTGCTAATGTTCCGTTACTGTAATATAGGGATATTAGAAGTCACTGAGGGGTTGTTCTGTGACCATATAAAGGCACAAGGCTGCAGGCTGAGTTATACAGGGAACTCTGAGTATCACTCATGTATTATAAGGGATAATGTACCCCCTACTGTAAATGATAAGGATATTAGAAGTCACTGAGGGTTTGTTCTGTTACCATATAAAGGCACAAGGCTGCAGGCTGAGTTATACAGGGAACTCTGAGTATCACTCATGTATTATAAGGGATAATGTACCCCCTACTGTAAATGATAAGGATATTAGAAGTCACTGAGGGGTTGTTCTGTAACCATATATTGTAAAGGCACAAGGCTGCAGGCTGAGTTATACAGGGAACTCTGAGTATTACTCATGTATTATAACGGATAATGTACCCCCTACTGTAAATGATAAGGATATTAGAAGTCACTGAGGGGTTGTTCTGTGACCATATAAAGACACAAGGCTGCAGGCTGAGTTATACAGGGAACTCTGAGTATCACTCATGTATTATAAGGGATAATGTACCCCCTACTGTAAATGATAAGGATATTAGAAGTCACTGAGGGGTTGTACTGTGACCATATAGAGGCACAAGGCTGCAGGCTGAGTTATACAGGGAACTCTGAGTATCACTCAGGAATTATAAGAGATAATGTACCCCCTACTGTAAATGATAAGGATATTAGAAGTCACTGAGGGGCACAAGACGACAGAATCTTTAACATATTTTACATGAATTACACTTAACTGAGAAAGGCAGCTTTTTATGCGCATAATTAACACTATCAGCATAGAAAGAATGAGGGCGGTAAGGATACAAATCACATTTATTGCACTGCCTTGTGGTTGTTTAACTCTTTCCTTGCCTTAATGTGCAAAGTTGTAATTGTGCATGTAATTGCCACTTTGCCACCCTTCTATAGTTCTGGGCTATTTATATCTGAAATTGTGAATGTGCCATCCTTCTATTAGTTCTGGGGATATTATACATGAAATTCTCCCAATATTTTGTGCAGAGGGGGCCCTGAAATAGTTTTTTGCAGGGGGGCCCTGGCATCTGAAGTTACGCCACTGGGGCAATCACTTTTTCACACAGGCCCATGTAGATTTGGAGTTTTTTTTCTCCCTTAATAACGTAAACCTTCATTTAAAAACTGCATTTTGTGTTCAATTATGTTATCTTTGACTAATAGTTAACGGTTTTTGATGAGCAGAAACATTTAAGTGTGACAAACATGCAAAAGAATAAGAAATCAGGAAGGGGGCAAATAGTTTTTCACACCACTGTAAGCCCTCCCAGTAAATTTAAAAGTGGTCATCTAGACAATGTTTGACTATACAGTACCTCCAGAACTTGTTGTAGGAGCCGTCCCCTTTTCAGCTTCTTGACTAACTTGGTATCACATTTCTAATATTTAGTGAATTAATAGATAGTAGCATAAAAGATCCATCTCAACATTTATCAGTTGGCAAGGGTTTTATTTTTCATGAAATGCTGCTTTTTTTTCTCCAAACAAACCTTTCTGGCAAGGATACAATCGGTTTTCTTGCCTTGCCCTTAACACATTTCTGCAGTAATGGTTTCGTACTTGTCACTTACAAAGTTAACAAAATACTGTAATTTGGAAATGGGTGCCCAAATTTCTGCATTTAACTGTAAATATGACTGCAACTACTGAAATGAACTTGGCTTGAAATTCGAAAAAAAAAATGACCAATCGAAATTTATTACAAAACTTGAATTTTTTACATTCGGGTGAATAGGATCAACCCGCAAACTTAAATTCGATTCCAGTTTTTTCACAAAATGAAAAAAATATTTCAAAATTTTGTTTTTTCAAAACTCCACCAAACGACTCCAAATTGAGGAGGTTCCCCATACGCTAAAACACCAATTTGGCAGGTTTCAGATGGCGAATAATCAAATTTGAATACTTAAAGGGACAGTACATGATCAATTTCAACTCGAATGGAATTTGGACTATGCCCTAGTCGAATTACACTAAAATAAACTCGAAATTCGAATTTAAAAATTCGAATTTCAAATTCGACCCTTGCTAAATCTGCCCCGAAATGTAATGAGGCATAGGGAATAAGTATTGAACGCATGAAGAAAAGGAGGCTCAAAAAAAAAAATGGAAACCTAAGAAACCTGCTGAAATCTGTCAGTATTTAGTCCTAATTGATGGCCTAGACAGCCGCAGGGGAGCGCAGGAGTAGACGTATTCAGTTTTTTTAATGCGGCTGTACTCACACAGGCACATGTAGGCATCGAACATAGGTTGAGACTTAACATGCTGCACTTTTCCTGCGTTCGGCGCCTACATGCGCCAGTGTGAATACAGCCCCATTGAAAAAAACTGAATGCGTCTACTCCTGCGCTCCCCTGCGGCTGAACGCATAAAAACGGAACGCAGGGGATCGCAGCTTCAAACGCTCGTCTGTTAGATCCCTTACCAAGGTATCACACAAGAAGCATGATGGGTAAAAGTAAAGAGCTCTCTCAAGACCTTCACTACCTTATATTTGTAGGAATATATTTCTATTGACGTGTTCAATAAATATTTTCCCCGCTGTAACCTCTGCCTTTCAGTGTGGGGGATGTTACACACACAAACAACATTTCCTTGAATTATGAGATGTTTCCATTGGAGTTAAGTACATTAGTGCAGAATATATGCCCTTGGATGTGATGTACAATATGAAGACTATTATGAAGCAAAGTAGATAACAAAAATGATGTGCTTTCTTCCTTAAAGCTGATGGAAATTGCAAGAATTGCTTTTCCTCGACTGGCATTAAAGAAATCCATGAACTGTGCAAGGCTTTTTAATGTATTTGTACTAACTGTATCATAATATCTGATCCATTAAACATGCACCAAAAGCATGCTTGGCTTTGATTAGCAAACTATATTTTATATTTACAATAAAAGCCCAGTTAACAATTCATGTGTGAACTATAATTTAAAAAGGGGGAAATAAACCCAAAAATAACATTTTGTATAACGAAAGAGAATTTAATTCTAAGCAAGTTTACAATATACAGTAAACTATTCAAAATAAAATTGAAGTCATTTGCAAATGGCATTGCAATTAAAAGCAGTTTATCATCTCCTTTCTGCAGTTCTGGTCGTGTCTCTTAAAGGAACAGTAACACCAACACATGAAAGTGTTTTAAAGTTATTAAAATATAATGTACTGTTGCCCTGCACTGGTAAATCTGTTGTTTTTGCTTCAGAAAGTCTACTGTAGTAAAAGGGGTGGTTCACCTTTAAGGTAACTTTTAGTATGTTATAGAATGGCCAATTCTTAGCAACTTCTCAATTGGTTTTCGTTATTTATTATTTCGAGTTTTATAGTTATTTGCCTTTTTCTTCTGACTCTTTGCAGCTTTGCATTGGGCGTCGCTGACCCCTTCTAAAACGCAAATGCTTTGTAAGGCTACAAATGTATTGTTATTGCTAATTTTTATTACTCATCTTTCTATTCAGGCCTCTTCTGTTCATATTCCAGTCTCTTATTTACATCAATGCTAAGGTAATTTGGACCCTAGTTACCAGACTGCTTAAAATTCAAATTGAAGAGCTGCTAAATAACTAAAAAAAACCTTAAATAATAAAAAATGAAAACCAATTGCAAATTGTCTCAGAATTTTACTCTCTGCATCATACAAAAAGTTATCTCAAAGGTGAACAACCCCTTTAATATAAACAAGCTGCTGTGTAGCTATAGGGGCAGCCATTCAAGCACAGGTTACATAGAAAATACCAGATGCACTCTGCAGAATCCGATTGTATTCTATGACAGAGTTAATCTGTTATCTGCTGTATATCCTGTGCCTTTTACCTTTTTCACCTTGAATGGCTACACCCATGACTACACAGCACAACAAGGTGGGTGATATCGGGATGATCCCTAGGGCCCAACGATCGGATTATAATGAGAGATATATGGAGGTCAGATTGCGGGAACGCATCAACGAAAAGATGCGGTCTGTAATCCGACAGGATTTTTATCCCTGCCAATTGAAATCTGGCCGACTCTCGGCCAGATATCAATCGTGGAAGCCCCCACACGGGCCCATAAGCTGCCTCCTCAGTCTGTCTGCAGCTTTCATCGGCCCATGTATGGCCACCTAACTATTAACATGTCCACTGATAGGTGCAAAGATTGCACCTATCAATGGACATGTTAATAGCGAATGAGGACATTTGTATTTTAAAAGGAGGTCATGGTGAATTTCCAACTTTAACACAGACTTTTACAGCCACTTCAATTACTTGAGCCCAACTCAAAAGGGTTTATACAAGATCTTAATAAATAATTCTACCATTCTTGTTTCATAGTATTTAATGAAGTATTCCCGTGGACCAGAGTTTTTGGAGCATTTGTTAGCAAAGACAAATTAACAGCGACACATTCAAAATTCTCAAAAACATTAAAATATATATCAAAGGGAATTATACTTATTAGCAATCTGATGATTGGAAGTCAGACTTTGGTCAACTGGATCAATTGGAGGGCTTTCTGGGCAGAATAACCTATACTAAATGCTTTCATGAACAATTCATTAAAAAAGCAAATCTGCGCATACACAAATTATTTACCCTCTTAATCCATACCTCCCAACTGTCCCGTTTTCAGCGAGACAGTGCCGCTTTTGACAGCCCAACCCTCAGTCCCTCGTTTGTACTGGAAAGTCACGATTTTCTCTGCACTGAACAGCCAGAAATAGAAACAAAGTTTCTGAATCAATTGGCTTTTGGCAGAGAGCCCAGAACAGGTAACAGGTGCAAATAAGATACTTTGTACCAATTTCGAGATAAGCAAATAAGTAATTGTAACAATATAAGATAACAGGTCCCTTGGGAGAAGTTAGACTCACAGCTTAAAGGGCAATTCACCTTCATTAGCAAAACTGTAATAACTGAAAAAAACACAGAAATATGTTCAAACTTTCATAACCTGACAAATTTTGTAAAATGAGCATGGTAATTAAGGGGTGTGGCCACAAAAATGGGCACGGTCAAACAAATTGCCAAATTTTTTTGTCCCTCTTTTTATTTCCAAAATGGTGGGAGGTATGTTAATCTAATGTCAATATTCAGTCTGTTTAGCCAAAGCCTAGTGCAAGTACAGCCACAGAATGGCAATCATTGCACTGGGTAACAATCCTTGGGCTTCAAGCAAACCCAGTAACCCCCTTTGCACAGATCCACAACTTTTTAACACTTTGGGGCACATTCACTAAGCTCGAGTGAAGGATTCGAAGTAAAAAAACGTTGAATTTCATAGTATTTTTTTGTGTACTTCGACTACGACTTAGATTCGAATGATTCGAACTAAAAATTGTTCGACTATTCGACCATTCGATAGTCGAAGTACTGTCTCTTTAAAAAAAACTTTAACTACATACGTCGGCAGTTTAAACCTATCGAGGTACAATGTTAGCCTATGGGGACCTTCCCCATCAATTTTTTAAGGTTTTTTTGTTCGAAGGAAAATCCTTCGGTCGATCGATTAAAATCCTTCGAATCGTTCGTTTCGAAGGATTTTTCCTTTGGTCGATCGATCGTAGGATTTGTGGTAAATCCTTCAAATTCGATATTCGAATTCGTAGGATTTTACTTCGAGGATCGAATTCGAGGGTTTATTAACCCTCGATATTCGACCCTTAGTAAATGTGCCCCTTTGTGATCAATCTCTGTAAGGCTGAGTACAAGATAGATGACAATGCACAACCACAAGTGTTGTGAAGGCTTCATCACAACATTAGAAGTTGCTTTTCAAGTTAAGCTGTGTATGTGGTTCCTGCTTTGCTAAGTGATGCAAACAGCAAAAAGTAAACCTCATAAAAAATTTTAAAAAAACATACAGTTGTCATTATAATCATAATTTACACAAAGTCTTGTGTCAGCTACTTATCAGGCCTGTGGCATCAGTTTCTATGACAAGTAAAACTTGTTTTTTTCTGCTTCTCAGCAGCTGCCCAGAGCCCACTGAGCATGTGAGTGTCACTGGCATTGCTAATAAAATCCAAGATGGTGACCCCCTGTGCACAACTTTGAATGCCTGAATCATTACTGTTAGTGAGACTGTAACATTTTAGACTGGTGTAGTAAGTTCAGTTCATATAAAATACAGCATTTCTACCTAGGTTATAAATATATCCAGTCCCAGATTCAGAGATCTATTGCATTGGTATGTGGGGATCAAATATATTATAATCTAAATTCTGGAATTGCTGAAAAGTTACTGTTCTGCTTAAACCCTGCTTTCCCCCCAATATATTTTATTTCTTTCTATGTGAAAATCATCTTAAAAATGTTGCTCTGAATGACACTTATTAATGTATTAAAGAGAGTATAGAACACTACAACGTGAAAAATAATTTCCTCTTAGTTTGAATTGATTCAGTAGCATAACTAGATGTTACTGGGCCCCACAGAAAAATAATTTGAGGTGCCCCAAACTCTCCAGAAGTTGCCCTGTTTTACCAATATATATAGTAATAGTACTCATTAATTAGGGCCTAATGGGACCCCTATACCTCCTAGGCCCCCCTGCAGCCACATGGTCTGCTTCCTATGTAGTTAATTACACCCCTGGATTGATTGCTGAATCCCCTTATTCCAAAGCATAACCATGGGAACAAGACATGTTTTGTTAAATTTCAAAAAAAAAGTAGAGAAAAAACAAAATCAGTTTTCTAATCTGCCTGTAAGTCAAGGTATAGAAGTGAATCCTTGAATCCTCTGACACATGGAATTGTCATCCCCCTCTCGCACGACATTCTGCATTCTAAAGGTACAGCACACGGAGAAGTGTTTCTGCAAAACTGTTCCTACAGTATTTAATGGATTTGTTTTGACTTGTTTATTTTTCTTACCATTAAACAACAGATTTGAAATTCATATACTATTGCACAATTTATCGTCCTATTGTGGGAATTCACTCAAATGCAATACCTTTGCCATATTAAGTGGCAGTAACATCCAGTATAACTTCAAACAGGTCTATGTCTGTGTTTTAATTAATGTAGGGTTTTCCCCAAAAACACACAACACTTTCCAATTTCATGCTCAACATTTGCAAAACCTTCTTTTGCAACTAGAACAGAAGGTCCACTGGAAGTCTGAATATCTAGGAAATCTGCTCTATGAAAGTTCTTCAGCCTCTAGTAGGGCAACGTAAACCAATAAAGAAAAATATTTCATCCACAGATGTTTCTCAAGTCACTTTAACTTTCCATGACCTTATAAAGGCACAAGGTAGAGTCCTGCAGCGGGTTGGGTACCCGCAAAAACCTGCGGTACCCTGCGGGTTGAGGGTAGAAGTTCCGGATGCGGGTAAAGACACGGGTCAGCGGTTCTGCAGGTTTGCGGGTCGCGGGTCTTCTCAATAGCGGTATTTACTCCTTTTTCTGATCTACTTCCGATGACATCACTTCTGGTTTACAATGACAGCACTTCCTGTTTTACTCATTTTTTTCTGATCATGTCTACTTCCGATTATATCACTTCCGGTTTACAATGACAGCACTTCCTGATTCTTGATGGTCAGCGGGTCCGGGTTGCCGATAAGGTTCTTGCGGGTCGGATCGGGTAGTGGTTCCAAGCGGGTAAGAATGCGGGTCCGGGTTGCGGATTGCAGGTTGCGGGTACGGGTCCCAAAAAATGGACCCGTGCAGGACTCGAGCACAAGGCACCAGGATAAGTGATTTTTAGTTCATGGGCTAAGTCCAAGGTGACTGATATCCTCTGGTTTTAGATTCAGGATAATATGATTTTTTTATAAACTGAAATGAGTCAAGAGTCGCAAATTACATCACAAGCCCCTATTTTGCTTAATGTATATACATACTATATGTACACCAATACAATCTTGCATAAACGTTCATTACAGATAATTGTAAGGGCCCTGATAATTTCTATCTGCAACCCAAATTGGCATAATGAATGTAATTTATAGAACATAGTTGGAAATTAATTGGCTCTCCAGTGTTTTACACTCTGTAGTGATTCATGAACACTCATTTCTCAGTAATTTTTTTGCGCTAACTCACTTCTCAGCAGTAACTAAGACAACATAAATTGAAATTATTTAAGGAATCATTTTAGTGAAGGTCTTGCAAATCAGTCATAATTACAAATTTGATGGCAAGGTGCACTGCAGCGCACTACCGAAAAAATCATAATTATCCTTCTAAGACCCTTTGCCCCAAAAAATATTGTATCAAATAAATAAAATATTGTACCAATCATCGTGACAATGCAGTCATTCTATATTAGGTTAGATAAGCTTTTTATCATTTATAGCAGCTGGGCTGGGAATTTGGGTTAGACTGAGTGCTGGCGATTTCTTTCTGTGTTTCGTGTACAAATTGTAGCCAAATATTGCCTATAGCTGCCATTCAGCCTTTAAAACAGGGAATGATTTACAGGTGTATTTAATTAACTGGGGCTTAAAAGTTCCCTTCTTTCTCACTAGAGTTCCTGATTTAAAAGGGTGGTTCACCTTAAAGTTATGTTTTCGAATGGCCAAATCTAAGCAATTTTTCAATTAGTCTTCATTATTTATTTATCGTTTTAGAATAATTTGCCTTTTTCTTCGGACTATTCTCTGCATTCAAATGGGGGTCACTGACCCCTCTAAAAACAAATTCTCTGCAAGGCTACAAATGTATTGTTATTGCTACTTTTTATTACTCATCTTTCCGTTCAGGCCTCTCCTATTCATATTCCTGTCTCTTTTTTTGCAAATCAATACATGATTACTAGAGTAATATGGACCATAGTAACCAATTAGTTGAAATTGCAGACTGGAGAGCTGCTGAATAAAAAGATAAATAACTGAAAAACTACAAATAATAATAAAAAAAATTTTCTGGTATGAAAACACAATTTGTTCATAGATTTATTAAACCCCAATGGGGTTAAAAGTCTCTGGGCAGGTCTGAGATGGAGTACTTTTTTGTACTCCATCTCAGACCTGCCAAGTTCATGTAGAAGTCAATGGCAGATGTTCGGTTGACATTTTGAAGATATGCTGATCTGCACTGGGTTTCATTCAATAATCCATAAATTTTGTGGTTTCTGCATTAAATCCGAAATCCGATAAAGTCACAGGTTTCAGGAGAAATAAAGACTTTTTCCAGTTACTTTCTGTTATCTATTTGTGACTGTTTTTCTAATGCTAACGTGTAAAGTTGAATTTTTCACCTTCTAAAACAGCTCTGGGAGGAGGAGGCTCAGACTCTTTAACTGTTTTAAATTAATAGATTTAGTTAATACATTTGTTATCTTTGTCCCTGCTGAACTTTCATTTGAAGCAGCGTAGGTAGTAGGGATGCGCCAAATCCACTATTTTGGATTCAGCCAAACCCCCAGATCCTTCGCGAAAGATTAGGCAAATTATTTGAAGGCTTGTTAAGGGATCACATTCAAAATTTTGTCCTAATAAATGGCATTATGAGCAACAATCAGCATGGCTTTATGAAGGATAGGTCATGTCAGACGAATTTGATTGATTTTATTATGAGGTAAGTAAGATTCTGGATAGTGGGGGGGCAGTATATGTGATCTATTTGGATTTTGCCAAAGCGTTTGATACTGTGCCCCACAAACGACTGCTTTCTAAACTAAGGTCTGTTGGGCTTAATGAAGTTGTTTGCACGTGGATAGGAAACTGGCTACAGGATCGGGTACAGAGGGTGGTTGTTAATGGGACATTCTCTACTTGGAGTAAGGTTCTTAGTGGGGTCCCTCAGGGCTCGGTATTGGGTCCACTTTTATTTAACTTATTCATTAATGACTTAGGGGAGGGTGTTGTAAGTAATGTATCAGTGTTTGCAGATGACACAAAATTATGCAGCCCAATTAATTCCATCCAGGATGTGGCATCCTTGCAACATGATCTTGACAAACTGGCAATCTTGGCAGCTAAGTGGCAAATGAGATTCAATGTTGATAAATGTAAAGTCATGCACCTGGGATGTAAAAATATCCAAGCCACTTATACCCTTAATTTGACTGCACTAGGCAAATCTAATATGGAAAAGGACCTTGGAGTCCTTGTAGATGATAAACTTGGCTGTAGCAAGCAATGCCAGTCAGCAGCATCAAGGGCAAATAAGATCTTGAGCTGTATTAAAAGGGGCATAGAGTCAAGAGAGGAGGGGGTCATTCTTACACTGTATAGAGCACTTGTAAGGCCCCATCTAGAATATGCCGTACAGTTTTGGTCTCCATCACTCAAACAGGACATTATTGTATTAGAGAGGGTACAGAGAAGGGCAACTAAGCTGGTAAAAGGTATGGAAATTCTTAGCTATGAGGAAAGACTGGCCAAATTGGGGATGTTCACGATGGAGATGAGGCGCTTAAGGGGTGATATGATAACTATGTATAAATATATAAGGGGATCATATAATAATCTCTCTAATGCTTTATTTACCAGTAGGTCTTTCCAACTGACACGAGTTCACCCATTCCGATTAGAAGAAAAGAGGTTCCGCCTAATTATTCGGAAGGGGTTTTTTACAGTGAGAGCTGTGAAGATGTGGAATTCTCTCCCTGAATCAGTGGTACAGGCTAATACATTAGAAAGCTTTAAGAAGGGGTTGGATGGTGTTTAGCAAGTGAGGGAATACAGGGTTATGGGAGATAGCTCACAGTACAAGTTGATCCAGGGACTAGTCCGATTGCCATTTTGGAGTCACAAAGGAATTTTTCCCCCTCTGAGGCAAATTAGAGAGGCTTCAGATGGGTTTTTTTTTGGCCTTCCTCTGGATCAACTGGCAGATAGGTAATTAATAAAAAGAAGGAAAAAAAAAAAGTTAAACTCGATGGACATGTGTCTTTTTTCAACCTTACTTACTATATTACTATGTTACTATGTTGTGATGCTGATTCTGTTAATAACTTTAAGAGTGGCTTGGATGATTTCTTGGACAAGCAAAATATCCAAGGCTATTGTGGTACTAAAATCTATAGTTAGTGTATATATAGTTTATGTGAGTGTATGGAAGGGTCAATGTGTGTGTGTATTGTTTGGATACTGGGTTTCATTTGGAGCGGTTGAACTCGATGGAAGAGTTTCACAGTTTTATCCATTGCCATTCAGACTGGCAAACTGAAGCTGAAGCTATGACTATACATTGATTATTCATAGCATGATCACATTTTTCCATCTACAATTTCACCATATATTTAGTTGGCTGGTGTTTGGGCATCTGTGGCCTCTTGAAATGCCAGGGCCTATTTTGAAGCCCAATCCAGGCCTAAATGGGACAACCTAGAGATACACAATCCTTATGAGTGGGGCAATTTATTTTTTGGGAGCTTCCTAAATGAAGGGCAGCAGAAATTCTGATATCTGACAGACAGCATTTATAGTTACTAATTTATGTTGCACATTATGACGTATCTTATCAGAAAATCCTGTAGTGTTGCATTTTATAAGAACTCATTTTAGAGTCCCCCTTTAAAATGAAATGCAACATGAAACTTGTTCTGGTGATTCATACTGAAAACAAGGACTCTCTTTGTAAAAGCAATCTGTTTTTTTTTTATTTTGCCTTTTGTTCTACAAATCAGTACAATCAAAAGGTGACATTCTCCTGCCACTGTAAACATGAAATGGATTACTAAATGCTTAGTGATTTCTAATACTCTAGAAATACATCTAAAACACATTTGACAGTTCTTATAACAATGGAATACAAGGTTACTATGGTTTTATAAAACCCACCATGAATTATATTTTGCTGTTGTCAATGTAAGGTATGTTCTTAATATTCAGAGCATCTTCCTTTGTTTAAGCTTTTTATTCTTTAACAACAACAAAAAAAGTAAAAAAAAAAATAATAATAATTTAAGAGGAGGTAGAGGGACAGGGAAAGAGAAAGTCTTGAAGAAATTATTGTCTTTTTGTCCTGTGAATTGTAATCCACAGAATTGACCTTGCCTAGACAATAGAAAAATATAATTCAGTTTCATGTCATCTATTGATGTAACTAATCCAGGCATTGGTACGGGATTTGGCCAAGATTCTGCCTTTTTCAGCAGGATTTATCCAAATCCAAGTGCCTGGCCTAACCAAATCCAAAAAGCATGTGACTTTTTGCCAGAAAACTAGGGATGCACCGAATCCAGGATTCTTTTCAGGATTTGGCCAGGATTCTGCCTTTTTCAGCAGGATTCGTATTCGGCACAATCCTTCTGCCCGGCCGAACCGAATCTGAATCCTAATTTGGATATGCAAATTAGGGTCAGGGAGGGAAATCGCATTACTTTGTCACAAAACAAGGAACTCATAATAGTTGGTTAAGGGATACTGTCATGGGAAAACATGTTTTTTTCAAAACGCATGAGTTAATAGTGCTGCTCCAGCAGAATTCTGCACTGAAATCCATTTTTTAAAAGAGCAAATAGATTTTTTTATATTTAATTTTGAAATCTGACATGGGGCTATACGTATTGTCAGTTTCCCAGGTGCCCTTAAATCATGTGACTTGTGCTCTGATAAACTTCAGTCACTCTTTACTGCTACACTGCAAATTGAAGTGACATCACCCCCTCCCCAGTATCCTATCAGTAGTCTATAAATAAAACAATGGGCAGCTAACCAGATAGCAGTTACCTGATACCTCTGCTGAAGGATTTGTTTGCTAAAGTTGCCATATCCCCACCCAGTGGTAGACATGAGAACAGCATGACCTAGGTAGTGGTTAAATGCAATGGGATAGGGAGAATTAAAAGCTGTCTCAAAGCAGTTCAATCCTAAAGTGCTGGCTCCTTCTCAAGGCTCAGAATCAGGCACAATGGACAGAAATTGCCTCCACACAGATATTACAGCTAAAAAAAAATGCATTTGTTGGTTTAAGAATAAAATTTAAATAGTGGAGTACATTATTTGCAATGTAGACAGTGTCATTTTTAAATAAAAAGTAAACCATAAAATTTATGACAGAATCCCTTTCAGCTTCAATAATGTAAACGTGTATTGATTGGTTGTTATAGATTAGTGAATAATTTCTATGTATCACTCCTTTATCCTAGTTATAATTCTTTATTATTCAAAACAGAGCAAACGGGAGAATTTTTAGCATCTTTCACAGTAGTGCATTCGTTTAATAAAAAAAGTATATATATTTAATTTATTAGCAAAATTAATCTTACTGCAGCATGAAAGTTGACAGATTAATTGAAAAAGTTATTTTGTAGAACACTTTGCAGAATAGGCCAATGGTTTACTTATTATGAGTCATGGAGCTTGGGTTTTTCTGCAAGAACAATTGTTCCGCCATCTGTGATTATGTGCACTCAGATAATGGCAGTTGTAATCAACAGTGCCACACTCTTTTGTGTTTTCCAATTTGTTTCAAAAGTAGTTTTAAGAAAAGCATTAAGATATTCTAACATTTTAGCCTGAGTAAATGCACATCTAAAAGTTCTGTGAGAATGGCAAGGTGTGTAACTACTGGCCCATACTGAGGCTTGACAAGGAACTGCCTTGAAGCAAAAGATTCAATAAAACCAAAAACAAGGACCCTAGCAGAAAAGTATATGGGCAGGCAGTAGACAAAAAAAGTCTAGCTTCAGGTGCAAAGTCAAGGTAGGCAGCAGACAAGAATAACCAAATCACAGGCCAGGAGTCAAAAACCAGGGGCTCAGAATAAGAGAAACAAGGGCAGAGCAGAAAACAACTCACAGGAACTCAGGACAGGAATTGTAGGTTTGGTCACATAAAGGAACTTCATTTTTCAGCACAGAGTATCGGAGACAGGCTGGACTACTGCCTGCAGCTGGATCATAACTGGTGTCAGCCAGGGTAACGTACAGGGTGAAAAGTCATTCATACAGCAGCAAAAACTTTAGGCATCTTCTGACTGGAGTAACAACCAGCAAATAGCAGGTTCCTGCAGTGGTGTAACTAGATATTACCGGGCCCTGTACCAAATTATTTTTCAGGCCCACAAAATATTTAGCTGTTGACTTGTTTTATCAATATTTATTGAAAATGTTTATGAATAAGGGCCTAATGGGGCCCCTATACCTCCGCGGCCCCCCTGCAGCTGTAGGGTCTGCTTCCTCTATAGTTACGCAAGAGAATAAGAAAGAGAAAGAACTGATCCATGTATTTGCACCCTCCCATCAACGCATGTCCACAAGCTCATATGTATACACCATTAAAACTTATTAGAACTTAACTTTTATTACTGATAGATAAGATAAAAAAGTCCAGTGATAATTAAAACATGGTTAGGACCTGGGAGACGGATTAACTTAGTAGTGGGCTGGTGGTACGGATAAGTGGTAAATGTATGCTAGTGGAGGTCATCCCAAAAGACTCTGTTTAAACACTATTCAGAAATAAATATGGGGGTAATCGGGGTAGTAGACTACATGCAATGTTATACAACCCAAATCGCCCCCTTAGAAGCACATAACCCAAAGGGTCAGTGGGGCCTAAATCAGTGGGGTTGTGTAAGTTGCTCACTTAATTAGCACCCCCGATGTGTACAATATTAGCAATTAGTATGGGTAGAGGTGCTGCTAATCGTTGGAGAGGCAGGTTTGGTAAATCCCAGAGCTTGCGTCTCTATTGGAATAACCCCCGTTGTGTGCTGTGGGTGAAGGGGTTGGCTGACCAAGGGCTGCACAACGGGGGGTTATTCCAATAGAGACTGGACATGTGTAATGTAATGTAATGTATTTGCTTCAACATATACGTCCAATCCACTTTAAATTTCCCGCCATATGCAAATTAGCCTGAGCGAAGACCTCTAACGAAGTTGCGCTAGGCAGAATTGAATTCTAGCGCATCTTCGCTTTGATTTGCTCTCATTGCTGAAGTAACGTTAGTGAAAATTCGCCAGCATTCAGTGCTCTGTATGAAACTTTGCATTTTAGTAAATTAGCGTTGTCTGAGCGAATTTTCGCCTGGTGAATTCTTGCAAAGGCTGCGAAGCGGACACTGGCGAATTTTCACTGCTTAGTAAATTTACCCCTTGCTGTAATTTTGCTCAGCATTAAGAGAAACATATTGTGGGTGGGACTGAAATAAGTTTGGGGTATATTTATGAAAGAGTGAAGTTAGAGTTCACCACAGTCCACTAGAGTGAAATTCCACCACTCTACATTCATTTCTATGGGATTTCCAAGAGAGTATTTATCAATAGGTGAAAGTGAAATTCACCCTTTGATAATTATGCCTTTCAAAATGCCATAGAAATGAATGGAGAGTGGGTGGATTTCAACGGACTGTGGTGATCTCTAACTTCACTCTTTGATAAATATACCCCATCGAGTCTTTGGGATATATTTATCAAAGAGTGAAGTTAGAGATAACCACAGTCCGCTAGAGGGAAATATTGCCTCTCTCCATTCATTTCTATGGGATTTTTAAAGGCGTATTTATCAAAGGGTGAAAGTGAAAGTTCACCCTTTGATAATATATGCTTTTAAAAATCCCCATAGAAATGAATGGAGAGAGGCGGCATTTCCCTCTAGCGGACTGTGGTGATCTGTAAGTTCAATTTTTGATAAATATACCCCTCAATTTGGTCAATATTGAAAATAACGCCTATCCCTAATATTCCCCACCCCAAATAATGGTATAGCCTTCATCTGTAATTATTTGTCAAAAAATGGATTAAAATAAGGTCTATTCATTAAAAAAAAACAAAGTAAAATGCAATTATTTATACACTTATAGATAATGTTTCCAGTGGTTATTCAAACCTTCTAAATTATTAGAATAGGGAGTATTTGCTATCTAGATGGCCATTGTCTGGCTAATTCTGGAAGCATACACTGAGAAGTGGTTATAGGAATTTTGAGTTTCTATAGCAAAGTCACTAGCACACCTACTAAAATAAAAAGAAGGGAAAAAAAAGCACCAAGTTGCACTATAATTTATTTGCTGCACAGATGGTGATGGTACTATCAAGCCTTGGGGTAAAATTAAGATTTGCAAGTGCACCTGTTTTAATACACTCCCCAAGGGGTAAGATAGTGTTTAATTAACCGTTAATCAAAAGTCTGATTTAGCATTGGCCCCCATGGTATTATATAAGAGATCCAAGGTTGAAGTCTCTTTATAAAAGCAACATAACCTAGTTTGTGAAAGTTCTCAATATTTTCTTTAAACTGTACAGTGATTTCAAGTTTGTGACACACGGTTGCCTCAAAGTTAGGGAGGCAGAGGCTTTAAATGTCTATTAGGGGGAAGATTTACTAAGCTCGAGTGAAGAATTCGAATGGAAAAAAATTTGAATTTCGAAGTATTTTTTTGGGTACTTCGACCATCCGATTTTCACAATTTTTTTATTTTTTCACCCGAAAATATCGATTTTTGCCCGAAAACTCTGAAAACTTCGGGGTATTGCACGAAACTCAGCGCACATCAAAAAATTATTGGGACTTCTCCCATTGACTTATATTTAACCTCGACATGTCAGAGATGCCGGATTTTCTGATTCGATTTTTTCCACCCTTGTGGTTTAATAAATTCCAAAAAATTTGTGATTTTTTAGAAATCAGATTTTATAAAAAAAATCACACATTTTTCATGATTTTTGCATTCAGAGTTTAGTAAATAACCCCCCAAATCTCACCCCAACTGATCTTCAGTCAGGGACCCAGTGCTCCTTACGATTTCCAAAACTGTGATTTGGAAACCACTAACTGAAAACAATGTAGATGTACAACATTCTACACATTAGCTAATGATTTCATACCTATTAACAATGGTTCCCCACCGTGTTGATGTGTTAATTTGCATGATTTAATAATATGGGTAGTTTGGCAATTGCTCAAATAAAACTTATACTGAAATGGTGCTGAAATTATATTCTGTCTTTTCTTTTAATTCAAAAATTCCTATTTTGTATTATAGGTATGGGACCTGTTATCCAGAATGTTCAGGTCCTGTAATTTGGATCTTCATATCTTAAATCTACTAGAAAATCATTTAAACAATAAATTAATCCAATAGGTTGGTTTTGCTTCCAACAATGATGAATTATATCTTAGTTGGGATCAAGTACAAGCTACTGTTTTATTATTCCAGAGAAACAGGGAAATGTTTTTTTTTTAATTTGGATTATTTGGATAAAATGTAGTGTATGGGAGACGACCTTTCCTTAATTTGGAGCTTTCTGGGTAACGGGTTTCAGGAAAAAGGGATCCTATACCTGTATTATAAATCTATAATGTTGAATTGTTTTGCTTTCACAGTCACTACCTGCCTTATGATTAGTTGACTTTGTTTAAATAGAAAAAATAGAAACTGGACTCTTTATAAAAGCTATGACTTCACCCTTTTGTTGTATTGGTTTTGGCATACAAATAAGCAGAAGTGAGTTTATCTGTGCACTGGGAATCTGACTTCCCTGTTCTAAGCGTCTGGCCGTCTGCATATGTGATGCAGCTTCTTTATTTGTCATGTTTCATTTAAGAAATATCAAAAAAGCTGACTTTTTATACAACACTAGAAATAATCATTAAAGAACGAGTAAAATTAAAGTGTGTGTGTGCATGTTCAGTAGTGATGGGTGAATTTGGGGCGTTTCGCTTCACCAAAAATTATGTGAATTTAATGAGAAACTGGAAAAAATTTGCAAAACGGCGACAGCATCTCGTTTTTGACGCCGGCGTCCGTTTTTTGGACGCCGGTGTGCATTTTTTTGACACCTGCGAATTTTTACTGCCGAATTTTCATGGCGGTTTCACGAATTTATTCGCTGGCGCCGATCATGGGAATTTGCTGCAAATTCACGTCTGGAGAATAAATTCGCCCATCTCTAATGTTCAGTGCTAAACCTCCATATATGTTACTCTTTCATTTCACCCTCACCGTTAATTCATCTCTAGACATTTCACACAGCAATACAAGTGTGGGACCTGTTATCCAGAATGCTCAGGATTTGGGGCTTTCTGGATAAGGGATCTTTCCATAATGGATGTCCATTCCATTAGTTTGCTTAAAAGTTATTTAAACATCTAGGGGCCTATTTACTAAAACTCAAATTTTTCTAGTGAATTTTTAGAGGAAAAAAAGCTTCTAAAAATCCAAATACAAATATACTCCAGCTAAAACCTGTCAAAATCAGGGTCCCTTTAACAACTGGAACATGTTTTTTCCCTTCAGGATTCTCAATCATTTCAGGCTGTTTGGGCTGATCATTCGATAATCTGATAAACTTGAGTTGTCGCATCAACAACTTGAAAAAGTCGCACGATTGGAGCATTACATCGAAAAAGTTGCACGATTTTGTCACAACTTTTTCTACCACCAATTTTTTTTTTAGAATAAATTATTAGTAAATTAAGGGTATTTGGGGGTTTGGTCCAATTGTTTTTTTTATAACAAAGCGAGAAAAGTTGAGTTTTAGGAAATAGGCCTCTAAATAAACCCACAGTATTGTTTTGCCTCCGATAAGAATTAATTTTATCTTTGCTGGGATCAAGTACAAGGTACTGTTTTATTATTACAGAGGAAAAGGAAATTATTTGTAAAAATTTTAATTATTTGGTTAAAAGGGAGTCTATGGCAGATGGCCTTCCTGTAAATCGGAGCTTTCTGGATAACAGATCCCATACCTGCATAGTAATTCTTACTAAGTCAATCAGAAAATGAATATTTAGTATTCTAAATGAGAATGGCCATTCCAGTGATGACTGACATACAGTATGTGGCCAGATTGAGGACATTTTATTATATGCACCATCCCAGTGAAGAGGGAGAGGGTATTTTCTTTCATACACATGTCCTAAGATGTTAAAGAAAATATGCAGAGGATCTGTTTTTCTCTCTGTGTGAATTATGCAGTCACATCCAAAATGCAGTGAGCACAACTTTCCCTGTTGCTTTTATTTGTCCATAGTTGACATTTATTTAAAGCATGTGCCTGTTTAATTTGCATGAATTGTATTTAAATGTAATGCTATTGAACTAGAAGGAAAGACATTTTCAGGTACACTTGTCTGTTTCTAATTTGTCTGCAACTTATTAAAGTATTTCATATGATGCTAAAATGGTAGAGGATCTGTTATCTGAAAACCCGTTATCCAGAAAGCTCTGAATTATGAAACAGCCATCTCCTATAGGACTCCTAACAACATAATTCAACATTTTCTAAAATGATTTCCTTTTTCTCTGTAATCATATAACAATACCTTGTACTTGATCCCAAATAGGGTCCTTAATCTTATTGTGTTTTTTTTTTATGTTGAAATTATTTTTTAGTAGACTGTGATATTGTGATTTAAAGGGGACCTGTATTTAGACATAAAAAGCTGTAAAATAAAAGTACTTTTCAAATTAGTCAGGAAACACACATTATTTTTTTTATTCAAAAACCCATCCCCGTTATAAACTCATTTAAAAATTTCAGCTGTCAATCATATATTGCCTGGCCCTCCTCTATGCCAGAGGCATAGAGGCAGGCAAGCAATTACTTTCACTTTCCATCCTGCACTTCCTTGATGTCACTGCTCTCCTCACATTACCTTTCTCTCCTGACCATCTAATTGGTTAGCCAGTGCAAGGACATGACATCAGGTGCCCCATTCTGGTGCATAAACAAGAGTTTGGCATGATGAAAAACTTGTCTTAATAACAATGTCCACAAAATGGCACCTGCCTGCTTCATATGATTTTGAATTCCAAGACTAAAAAAAAACAAACTTTAAATAATTTATAAAGTGTATGTGAAGTTTATTTTGCTTTACTAACATCATAAAACAGGATTTGAAATTACTTCTTAGGGTGACAGGTCTCCTTTAAATTGCAAAAGATCCGCAAATGCCCAGATCCCAAGCATTCTGGATAAAAGGTCCCATACCTGCATGATGAAGTAAAGAAACATGTGGCCGCTATAAGTTAAATTTTCAAATGTTTAATTCAGATCAAATAATACCCATGTGGCTTTGTTATGGAAACAATTGTTCAGTGCTCATTAGTAGTGATGGGCGAATTTCTCGAGTTTCGCCAAAAAATTCACGAATTTCCCGCGAATTTCGACACCGGCGATAATTCCGTGGCTGGCGACAATTATGATACCCATTAAAGTCAATGGGTGCCTAGAATTCCTAGAATTCCGACGCCAGCGTCAAATATATTTTGACACCATTGAATTTTCGAAATTTTTTGCCGCAATTTCGCAAATTTATTCACCAGCGGTGAAACGCAGAAATTCGCCGCAAACTTGCGCGAGTTTAAATGTAAACTTTATCAATGTTTTCATCAACAATTGTGTAAAACAACATTTTACAGTTTATTTTTACCAGTTAACCCGACATGTTTAATGTTTTTAAAAACTTAAAAAAAAAAAAAAAAAGAAAGGCTTATTCAAATAGAAAATGGGTACTGACTTAGCTATGTGAAAAAGTAGCAAAAGTATTGCAGTGAAACATGTTACTATAGGGAAAATATTTACCAAGAGTTTTCCAAGGGCAATGACCTCAATCTGGACAATGTTGGGTACCAGTCCACCTACCAATATATAATTGTATCATTCCATAGTCCTGTAGAACTACTTTGCACACCCAATTATTTGCAGTGTACAAATTATTTATATTCTGTCATTAAGACTGTGTCTTATTTCCTAGGTAATCCCAGTAAACAGTGGCAGAACAACCGGGGAGCAAAGATAATTACTCTCCCCAGCTCTTTGCTCCGCTGCTTGATTTAGCTACAAGAGGGTGGGAGGGAATTTTTCAGAAAGTGTTTTTTTTCTATATAGGCACCCAAGCATCCCCATCTATAGATGTTAGCCTAGCATTGTATTTGATATTAATTAAATATGGACCTGTTTGTGGATACTCTTTTTGCCACATATTATTGGCTTTATTTTTCACCGCAGCTCAAGATGAAATCTGTGGGGTTTTTTACGCTTATTTATTATTGAATTTTCCGAAAATTCGCTTTGCGGGAAAAAAATCTAATTATCACGATTTTCTCTGATTTTTGACCCGAAAACTCTGAGACCCTGCGCACATCAAAAAATCATTGGGACTTCTCCCATTGACTTATGTGCAACCTTGACAGGTCTGTATATGCCGTATTTTCTGATTCTGACTTTTCCATTCTCTGGGTTTAGTAAATTCCAAAGAAATTGTGAATTTTTTTAAAAGTCCATTTCTATTAAAAAAAAAATCACAAATTTTTCTGGATTTATGTCTTGGGAGTTTAGTAAATAACCCCCTAAATGTGAGAAATTTTCAAATTAGAAGTTAAAATTTAGATATGGAGTAGTTTGTAAATCTGTTCTTTATTGCGTTTAAGTAGATTGCCAAAGTTTCTTTAAATGACAGCTTCCAGTTACTGTCATTTATTTTAACATTAATGTCTTCCTGACCACTTAATTGGTTAAGAAATGCTTAAATGTCATTGATAGAAGGAACCACTTTTTTTTAACCAACAAGAAAATAAAGCTTTGTCATGAACAAAATTTGAACGTTTAAATGTATTTATTTTTTTTCAAAAGAAGGGGCCCATTAATTTGTTAGGTATGACCTAATTTTTATTGGGATGTAATAGAGCAAAACCTGGAGTAAGTTTTATAAGGACTCTCAATTCAAAAGACCAACAATAGTGGAACAAATTTACATCAACTGTTTCACATTATGGACAGTAAGGGGCCGATTCGCTAACTTCGAGTGAAGGATTCGAAGTTTTTTTTGGGCTACTTCGACCATCAAATGGGCTACTTCGACCTTCGACTACGACTACGACTTCGAATCGAAGGATTCGAAGTAAAAATCGTTCGACTATTTGACCATTCGATAGTCGAAGTACTGTCTCTTTAAAAAATACTTCGACCCCCCTAGTTCGCCATCTAAAAGCTACCGAAGTCAATTTTAGCCTATGGGGAAGGTATTCCTTCGATCGTTGGATTAAAATCCTTCGATTTGAAGGATTTTATCGTTCGATCGAAGGAGTTATCCTTCGATCGTTCGATCGAAATATCTGCGCTAAATCCTTCGACTTCGATATTTGAAGGATTTAAATTCCTAGTCGAATATCGAGGGTTAATTAACCCTCGATATTCGACCCTTAGTGAATCGGCCCCTAAGATTTAGTAGTGGAATTCTCTCTCAAACTTTTTTACATGCGTATCTCAAATGAAAAAGCTTAATCTGTTGAATCCTCCTTTTGCTTTGATCTGCTTGTTAATATCAATGATAGACCACCCTTTTTCAATTGGTTGATTGTAGGAGGTGCAGGAGAAGCTAATACCCATCATTTATCAGTCATCTCTCCAGCTCCTGTGAGTGCTCATGACAACATATCAAACAGTAGCAGATGCATGTCCCTCTATGCTAGGGCTTGAAAATCACCAATACCTAATAAGGCACATGGTGACTATGAATGGCAACAACAACTCGTAACTATCAGTAACCAGAGAAGGTTTAAAGCTGGAGTTCAGTGGACCTCACCGTACGGGGCAGATTTACCAAAGGGCGAAGTGGCTAATGCTAGCGTCAATTCGCTAGCGTTACCGCCTGCAGGGACATTGCCAATTTACTAACAGATGCAGGTGCCAATTTGCTAGCGAAAAAGATAGGCACTAGCAGTCATTCACACTCTATCGCCAGGCAAAAATTCGCTCTGGTGAATGGACGTTACCTCTTTCGCCAGAGTTGCCTTCGCCGCCTCAGACCAGGCAAAGTGCATTAAAGCAGCTAGATCTTCCTCAATCTTCTGTTACTTACATCATATTCTGGAGTGGAAAATGCATCAAAGTTCAAAAAACGCTGGTGACTTTTCCTTTTTTCAGAGTACTAGTCCTTAAAAATTTTTATTTTTTATAACCGGTTTTCTCCATACATTCTCTAACATGTGGAACATTTACTTTACAGTGGGCTCATGTGTTGGGCAATTCTATTGTCTTTATAAAGGTTCCCTTGACATGTGTAATAAACAGTGTAAATGTAAAGTATTTGCTGCAAAATATAACATAGAGAAGTCCATTCAACTTTAAATTTCCCGCCATATGCAAATTAACCTGAACGCAAAAGCTCTAGCGAATTTTCGTTAGGCAGAAATGAACGCTAGAGTATCTTTACTTTGAAATGTCGCATTACCAAAGAACGTTAGTGAAAAGCGCCAACATTCAGCGCTTAGTAGGAAACTCCGCATATTAGTGAACTGGCGTAGTCTGAGAGAATTTTTGCCTGGTGAAGTGTTGAGCTGGGTGAGAAGTGGACGATGGTAAATTTTCGGCAGTTAGTAAATCTGCCCCTCGATGTCTTCTCTCTAACTCAAATTGTGGCATATGGACATGTGTACTCATGTACGCTGATATGATTTTAGATATGTTACTTTATTTCCTAGAGATAATCTTTACCAACATGTAATGGCTGGGTTGTCAGCGGCTGATGTGCTGTACAGTACTGCAACATAATAAATCTTAGACGTATAGTGGAACGATTCTTATTGCCTGTGTGCAGGGATAGTATTATAAATCACATTCAGATCAGGGCAGAAATAAAAGAAGTAGAAGGCAGATATAGGCTAGCTTAATATACTTCAAAGGAACAGTAACACCAAAAAATTGTGTTTGAAAGTAATTAATAGAATATACTGTTACCCTGCACTGGTACAAGCTGTGTGCTTGTGTCATAAAGACTACTATAGTTTATATCAACCAGCTGTTATTTGGCCATGGGGCAGAGCCCTAGGCAACCTGGCCGGGCTAAGTGCGCGCTGGCGCGCATGCGCAAAAATACGCGCCGGCGCGCATGCTCGAATCTACGCAGAAAACAGAAATGACCAACGCCAGTTAGGGAGACACAGGACCGGACACGGGGTAGGCGACAGAGCAGGTATGTGCCTGGCGCCCCCTCAGCTTTGCGCCCTAGGCACGTGCCTACTCTGCCTACCCCTAGTTCCGGCCCTGCCATAGGGCAGCCATTCATGCTGGAAAAAATGAGAAAAGACACAGGTTACATAAGCACTGTACAATACAATGGGGTTTTATCTGCTATCTGTTATCTGCTATGTAACCTGCACCTTTTTTCCAGCTTGATTGTCTGTCCCGAAGGCTACACAGCAGTTTTGTTTATATAAAGTATAGTAGTCCTACTGAAGAAAATACACAACTTTTTACCAGTACAGGTCAATACTACATTATATTCTAGTTACTTTCTTCCACTTTCAGCTTTTGGTGTTACTGTTTCTTTAACTAGTGAGAAGGAAATGAATAAAGATGTTTGTCAATGTTGCCTTTGCAATGTATAGTTGATTAATTGCTGATCAAGTCATAGGTGACATTAGCCAATCATTGGGAAGAGTCAATGATTTTTCTGCTGATCTGCTTTGATCGAAGGAAAATCCTTCGATTGATGGATTAAAATCCTTTGAATCGTTCGATTCGAAGGATTTACTCGTTCCATCTAACGTTTTTTCAATCGATCGACGTATTTGCTGTAAATCCTTCGAAGAATTTTACTTTGAGGGTCGAATATCGACCCTTAGTAAATGTGCCCCTTAGTGTGTATAGAATGGACAATTCTAAGCAACTTTTCAATTGGTCTTCATTATTTATTTGTTATAGTTTTTGGATTATTTGCCTTCTACTGACTCTTTCCATCTTTTAAATCTAAAAAAGACAAATCCTCTGTAAAGCTACACATTTTTTGCTATTGCTACTCTTTATTCCTCCTCTTTCTATTCAGATCCTCTTTAGTGATGGGCGAATTTGCGCCGTTTCGCTTCACCGAAAAATTTGCGAAACGGCGAAAAATTTGCGAAACGGCGCCAGCATCTCGTTTTTGACGCTGGGGCCCGTTTTTGACTCCGGGGAATTTTTGCAGTGAATTTTCACTGGCGTTTCGCAAATTTATTCTCGGGCGTTTTGCGAATTTATTCGCGGGCGTTTCGCTAATTTATTCGCAGGCGTTTCGCGAATTTATTCGCTGGCGGCGAATCGCGCAAATTCGCCGCAAATTCACGCCTGGCGAATAAATTCGCCCATCACTAATCCTCTTCTATTAATATTCCAGCTTCTTACTCAAATCAATATGTGATTGCTAGGGTATTTGGGACCCTAGGAACCAGATTGCTGAAATTGCAAATAACTATAAAACTATAAAAAAATAAATAAAAACATTGGAAAGTTGTTTAGAATTGGCCGTTCTATAACATAATAAAAGTTACCTGAAAGGTGAACCACCCGTTTAAGAGGGACAAAAGAATTCATTGCTAGGCTAATAGTAACACCCTTGCTGAGCATTAACTTTTTTATCACTTTAGGAAATCACTGCTGTTAAAACGGAATCTCCTGGGCTTTGTGATACAATATTTGTCTGCTAGGATCTGAATCTGGGTCACTTTTCTGGATATGCAGTTTTATTTATGGATTTCTAGCAGAACACAAAGGCATTAACTATATGATATAGATAGAAGCAACGTCGAAACCTTTCGCAAGTATATAAATATCCACTGTATTTGGCCAAAGAAAAGCGTCATTGTGTCTGGGATGATGTATGAGCCCATTTCGGCATTTGACCGTTATAGCTGGATTTTGTACTGCAGTAAAGGAAAGCAATGTGTATTCGATCATTTTATTGGCTTTCTGGGTAGGATACTACTCTGATTCTTTGTCTCCATGATTTTGCTCAGCTACAGAAATATTATTTACATACAGTTGATCAACTGATAAGATACATTTGTTTGTGCTTTTATTGTAGTTTGTCAATCCGTGAACTGGTTCTATAGCCTAGAATGTCATACTCTTGAAAACCTAAGGGTCAGGAGAGTAAAGTAATAAAATATTATAACAGTAACACGACTGACTACAAATCATATAAACCTTTCTTAACACTATGGGGCACATTTACTTAGCTCGAGTGAAGGAATAGAATAAAAAATACTTTGAATTTCGAAGTATTTTTTTTTGGCTACTTCAACTATCGAATTGGCTACTTCGACCTTCGACTACGACTAACTGAAAATCGTTTGACTATTCGACCATTCGATAGTCGAAGTTAAAAGTCTCTTTAAAAAATAAATTCCTCATGACGAGAACAATAATACAATTGTCATTTAACATAACCAACTTTGACATGTGATGTATAATTGTATGAACATCCTTCTCCCCTCCCTGCTCCACTTCTTCTCTTTTCTTTCTTTTCCTGCTTTCTTCTCTTTAAGTTGTTGTTTTGTGTTAACCTAAAATGCAAAAATAAAAACTTTAAAAAAAAAAAAATAAATAAATAAATTCCACCACCTACTTCGCCACCTAAAACCTACCGAGCATTAATGTTAGCCTATGGGGAAGGTCCCCATAGGGGATTGAAGGAAAATCGTTTGATCGATGAATTAAAATCCTTTGAATCGTTCAATCGAACGAATAGCGCTAAATCCTTTGACTTCGATATTTGAAGTCGAAGGATTTAACTTCGACTGTCGAATATCGAGGGTTAATTAACCCTCGATATTCGACCCTAAGTAAATCTGCCCCCCAATGTGTGTGTGTGTCTGTGTTTTATACTTACTTTATTATTTATTATTTATTAAAATGAACCAAAGAATCTGATTATAGTTAAGCAACATTTTTTTGTTGCTTTTTCAAAAATTTTCACAAATCTGCTCTAGAATTAACATCATGAACGTCAATACAAAAACACCCCTTGACTCCAATGCATTTTGCAGGGTGAAAAAAGTGTTGAATAAACACCCATCGACTCCTATCCTTTTGGTGCAAGAAAAACTGCCTATCGGCTCCAGTGTTTTGAGGTTTTTTTTACATAAAAAAGTGGTATGAATGTTCATTAATTCCAATGTATTTGATGAAATTTTGCCATTTTGCAAACTTTTCCCCAGTTTTGCTAAATGTGAGACAAAAAAAGGTAGTGTCACTCATCACCAGATTGAATGTCAAAAAAAGCAAAAGTATACATGCAATCAGTCTTGCTTAGTAGAGCAGTATGTTGCCAATAATATTAGTTTTGATCAATAGAGATCTGTCAAAATCTTTGGGGTTTTTTTGGTGATTTGGTAGGAGAATAGATTCTTATTTTTATGTTATGTTTATAGCTCTGCTTACTGGCAGGTAATAAAGAGAATAAATGGCACTTTGTGTGTAGTCCTTGTATGCAGCTGCCCTTATCTGTAGGGCACAGGGCCCCAGTTAATCAAGTACAATTTAGAGGCTATCTGAGAGTTTCTGGCAGTGCTGGTATGAGAAAAGGCAGAGCACAAAGTTTATATAGTGGATAAGGCACCTCCTTTTGTCAGTGAGAAGTATATAAAAGCACATGGTTGAAAGACAAGTGCTTTTCTACAGGTTGAGGAACTCGTAGGTGATGTCTAAGATCCTCATATCCTCAGTGAGTCAAAGTTTTTTGGCACCATTAGGCACCATTTATAAGGATAATCTACAGAATTTTCATGGCTTTTTGTGTATTTTACAGTTACATTATGTATGTAAAATTTTGCAGTGGGAAGTTTTCTATGCAGTGGCATAGCTAGAGTGGGGCCCCCATGCAAAAAAATCTTCAGAGTGGCCCAGTGCACTCTGATCCCCATCCTTCCACCCACTTCCCATCCCACCTCTGCCCTGCCCATGCCCTGCCTCCACCCCACCCACTCCCCGCCCACTCTTGCCTGGCTTGCATCCCCCTTCCTCTCTGCAGGTAAGAGAGTGGCTGGGGAGGAGGGATTTTTTATTATCTATAGAGTAAGCAGACCCCACAGTCCGGGCCCCACTAGTCCATGCCCCCCTGTTCCCCAGGCCTCCCTGTGACTGTGGGGTCTTCTTCCTCTACAGTTACTCCACTGTTTCCATGGTAGCTTCCTCTGTTAAGAGATCCAGAACAAATTAATCAGCAGGTACCTAGTAAATATATAAAGGCCCGTCTTAATACAGGAAAAAGTAGTATGTGTTATTAGGAGATTACAAAAATGTACAAAACTTGTAATTTTTTTAAAATCCTGACATTCTGGCAGAGATCTGCTACCGGACAATACCATACCAGCCTCTAGAAGGCTGACATTACATTTTGTGATGAGTTTAGTCTGGAAATGTCACTGGGACTAGTCCTTTATCCTGGTAAAAATCTATCACACCAAGGCATTCCGATCTTTCTGCTAAGTCCGAAATGTTCTATAGCTACAGTTTTGCTATATAAGCTGTAATGTTCTGTACCAAGAGGGTTGAAGTACTTTGTGTCTTCTCTTAAATTATTCAGTATCTTATTCAATTACCGAAATGTGGTTACTGGGGAGCTGAAACTTTTGGTCTTGATACTAATCAAATAAATGCGGTAGACCATTTGCTCACATATTATACTGTGCGTACCAGCTGTTGTTTTTCTAGGAACTCTGATTAGAACATGTAGCTGAGTTAGAGACAAGAAATTAACATGGGTAAAAGCAGTAGGAGCTGCCTTTTCAGATCACAGAATGAGTTATTGTGCCAGAAGCATTGGCTCCATATTACAGGGGAAAAAATCTTGGATTATTCTTCTCTCTGGGGAAATACGTATAGTTGTTTGTAGTTGCTTATCTAATAAATCTCCATTAAGGGCATGATCCTGCACAGTTTTCCGGTTGCTTTCTTGCAAGACTAACCATCAGAACACAAAAATCAACTAGCTGGCATAGATACATGTCTGGAGATCTTACCTATTGGTAAACCTGAGAAAGTTGATGAAATTCTACTGTCTATTTAAATAAGTTAACAAAACAATACAAAAAAATAAGCACTGCGGCAGATAATTTAATCATTCATTTAAAGGTGTTCTGTATATGCATTTATAGACTATAGCAAAAACCCAAAAAAGACTGCCTAATTTTGTACCATCACCAGTTCAAATTCATTTATAAGCAATATTCATTGATATTAATATAGTCAGGACACATAGAACAAAAATATATTAGAAACATAGTCACTCCCCCTTCCTATAACTCCATATAACTTACCAATAGCACTTATACCATTAAATCCATGTAAAATATGTCATATTCTGATAGTCCCCCATTCCAAATACAGGCAATGACTGTTATGCCAAATAAAACATTGACTTAGTGCAACAAGTAAATAGGAATACTTTTATCAAACTGACTGCCCAAGATCTATGTTTTAGATCAGTGCCTAGGATCCATATTACTGGCAGTACTTAATCCTAACCTCCCTGACAAGATCAAAAAAATTTACAGGTATGGGACCTGTTATCCAGAATGGTTAAGACCTGGGGGCAAATTCATAATCTATGGAAATTCGCCAACGACAGCTTTGCTCACTTTGCCACACTTTGCCAGGCGAAAATTCGCCAGGACAACGCTAATTCACTAAAATGTGAAGCTGTGTACAGGGCACGGAACGGAATTCGCTAGCATTAATTCAGCAAGCAGAGAGAAGTTGCGCTAGCGTTGGCTAATTTGCATACGGCGGGAAGTTTAATTTCAATGTTGCAGCAAATACATTACACTACACAAGTCCAGGGAACCCTAATAAAATAAAATTAAGTTGTTATAATACCCTACACATGAGCCCAGTGTATAGTTTATGTGCCATATGTAACGAAATGAAGGGAGGAAGCTGGGTACGCTAAAAAAAATTATTATCTTTTGCAGCCTATCACCCTGAAAAACTGAAAAGTCGCCAGCGTTTTTTGGGACTTAGACTTTTTTAAGGAACTCCTATCTACTCTACTGCACTTTGCCTGGTCTGAGGTTGCGAAGGCAAATCTGGCGCAAGAGGTAACGTTCAGTTATATCTTCATCTTAGTGAATTTGCGTAGTTACGTCTATTCGCCAGAGTGAAAATTCACTTGGCTTTAGAGTGCGAAGTAACGCTACAGTCTATCTCCTTCGCTAGCGAATTTACGCCAGCGCCTGTAAGTAAAACGGCGAAGTCCCGAAATTACGTCAATTAATTTTTGCCAGCATAAGTCACTTCGCCCTTTAGTAAATTTGCCCCCTGGGGTTTTATAGATAAGGGATCTTTGCATAATTTGGATCCTTATACCTTAAAGGAACAGTAACATCAAAAAATAAAAATGTTTTAAAGTAATGAAAATATAATGCAGTGTTGCTCTGCACTAGTAAAACTGCTGTGTTTGCTTAAGAAACACTACTATTGTTTATATAAATAAGCTGCTGTGTAGCAATGGGGGCGGCCATTCAAAGGAGAAAAGGCTCAAGTTACACTGCAGATAGCAGATCAGCTCTGTCTGTTTAATGGTGTTATCTGTTATCCATTAGTTAACCTGTGCCATATAGCCGTTTTTCAAATTCCGCCATTGCTCCACAGCCACTTGTTTATATGAACTATAGTAGTGTTTCTGAAGCAAACAGGTCAGTTTTACCAATGCAGGGCAACACTGCATGATATTTTCATTACTTTAAAACACTTACATTTTTTGGTGTTACTGTTCCTTTAAGTCTTCTAAAAATCACTTAAACATAAAATAAACTAAATGGGATTATTTTGCCTCCAATAAAGATTAATTATATCTCTGCTGGGATCAAGTACAAGGTAAATGAGAAAATGGTGCAATGTGCCAAGTGAAAAAAAAAAAAAGACTGGAAAAAGAATGCAGAATCCATTGGTTTTTAGGATCAAGCCCCAATTTGAACCATTTCAGTCATCTTGCTATAGTTTCTAGAATATCCAGGATAGGAATCAGGCCAAATCTCATCCAAACTGCCTGGCCATCAATAGGTCACTAAACTCACTGATGTATACTCACAATGGGCACATTTAGGTTAATCAATTAATCAATTAATCAATTAATTTCACTTTATAGAGCAATGTCTTGATTACATTGACTATTAATAATTATCCTATATACAAAAGAGGACTTATCCCCCTATCCAGTTGCACTGTAGAGAATTAGACACAATATATTACAGTAAAAAGCAATATTTATTAATAACCATGCTAGTGAAACAAATTAAAACATATTTAAAAACCAACAGCGCTGCTGGAAACAAAAATCGGGGAATGCCCTGATGTTAGTTAGTGATCACTATTTTCCATGCAGGTTGAAAAACCTTGCGTAGGTAAAAAAATGTGATTGGAGCAGTATAGATGGTTTAGTATAACGTATTAGATGTAAACTCCCGGCAAAGATAAAGCATTACTTTTCTGCATTAATGTGAGTTAGTTTCAGACCACATTAAGGGCATACGTGCCAAAATGTCCCTTCTTTTCTGTATAAGAAGTATATCCCAAACAGGGTAGGGGCTGGCTCCCCTTGCAAGTCCCTCAGCGGAAGCCCCTTGAGCCGAGGTTAAGTGCAGGGTAAGTAAGGAGTTAGCTGTAGCAAACGCTGGATCCAATGTAGTAGCCTAAGGGCTATATATGCAGAACCCCAGTTCAGTATGCCAGCAAAAGGTTTCCTATACTTGCCCTTGTGTGGATATCGTCCGTGGAGTGGAACGCTCACAAATATCCGTCAGATCATCCCCGGGATAAAAAATGCATCCAATCCACAATTTACAATAAAATCAAGAGTTATGTCTCTTCTTGCAGAGTAAATGCGTTATACAATCAGTGCGGTTATCAGGTTTATTAATAATGTACAGTAAAACAAAGTACTTGGACTTGCAGATTGTATTCCCTGCTGCTGACAGTTAACTGCATGGTGGTTATATGTATTTAACAGAACAGGGGTGGGTACATACAGTATGCTTGCATATGGAGAGGTCTGTAATAGGTGAAATTTATGTGTTCAAATTTTTATTTTTAATTGGGCAGGTAAAGAGGGGTTTAGTTTGTATTCCAAATTTTCCTGATATGGATTTGTTTCACCCCTACTTCCTATACGTCTGCCCTACTTCCTATTAATGCCAGGTGCCCAAACAACGGAGGCATAGGTGCCGCACACATGAATTAGTAGGTCGTACATTATTTAGAACTGATTGGTGCTGAGTTTCATCTCACAGGAATAACTTTGAGTGTGTATTGGTAGCACCTAATTATCTCATTGCTAAGATGTGGCAGAATTTTTGGCTCCAGGGCTTCTTGCACCCAGACCACGTTACTTTGAGTGAGTATGTTTGATTATATCATCATTTAATGTGCAGAAGTCGTTCATGCTGATATTTATACTAAACACTCCCAGAGAACACATATATGTATAGTAAATTTGAATAGAGTAGAGTTCTGTATTACTTTATTTTTTGTAATTAGAGGCTTTTGCACTAGCTGGAAAGGCACTTTTAAGCTTAGATTCTTTGTTCTTTTCAAGTTAAAGGGCAAGTCAACTCCCAAATAAAAACTTTGCCCAATAACAGAAAATATAATTTTAAGCAACTTTCCAATACACATTTATTCAAACTTGTCTTTAAAGTTATTTGTAAAAACAATTGCTATTGAAAGCAGCATTTGCTTAACTCCTGGCTGTTACTTTTTAAACAATGTTGCAAAAGTCTTAGTTCCCCAGCTGCCTTGTCTTACATTGTTTCAACAGTCTGAACCAAACCATAGACAAATGTGTCACAAATGTATATTGCAAAGTTGTTTCGAAATTATGTTTTCTTTTATTAGGCAAAAAAATGTTTCTTGGATTGACATTGCCTATGAAGATGCAACCATCCGAACTGTAGGCTTTGGCATAGGGCAAACTGATTCCCTTCAGAAAATAACTTCATGAAAAACTCTGCTACATTTCTCTACATCACTCTGTACAATTACTAAAGCATTTCACTGGCAAACATATATTTTCAATTGATCTATAGTAAAATTTATATTAATATATATTATATATACAAGTAAGTGATTTGTTATCTGGAAACCCATTATCTCAGAATTATGGAAAGGCAGTCTCCCGTAGACTCCATTTTACCCAGATTATCCAAAATTTTAAATATAATTTCCTTTTTTTTCTATAAAAATAAAACAGTACCTTGTACTTGATCCAAACGAAGATCGAATTAATCCTTATTGGAAGCAAAACCAGCCTTTTGGGTTTATTTAAGTAGACTTAAGATGTGAAGATCCAAATTTTGGAAAGATCTGTTATCCAGAACGCCCCAGGTCCCAAGCATTCTGGATAACAGGTCCCATACCTGTATTAGTAATATACGTATTTAAAACCTACAGCATCAGGACAGTCTGCATAACAAACTTAGTATTAGGATAGGAAAAGGCAGATTAATGTCTGTTTTATTGCTATACATTGTTCACTCATTCTGAGGACCTGCCTTTTATTTCCAATGAACTGCTTCGTGTACAGGCCCCTTTCTAAAAATAATCTTGCAGCTCTGTTGTAATTCCTGTGGACTGAATAAATGTATATAGAGATGATCTCCTTCAGATGATGTGCATGTCACTGCAGCAGCGCTGTACTTGACACTTCAGAATTCCGCTGGGAGAGAAATGATGGTGAAGATTCATGTGATTGTTTTTTTTCTGAAGGACACAATTCTATGTATCATAAAGAATTTATATATCAGCACACATACAAACATTGTATTGCGATTGTAAACAAGGTCATTTAGTGTACAATTCTACTTCTCTCTAACGTTACTTCTCCTGATAATTTATGGTTGTTTTTGGAGTTTGTATAAATTTAAAAAAAAAATTTTTATTTTATTTTTTGCTAAAATAGTGATTTCCTTTGGTTGTTAGAAATAGTCCAAATCAAACTTTTTATTTAACACAACTCACCAGTTTACTACACCAAATACTGTATATTCCAAGTATAAATGCCTTATTTTGTTGCTTCAGATCTTACTAGTGATTGGCGAATTTGTCCTGTTTAGCTTCGCCAAAAAATTCACTAATTTCCCATGAAATTTGCGAAACTGTGAAAAATTTTCGAAACATGCGAACACAATTCAAGGGCGTCAAAATCGACGATGGAGACAATGCCGATGCCAGCAACAATTCCGATGCCCGTAAAAATTCCAACGTGCATTAAAGTCAATGTCATACATTGAATTTTCGCAGCAAATTCACAAATTTATTCCCGCCAGCGAAACGCAGACATTTTCCAAATAATCCAAATAATCCAAATTTTTTAAAATTATTTCATTTTTCTCTGTAATAATAAATCAGTACATTGTAAGGGATCACAACTAAAATATATTTACTCTACATTGGAGGCAAAACAATCCTATTGGGTTTAATTAATGTTCAGATAAATTTTTGGTAGACTTTTTACAATTTACAGAAAGATCCATCAAGAGAACCCCAGGTCTCAAGCATTCTGGATAACAGGTCCCATACCTGTTCCACAGATATTTTCTAATACACCTACTACTCTCCTTTGTGCTCATAAAAATGTTAAAATATTTACAATATCTCGGTGCCCAAAATGATCACTGTATCTTTTTTTGCTGAAAGCTATCATCCTAATTAATTTTTTATCTCTTTAAACTATCAAGCAACAGATCTGTACTATAGAGCAACATGGAAGTCATTTACACTGGTGGATAATTGTACAAGACAAATATTGTATATGAGAAGTATGAGAATTGAGACATCTTCTCAGAGCAAACCCCTTTTACTGAATGCCTGGTGCTTACCTTCCTTTTTGCATGGATTTTTTGACTTGCTGTACAGTAAAGTGTGCATTAGGACTGTTATCAAAGAAATGGTAATTTAATGTAGTCACTGGGGACAAAAATCTTGTAGTATTCTCATACTCCCCAATTTTTTTTCTGGGGGGGCTGCGCTGTGTTATTTATATAAAGTTCATGAATTGTACCACTTCTAGTATCTGTTCTCTTTGGTTTGAATTTGCTTTATTGGGTTCTGTGATTGGCTTGGGTTTCAGCTAAGGGTTCTACAAGGAGTGATGTATTGAGTAGACCACCAGGATACTTCTTTGACATGGTGAAACATTGCATGTAGCTGCTACTGTTAGTAGCGGGCTTGAATTTGCTATGTACGTCACCTACTCGATGATGCTACTAACTGGCATATTACTCACCTATCAATTGAATTTAATATTTAGATGTCCTGACACATAGCACTTTACACACACACACAATACACACAATAGGGATAGCAAAATAAATGACCAGATACTGTTGGAACAACGATAGGGTGTTACAAAAGCTGAACATATTTATTTTCCATATTTCTGGTACCTGTATTTCCAAATTTTCTTAATCTGATTGGCAAGGATCATGAGATGACCTACTGTAATGCAGTCATATGAACTGAGCTGTAAAAAAAATGTCTCCCTTGTGCCAGGATTAACTCCCTGGGTTTTCGTTTAGCAGCTACAAAGAGCTATATACTATAAACTCGAGTATAAGCCAAGTTTTTCAGCATCCAAAATATGCTGAAAAAGTCTACCACGGCAGTAGCTGAGATTGCAGTCACTTTTAATCATTCCTATACCAACAGTTCGCTTAGGGAGAGACTGCAATATCCCACAGCGCCCTCTGTTGGTTATATGAAAGAATAACAGTGTGCCATCTCTTGGTTATATGAAAGATTAACAGAGACTGCAATATCACACAGCGCCCTCTGTTGGTTATATGAAAGAATAACAGTGACTGCAATATCACACAGCACCCTCTGTTGGTTATATGAAAGAATAACAGTGACTGCAATATCACACAGCGCCCTCTGTTGGTTATATGAAAGAATAACAGTGACTGCAATATCACACAGCGCCCTCTGTTGGTTATATGAAGGATTAACAGTGATGGCAATATCACACAGCGCCCTCTGTTGGTTATACGAAAGATTAACAGTGATGGCAATATCACACAGCACCCTCTGCACATGGTAGTGGGACAGTGGGACAATGCACAAAGTAATCCATTTGGCAATTCTCTGTCACCATCAACTTTGCAAAGAAGTCCGGTTGATCGCTGGGGGGGTCGCTTTGGCGGAATGTGCTCTGCTGAGAGACAGGGCTGTAGTTGTGTCTAGGCTTATACTCGAGTCAATAAGTTTTCCCAGTTTTCGTAGGTAAAATTAGGTACCTCGGCTTATACTCGGGTCGGCTTATACTCGAGTATATACGGTAAATCCATACTTGTCTAGTGTTTCCCTGTACTAAGCATAACTATAATTGAAAATATGGCCATACAGTGTAAGGCTCCTGTTATTATTTACTTTATAGTAAAACCATAACCTTTTTGCGCTTTGTGACTTACAGGTCTTCACTTTTATCCATAAAATAAGGGGTTGCCAATTGTTACCAGTGTGGGGTTTATATTTTGTGAAATAACCTCCACCTCAAGGGTTACTCTGTCATGGAAAATATAACTTCTTTGCTTTAGACAGAGAAAATAGAACACTGTTTATTTCTCAAGACATCACTTTAAAAATCTGAAAGGGAAGTTTCTTAATGCATGATTCCAGAGGAATTGTAATGATCAGCACCCAAAATCCAGAGCCAATGCTAGGCTGCCTGGTCTCGGCTCTTGCTTCCTCATTTAACAGCCGCCTTTCACCTTGGGAGGAGCCCTCGGCTAATCGGATGCCACCAGGTCTTAGCCAAGCTAAGGGGTCTGGACGAGCAGAGGGGCACGATTGTATGCAAAAGTCTTGTGGGCAGAAGGTCACAGACAGAAAGCGTAGTCAAAATCAGGCCGGGTCGGTGCAGGCAGAAAACAAGCTTGATCAAACAAGCAGGGGTCATAGCCGGGAGATCAATCAAGAATGGTCAGGACAGGCACGGGTCTGAATACAGAGATGAGAATAGTCGGTTTACCAGGCAGGGGTCGGGATCACAGAAGTCAGCTTAGTCAGGCAAGGGTCAAAAACAGGTATCAGATATCAGGAACAGAAGAAATATCACCCAGGAACTCAAGAAGAACAAGAATAGGAGCGGCGTGGCGGGCGTCCCCGCCGCACTACTAGACCACCAGGTTAAGTTATTACAGGAATTGTCTAAAGCAGTGATCCCCAACCAATGACATGTGCACAACATGTTGCTCACCAACCCCTTGGATGTTGCTCTTAGTGGCCTCAAAGCACATGCTTTTTTTTAACTCCAGGCTTGGAGGCAAGTTTTGGTTGTATAAGAACCACGTGTACTGCCAAACAGTGCTTCCTTTAGGCTGCCAGTCCACATAGGGACCACCAAATAGCCAATCACAGCACTTATTTTGCATTCCCAAGCATTTTTCATGCATGTGTTGCTCTCCAACACTTTTTACATCTGAATGTAGCTCATGGGTAAAAAAGGTTGGGGACCCCCCAGTCTATAGAATAATGCTCATCCGCTGGGATCTATTGTTCACTAACTAAAGATATTTTTGATACTTATATTTCCCAAAGCAGCAATTTGATCTGTAAAAATGAATTTCTCTTATAATTCCAGGCATTATTGTTACCACTGAACATGAAGATTAGCTTTTTCAGCAAATTAAAGAAAACAGAGAAGAAATCGGTGTCAGCGAAAGACAGTTAATAAAGTGGCGTTATCCACGCTTCCACTATTAAGAAAAGAGCCCAGAGGACTGTGTAGGTTAAAGAAAGATTCCTGTGGATTATTTTCAAAGCCTGTATTTTTGTACGTACTGCTGATGCCAAGCCAGGTGAGTGGGCGTTCAAGATAACTCTTGCTAATTTGAAAAAGGAAAGCATGAGAACAGGAGGTGATGAATACAGCCTGCCTACTCAGGTTCTGTCACATAAGATGTCAGCTTTTTATTTTAATTGCATTTTGTGCCAGCGCTTGCAAAGAAGCACGACTGTATTACTGAATATATTCTCACCATTAAATGTCATATTAGGTTTGTTTTGCCTCTGTCATTATATCTCGCTAGAGCCCACCCAGCCAGTTTAGGGGCTATATTAAAAAGCAGTAAGTGTTCTAATAACCTAAATATATCAGAATATACACCCACCAACTCTTACGTACTTTGGCATACCTTTCTGAAATTTGGATCACCAACCTAAATTCTACTAAAAAATTAGATTGTTTGTAGTAAGGATTACATTTATCTCAGCTTGAATCGAGTACAGGTATGGGACCTGTTATCCAGAATGCTCAGGACCTGGGGTTTTCCGAATAACGTATCCGTAATTTGGATCTCCATACCTAAAGTCTACTAGAAAACCATGTAAACATTAAATAAACCCAATAAGCTGATTTTGCTTCCAATAATTATTTATAACTTAAGTTTGTTGCAAGTACAAGCTACTTTTTATTATTACATTTTTAAAAATTTTGATTATTTGATTATAATGGAGTCAGAGTAGTATGGGAGACCCCCTTTCTATAATTCGGCAATTTTTGGATAATGGATTTCCAGATAATGGATCCCATACCTGTACAAGGTTATGTTTTTACTACAAAGAAAAAAGGAAATTGTTTTCAAAATTTTTAATTATTTTATTAAAATGGAGTCCTGTAATTCAGAGCTTTGTGGATAACGGGTTTCCTGATAATCTATCCTATATGTCTATTAAGCAAATAAATCTATGGAAACCATATGCACATAAATATTTGATTGAAAGCTATTGGTTACCAGAGTTGTGCCGGGTACATTATGTCCTATATTTGCACAAAATTCTCATTTTTTCTCATGATTTTTATGGTGTAGTTTTTATTCCTAAATTACACAGTTTACACTGCAAACAATTCACTCTAGCATATAAAATGTAATTCTTAATCCAACAAGTGTATTTGTTTTTAGTTGTAATATTGTTGTGTAGGCAGTCATCTTAGGTCATTTTGCCTGTTCATGTGCTTTCAGAAATAGCCAGCACTTTAGGATGGAACTGCTTTCTGGCAGGTTGCTGTTTCTCCTACTCAATGTAACTGAACAGGGTCTCAGTGGGACATGGGTTTTACCACTGAGTGCTGTTCTTAGATCTACCAGGGAGCTGTTATCTGGTTCTGCTGATGGGCTGCTGGGGGTGTCAGGGAACTGGGAGTTCCCTCTGGGGAGGTTGTCTGGATCTAGGAGGAAGCCCCTCAGGAGGGATCAGGAACGTGGTATCCAGGGATTAAGCAGAAGGGGTAGTCAAGTTCGGGCAACTGGTCAAAAGGCAGGCAGAATACAAACAGAGTCCAAAGTCCAGGCAGGTAGTCAACAACAAGAGATCAATCAAGAATATCCTCAGGGATAACAGGAATAGCAACATGGAACCCAGGAATCTACTCAGGAACAAGATCCTATTTTCGGGCTCCATCTTGGCGCCTCAGGCGTCCTTTTAAAGGGGTTTTTTGGCGCCCTTGCGTCAGCGTCAGCACGTCTGCGACCGACGCGCTGCGCCTGCGTCCGTCGCGCCGTTGTGACGTCTTCGCGCCTGCGCACTTGCGCACAGGCGTCTCTGCGCCGGCGCCGCTACCCACGTGACGGCCATGGGCGCCGCCATTTTGGGAGCGGCGTCGGAAGAGGTAGTTGCGCCGCCCGGAGCTCCTGGTCCTGCTCCGGGCGGCGATCGTGACAGTACCCCCCCCCCTCACGGGGGGCCTCAGGACCACCGGGACAAGGCTTCTGGGGAAACTTGGCGTGAAAATCCCTCACCAGACGAGGAGCGTGAACATCACGGTGTCCTTCCCAGGAGCATTCTTCAGGGCCAAAGCCCCTCCACTGAATGAGGTACTGAAGGGACCCTCTGGAGATCCTGGAGTCTAGGATTTTCTCCACCTCGTACTCGAGTTGACCCTCCACAGAGATGGCAGGAGGAGGAGACTGACCGCCAGAGAACCGGTTGGTGATGGCGGGTTTCACCAGAGACACGTGGAACACGTTGGGGATTCTCATCTCTGGTGGAAGCTGGAGTCTGACAGCCACAGGATTGATTATCTCCAAGATGGGAAATGGACCCACGAATTTTGGACCCAACTTGGGAGATGGTATCTTCAACCGGATATTCCTGGAAGAGAGCCAGACATTATCACCCACCTTGTAGGGAGGAGAGGATCTTCGACGACGATCCGCGAAAGTCTTATGAACAAGAGTGCTCTTCTCTAGGTTCAACTTGGTAGCAGCCCAAATAGCAGACATATGGGCTGCGGAATCGTCAGCAGCCGGGACGTCAGATAACACAAAGTCTTGGGGAAAAGCTTGAGGATGCTGACCATACACCGACATGAACGGAGACCTTCCTGTAGAGGAATGACAAGCATTATTATGAGCGAATTCCGCCCATGGGAGGAGATCAGACCAGTCATCCTGGCAGAGGGATACGTGGTTCCTCAGGAACTGTTCCAGGGCTTGGTTGACACGTTCAGCTGCCCCATTCGTCTGCGGATGGTATGCAGAAAAAAACTGAAGAACAATTCCCAAGTCTTTGCATAGTGAACGCCAGAATTTGGCAGTAAACTGGGTGCCTCTATCGGAGACGATCTCCACCGGGAAACCATGCAGGCGGAAGATGTACTGGATAAATAGCTGGGACAACTCCACCGCAGAGGGCAACTTCTTCAGGGGGATGAAATGGGCCATTTTGGAGAATCGATCAATGACAACCCAGATCACAGTGTTCCCACAAGAGGGAGGAAGTTCGACAATGAAGTCCATGGACAGGTGGGTCCAGGGACGGGAAGGAACCGGCAAAGGCTGTAGTAACCCACTGGGGCGAGAGTGGCTTGACTTAGATGTGGCACAAACATTACAAGCAGCAACAAAGTCCTTCACATCTTTGCGGATATCAGGCCACCAAACCAGGCGTCGTAAGAGTTCAAGAGTCTTAGCTGGGCCTGGGTGTCCGGCTTGCCTGGAGCAATGGGTCTGTTGCAGGATAGGCAGACGCAGCTCAGGAGGAACAAATGCCATTCCAATGGGTGTATCAGAAGGAGCAGAAGACTGACCAGCCAGGATTTGGTCAGCAAACTGTGGATACAGGGAGGCAATAATCTTGATTGGAGGGATGATTGGCTCTTGTCTCTCAGGAGAGCGGTCCACCGGAGTGAAGCTACGAGACAAGGCATCGGCCTTCTGATTCTTGGAGCCTGGGCGATTAGACAAGATAAAATTAAATCGAGAGAAGAAGAGAGCCCACCTTGCTTGTCTGAGGTTTAGCCTCTTGAGGGACTGGATGAACTCGAGATTCTTATGATCGGTGTAAATCTGAACAGGAATCAGAGAACCCTCCAGGAGGTGACGCCACTCTTCAAGGGCAAGTTTAACAGCCAAGAGTTCTCGGTTCCCGACATCGTAGTTCTGCTCCGCGGACGAGAACTTCTTGGAGAAAAAAGCACAGGGATGCAACTTCCCATCAGTGGGGTGTCTCTGAGACAGGATGGCTCCGGCTCCGACTTCAGAAGCATCAACTTCGATGCAGAAGGGTAGTTCGGGATTGGGGTGTCGGAGGACAGAAGCGGACGTGAAGGCCTCTTTCAAGGACTGAAAAGCTTCAATGGCCGATGGAGGCTACAAGCTGGGTTTACCCCCTTTCCGGATGAGGGCCAGGATAGGTGCAATGCGGGAAGAGAACCCCCGGATGAACTGCCGATAGTAGTTAGCAAATCCGATAAATCTCTGGATTGCCTTGGTACTCAGCGGGAGAGGCCACTCCTGGATGGCAGACATTTTCACGGGATCCATCTCAAATCCCTCAGGAGAGATAATGTATCCTAGGAAGGGGATCTTGGACACCTCGAAGACGCACTTCTCCAACTTGGCGAAGAGAGAGTTCTTCCTCAGACGAGAGAGTACCTCCTTCACCTGGGAGCGATGGCTTTCTAGGTCTTTAGAAAAGATCAGGATGTCGTCCAGGTACACGACTACGAACCTTCCTAGGAGATCCCGGAACACATCGTTAACAAACTCCTGGAAGACGGCAGGGGCATTGCAGAGGCCGAAGGGCATAACGAGATATTCATAGTGCCCGTCACGAGTGTTGAAAGCCGTCTTCCATTCATCACCCTCACGGATGCGAATGAGGTTGTACGCCCCCCGGAGATCCAACTTAGAGAATATCTTCGCCCCCTTCAGCTGGTCGAAGAGCTCCACGATCAAGGGCAGAGGGTACCTGTTCTTTACAGTGATTTTATTCAGGCCCCGGTAGTCTATGCATGGCCGAAGGCCTCCGTCCTTCTTCTCCACGAAGAAGAACCCAGCCCCTGCAGGAGAGGTGGAAGGGCGGATAAACCCCCGCTGGAGATTTTCTTGGATGTATTCCTTCATTGCGGTAGTCTCAGCAGGAGAGAGAGGGTAAGTGCGGCCTCTGGGGGGCATGGCTCCTGGCAGGAGTTCGACAGGACAGTCGTAGGAGCGATGTGGAGGAAGGAATTCCGCAGACTTCTTACAGAACACATCGGAGAATTCTTTATAACAGGAGGGAAGAGACTTTAACTCGGTTGAGGAGATAGTTACCTTCTTGAGGGGTTTAGCAGGAAGGCAATGCTGTAGGCAGAATGGGCTCCAACGAGAAACCTGCCCTGTGGACCAGTCTATGGTGGGATTGTGCAGGCGCAGCCAGGGGAGACCCAAAACAACTGGAACAGCGGGACAAGGGATAATAAGAAATGAAAGTCTCTCTTTATGCAGGGTCCCAACCTGCACAAGTAGTTCGCCAGTGGTCATCGTGATTACAGACTCCAGGGGTTTATCATCTATGGCGACGATCCTCATGGGAGAAGGCAAAGATAATAAGGGAATTCCCATGTACTTAGCAAAGAGAGCGTCCATGAAGTTACCCCCGGCTCCGGAATCGATGAAAGCATTCCCGAAGATGGTCTTTTCAGTCAGACGAATCTGGAAGGGAAGGAGAAACCTGTGTGAGTTTCCTTGGGTCTTCCCCTGAGACCTATCTCGAGACTTTTGAGTAGTGCCCCCTACATGAGTTACCATAGACATACCTCGGGGTACAAAACTCTTAGCCTTTGCAGGACAGGCATTGGCGAAGTGGGAATGTCCGCCACAATACAGACACAGGCCTGACATCCGTCTGCGGAGTCTCTCTTGTTCAGTGAGGCGAGTTCTTCCCACTTGCATGGGTTCCTCCTGGAGAGAAATGGATGCTTGAGCAGGTGGGGTGACAGGAGCCTGCAGGAAAGGCCTTTTGAAGCGGGGTGCCAACATGGGTTGAAACCTCCTGACACGATCTCTCAGGGTTTGATGCTCTCTCAGAAGAGTGTCCACCTTGACAGCCAAGGCGATGAGGTCTTCAACTTGCGTGGGTAATTCACGGGAGACCAGGTCATCTTTGATGCGGAGGGAGAGACCATTATAAAATGCAGTATGGTATGCGTCGTTGTTCCAACGAGTCTCAGCAGCAAGTGTACGGAATTCGATTGCATACTCCGCTACACTGCGACTCCCTTGGCGGATTTGGAACAGACGGGAAGCAGCGGATGTCACCCGGCCGGGAGCATCGAAGACGACCCGGAATTCTTTGAGAAATGCTTCTGCGTCATCCATCAGTGGGGACTGCTTCTCCCAGTGTGGAGATGCCCACTCGAGAGCTTTCCCTGCCAGACGAGTAATCACGAACCCCACCTTGGCACGTTCAGAGCCAAATTCAGTGGGGTGTAGGGCAAATCGAATCTGGCACTGATTCACGAATCCTCGACAGGCTTGAGGATCGCCATCGTAGAGAGGCGGAGCAGGAGTATGTGCACCAGAAGTGGAGGACTGGGTAGCCTTGGCAGCAGCCGCTTGCGGAGGAGGTGCCGGCAGGGGGGTCGCTGGTGTCAACAAGGAGAGCTTTTCCAGGATCGCCTCCAGCGTGTGTCCCACGTAATTCTGCCGGGCTTCATACGCCTCCATGCGGGAATGCAGGCCCCGAAAGGCCCTGCCGAAATCAGGCTGAGCTTCCTCAGTGGGATCCATGGCCCGAAAATAATGTCAGGGAACTGGGAGTTCCCTCTGGGGAGGTTGTCTGGATCTAGGAGGAAGCCCCTCAGGAGGGATCAGGAACGTGGTATCCAGGGATTAAGCAGAAGGGGTAGTCAAGTTCGGGCAACTGGTCAAAAGGCAGGCAGAATACAAACAGAGTCCAAAGTCCAGGCAGGTAGTCAACAACAAGAGATCGATCAATCAAGAATATCCTCAGGGATAACAGGAATAGCAACAGGGAACCCAGGAATCTACTCAGGAACAAGATCCTATTTTCGGGCGCCATCTTGACGCCTCAGGCGTCCTTTTAAAGGGGTTTTTTGGCGCCCTTGCGTCGGCGTCAGCACGTCTGCGACCGACGCGCTGTGCCTGCGTCCGTCGCGCCGTTGTGACGTCTTCGCGCCTGCGCACTTGCGCGCAGGCGTCTCTGCGCCGGCGCCGCTACCCATGTGGCGGCCATGGGCGCCGCCATTTTGGGAGCGGCGTCGGAAGAGGTAGTTGCGCCGCCCGGAGCTCCTGGTCCTGCTCCGGGCGGCGATCGTGACAGGGGGGAATGGAAGAGGGTTATATCACTTTTGTAGTACAGAAGTAAAGTATGCCTGAAGTTTATCAGAATCACATGACTGAGGGCACCTGGGAAACTGACAATATGTCTAGCCCCATGTCAAATTTCAAAATTAAATATAAAAAAATCCATTTGCTCTTTTGAAAAACGGATTTCAGTGCAGAGGTCTGCTGGAGCAGCACTATTAACTGATGTGTTTTGAAAAAAAACATGTTTTCCCATAACAGTATCCCTTTAATGGCATTTTTACTAAAGCAGACAGTGATTAATGGGGGCATATTTCTTTGTTTAAAAATCCCCTTCATCATTGTAGACAATTTTTGAAACTTTTAAAAGCACATTTCTCCTTTTCTGGTGTTGTATGAAATAGGAAATATTTGTTTTTGACCTATGTCTCCTTCGTCCAGCACCCAGGACATACAGTATGTTCTGGCACAACATGGAATAGTGAGTGGTTTGCTTTATGCCGTTGTTGTTTAAGCACATGGCTCACTTTCCTCTTGCTCAGGACTCCTCATAATTAAAAGTCAATCTATTATCTTTTGTCTATTTGGCTCTTCAAAAGTGTAAAGTGTTGGAATACTGTATATTCATATTTTACATTTAATCCTGCAAGAACATGTTTGACCCTTCATGTGTAGAGGTGGAAAGATAAGAGTAAGATTAAAGCAACCCTTATTATAGTTTTAATGCAAGCACCCGGCAAGATGACATTTTCAGTATCCTCATAATGTATCCGCTGGAATCTAAATGTCAAATGTCATATTCATATTTACGTTAAACTGTCTTAATCATGTTGCTTAATCGTGACTTCAGCGATCATCTTGTCAGGCCAATTTATTCAGAGGCCTCCTAAAAAGGCAATAAAAATGTGGCCATTTGGAAGTTTTCGTATCTACTGTGGAAAATTACATAACATGACAACTTTGAATACTAATGCATCATTCAAAACAAAACTTGAAAGTCAAGAATATTTTGGTGGAGTCTGAAAACAGATTTGGCATCAAGAGACAAAAGCATTTATCATATAAACTGTCATCAGTAGTTCTGCAATCTCATGGAAAATCAATGTCCTCTGCACAAACTATACCTATAATAAGAATATCTTACAATTTTAACCAGTTGTTTGAATAATTAGTGCATGACAAGTGTATATTGCAATAATTTCTGGAAAAATCGAGGGCAAGGCCCGCCTATTATATATAATTCTATTTTTAAGACAATGAAGTGGGAGCACACGCCTTGGAAGTGGCCAGATAACATGTGAAGTAGAGGTTCACAGACTGTGGGGCTACCCCCAGGGGGTCCAAAGCAGTGCGTAGTGGTCAGATATAGTAATATGAATTTTTATTTTAAAGGAGAAGGAAAGGCTAAAATTAAGTAAGCTTTATCAGAAAGGTCTGTATAAATACACCAGTAAACCCTCAACGTAATGCTGCTCTGAGTCGTCTGTCAAAAGAAACACAGCTTTTCTTTCCATCTATTGTGTATAAATGGACTTCTGTATCAGACTTCCTGTTTTCAACATAAACCTCCAGGGCAGGGCTTGAGCATGCTCAGTTTGCTCCTCTCCCCCTCCCTCCTCCCATCCCTGCTGTAATCTGAGCTTAGAGCTGTAAGTGAGCAGGGAGAGACTCAGGCAGGAAGTGATGTCACACCAAGTTCATATGGCAGCTTCTATCCTAAACAAACAGAGACAGTGTCCACTCAGGTATGGTACAGCATTCTGCAGAATAAATATAGCGTTGTAGCTTGCACTATTGTGGCTAATCTGTTGCCAATAAACTGTCTTTAATAGGGTAAATTTTTAATTTCTCTTTTAGATATTCCTGGAACTGTAGCAGCATAATTCTTACAGACATATAATCATATATCTGCAACCTTATCAAAAGCTGGGAGAGGGTTGGCTCAATCAATTGTTGAAAGAAATTTTTAAATTCAAATTTAGAGTTCATTTAAGTGTAATTCGACTAGGAAATAGTTCATATTCGATTTGAATTTAAAAAAAAATCTAAATTCAAATTTTGAAGTGTATCATGTACTGTACCTTTAAGAATTCAAATTCAACTATTCGCCATCTAAAAACTGCCGAATTGGTGTTTTAGCCTGTGGGGGCCTATTGATGGACTATTGGAAAAAAAAATTCCAAAAAAAAGTTTTTTTGGGGTGAAAAACCTTGAATTGAATTTGTTTCGAATTTGCAGCTTGATCCTATTCACCTGTTTTTAAAAAATCTTTGTTTTTTTTGTTTGTTTTTTCTAAATAAAGTTTGGATTGGTGATTTTTTTTTTTTGAATTTCGAGTGAATGGGAGTTTTAGAAACTCCCATAAACTCGAAATTCGACCATTGATAAATCTGCCCCTTAATATTCCAGTTATAAAATAAAAATGAAAACAAGCACACTGAAGATATGAACAGGGAGAGGACACACAGAATCACACTCCTCTTTCAAAATATCTATGAAGTGTAATTTATACTTTTATTGGGGGTAGATGGTTCTGCTGCTAACCCTCCACTTTACCAGTTTGTTATATTGATAGCTTTAGTAGCAGCTAACTTTAGGATTTTTCTTCGTGTTTTTTCCATTTATCCATTAAGATCGCGTCCCTGTGTATTAATGCATTTCACTAAAATCCTATACCAGCACCAAAGTATTGATTTTTTTCAGCACATGCACAGAATCCCAACATAAATTACACATGACTATTTTATTGAACGTGAGACAAACCATTGCTAAAGTCTGGAAGTCTAAATTGATAGAATTGCAGGCATTTTTTTAAAAATAAATTGGCCTCCTTTGCTGGAATGAAGGCACCTCTGTTGAACATTCCCTCTAATTTCTACATGGACAAAAAAAAAATCATTTTCTTGCACACTTTTTAGAATTGTGTGTGCACTTTTTAAAAACTGTGCACATCAACATTATGCGTTAAAGTGGCCGTCATTAGCAAAAATTCATCTAGCAGAAATCTCCTCTGCGGGGACATCGTCAATTTACTAACAGGCGTAGAAGACAATTAGCTAGCGAAAGAGACCCTTGCTGGCGCAGTTTTGCACCCTATCGCTAGGTGGATTGTCGATCAGGCAAATGATCGCTATGTTCACGAAAGTGTGAATTTTACAGAACGTTACCTCTTTCGCCAGAGTTTCCTTCGCCACCTTACACCTGGGGAACTGGATGAAGCTACATCCTCCTTAATCTTATGTCAGTGACATCATATCCTGTAAGCTGGAAAGTCATAAAAGTTCTAAAAAATTTTGTGTCAACATTTTTTTCCAACCATTTGAGGGGTGTGCCACATTTGTTTAAGGGTGGGCTCATGTCTAGGGCATTAGAGGATCTCTTTTGTCTTTATTTTGCTTCATTGGACGTTTGTAATAATAAGTGGCCACTTCAAGCATTTGCACCATCATCTCTAATAAAGACGTCTATAGGGCCTATATGTACCCGCCCTATTCAAATAGACCTATTTGGTCTAACGAAGTTTTGCTAGGCAGAAATTAAAGCTAGTGAAAGTTCACTATGAAATCCTTGCGCTCACTAATTAACGCTAGCAAAACTTCACCAGTGTTCGGCTATAGAGATGCAATTTAGCATTTTAGTGAATTAACGTAGTGGTAGCGAATTTCCGCTAATTTGTGGAGCCTTCGCTGGCGTAAATTTGCCCTTATGTGTTTTCACAAAAAATAATTTGTGCGTACCACAATTTATTGTGTGCGCTGGCCTCAAACTTGGTGTGCACAGCATAGAGGGAACAGTGCCAATGATCCATTATCAGACTTTCTCCTTACTCTAGGAATAGTGTTCTCCTATATTCCTAGGGGGTTATTTACTAAACTCTGAATGCAAAAATCACTAAAAAATTGTGATTTTTTTTTTTATAAAATCAGACTTTAAAAAAAATCACGAATTTTTCAGAATTTATTAAACCCCGAGGATGGGAAAAGTCTGAATCTGAAAATCCGGCATCTCGGACCTGTCAAGGTTGCATATCATATAAGTCAATGGGAGAAGTCCCAATGATTTTTTGATGTGCGCTGGGTTTTTGGTTATAACCTGAAGTTTTCAGGCAAAATTCAGAGTTTTCGGGTGAAAAATCAGAAAAAAACGTAAAAGTCAGATTTTTAACGATTTTGTCCAAACAAAATTTTCGGGAAAGTGTGTATTTGGTCTGAGTTTTTTTCAGAAAATATTGAGATAAATTTGGACTTTGATAAATAACCCCCTAAAGTCAACCATTTTTATTCACATTAAGGTTATTTACTAAACTCTGAATGCAAAAATCACGAAAAATTCTAGATTTTTTTATAAAATCTGACTTTTCGTGAATTGTGAATTTTTCGGAATTTATTAAAGGACCAGTAACACCAACATTTTTTATTTAGAAATTCATTAGTATACATTAAAAAAAAACACCAAGACAAATGAAACTTTAAAATTGCAAAGTTTTAATTAAGAAATAACTTACCGAAACTCCACTTCCGCTCCTCTTCACCTTGTGAAGCGAGTGGCAGAAGTGAAGGCAGGCGGCTTCAATCTGATATCCAAGGAGTGTTACTCCCTGACCGGCAAGGATGCCAGGGCAAGTGCTTGTCTGTTCTCAAGACCCTGTGGACCAAGTCAGCCTGCTGGACTTCTTTGGGGAATAAAGGAGAGGGGGAGCCGAAGTGCAGAGAGCAAGGCGAGAGATGCTGATGCAGTCCCCGGTGCTGGGGCTGCTCTCCCGTAGATGTGACCATGTTGTGCAGTGAATGCCATTGAGAGGAGGCGGCGTTGGCGAATGGCGAGTGACAGCGGATCCGGGCGTTTTGGTGTTCCTTGTGCACCGGCGGCAGCAGCAGCTTCCACTCACTCTGGGATGCCATCACATCAGCTGTCTCACGGGATGCACTTGCATGCCTTCCTGCCCTGTGGCCCCATTCATTGTAAATCCCCCTGCCTCTCTTTTCCTTGCCGCGGAGTCGCTGGTAGGAAGGCTCAGCCAGTGCTGTTAGGCTTTTACCGCTGGATCATGTACCACAGCCTGGTCCTCACTGCTTACCATGCCCAGCCGGCCTACTCCTACGAAACCCCTGCACTCTACCGTTAGCGCAGAGACAGCACTAAGTTGAGGACAGTAGCTGGATCAGACATTACATTAGAGTGCCAGGAGCAGGTTGGACCCCGTCACATCACTTAAACCAGCAGTGAGAAGGACAACGCTCAGAGCAAAGCAGCAGTGGGGACATTACTAGAGCCGAGCATAAAGCTCCTAAACTTCCTGCACTCTACCGGCAGCCCCCAGGATTTTAATTTAATAAAAAATTTATATATGATACACAAGTCATTGACTTGATAAAAAATGAAAGGAGCATATACACATAACAGAATCAGCTCCCGTTATTCCACTGAATCAGCTCCCCATTGTGAAATTACAGCTCTAATTAGTACAGACATTTTGGCAGATCTCGTTTATGTTCCAGCTCTGTTTGTTTGCGTTCCAGCTCTTTTTATCTCCTTACTAGGAATCGGTCAGGTTCAGGCAGTTGCTGCTGCCCCCGCTCCCCCAGAAATTTGCTCTTAAAGTACCAGGAGCAGCATTTTTGCCGTCCCTGGTACCTAGCGGGGCGCTGCCGCCTGAGGCAACAGCCTCAACTCGCCTCATTGGCGAAGCACCCCTGGTTTCAGGGTCCAAGGTATTGAAGGAGATTAAACATAGGCTTTGCATTACATTTCACAAACAGAACCAGCAATGGAGCCATAAATTAGACATTGGTGGGGTTATTTATCAAAATCCGAAAAAGTTCTCACTATTTTTTGAAAACTACTCAAACCAAATCCGCATGGACTTCCCCCCCTATTAATCAAAAAATCTCTCCGAAAATTTCTTGTTCAGGAAAAAACTCGATAAAATAGTGAAAAAAATCAGAATTTTTTTTTTTTTTTGCGGATTTGACACTCGAAACCACAAAATCTTCGGATTATCGAACGAAACCCAGAGCAGACCAGGATATCAACTGGGCATTTTTCATTGACTTCTAAATGAACTTGACTTTTTTATTCTAACTTTTAACACCACCAGAGTTTATTAAATCATGAAAAAATCTAGTTTTTTTCCTCCTATAAAATGGTGATTTTACTTTTAAATGTCCGACCAGAAAAATAAATAACCCCCTCATAATTTAAAGGATTTCTCTACTAGAGAATGTGAGACAGTTTAACAGTGTTCCCAAAGTGAAACTGGAAAGGAGACAGCTTCCCAGAATCATTGACAAAGGCCTATACAGTAGTGATGTGCGAAACAGGCCGATATCCGCAGGACCTGCGGGTCGGGTGGGTTCGAGCCGACCTAGCACTCCTCTTTGCGGGTGGGCAATACTACCTTCAAATGTCGGCTTCAGACGTCCGGCTTTATAGCTGCGCGCCAGCTCGCCCGCCCCTTTTGTGACGTAGTCAGCGGGACAGGGCGGCGCGGGTCTATACAAGGAACCCAGAAGTCAAATGCGGGTGGGCAGGTCCGGGCACATCACTACTATAAAGTATAGTAAAAAAAAACACACATTACAGTGATGAAGGCATTATCCACAAATAGTGATGGGCGAATTTGGGCCGCTTCGCTGTAAAATTCGCAAATTTCGCTTGCGCTCGTTTTTGACGTCGGCGCCCGTTTTTTCGACGCCGGCGTCCTTTTTTTCGAAAAAAAATTTTTTTGACGCTGGCGAATTTTTGACGCGAATTTTCGCGGGCGTTTCGCGAATTTATTCGCTGGCGGTGAAACGCGCAAATTCGATACTTCACTGCTTCTAACAAGTCATTTGATTCGACAGTGAGGAAACAGCAGCTAATGTTATTCTGAATAAAAAGGGAATCTTCTTGGGAACTAAAAAGCGGACTATTTCTATTGAGCAGCTCAGAAAACGTTTCGTTTCATCCACTCATGCTGTCACGCATTCACATGGCCCATTGTGCCAGAACCTGCTTTAGATTCCCTGCATGTTTTCTATATTTTTAAATTGGATTCTTGTTTTTTGTGATAATGTAAAACAAAATGTTTTGCTTCATTCCGGCATCTGTATTAGAAATTTGCCAAACTAAAATCAATTGCTAAAATCAAAAAGAAGGTAAATGGGTAAAATAATAGAAACTTACATACGAGAGGCTTTGACCAATGCGCATTCCCCGACCCCCTGCTTCATCATAATCCAATCTGTGCAACACATTCGTTCTCCAAAAAGAAAAACAAGCGTTTTGGTTAAAAAGCTTATGATCAAGTTTCCAAGCCACCATACCTTAGTAAGGTAAACCCCATATGGTGGTCTTAACTATTTACCATCATAGGCTGGCACCTCCATGCATGGTCGCATTTCTTGAAGTATCAACCATTAGTATCACAGGCTGATCTTTCCCCCACTATAGTTTTCATAATGGGGAATCTGACTCCAAGATCTACATCCATTTTTGAAGGCATAAGAAAACAATTAAAGGGGCAACCACACTGAATCATATATTTCCTTGCTGCAGAATAACTCTGCTAAAGTACAAAAATGTACAAGATTTGTGGGATTGATCCAAGGCAAAACAAAAGTAAAATCTTATGAAGTAACAAGGCATTTTTTTACTTTTTTGTTTGAAAGGATAATAAAGTGGCCAATAGGGATGTAGCGAACCGCCGATAATGTGTTCGCGAACGCCGTTCGCGAACACCGGCAAAAATTGCGAACAGTTCGCGAACAGTTCGCGAACTTCGAACATCCGAAAATCGTTCGATTCGAACGATCGAAGGATTTTAATCGTTCGATCGAACGATTTTCGTTCGAATCGAACGAAAATCGTTCGATTTTAGCGATCGAATGGTCGAATGGTCGAACGATTTTGACGCGAACGCCTATTGGCGAACGTCGCGCGACGTTCGCGAACTTGCGGCGGACGCGAACAGCCGATGTTCGCGCGAACAAGTTCGCCGGCGAACAGTCCGCGACATCCCTAGTGGCCAAGTGTGTAAGTAAAGAAATTTGAGTTATTGTTATATGTTCATCTAATGAAATTAAAAATAATTTAAGGGGGTATAGGTTTAGAATTTTCAGAAGTTCTGTGTTGATAGAAGGCCCACTTCTGAGGCTTATTTGCAAACTCACACTTTGGGGCAGATTTATCAAGGGTCGAATTTCGAGGGTTAAAAAAACCCTCGAAGTAAAATCCTTCGAATTTGAAAATCGAATTTGAAGGATTTTAGCTCAAAATGTTCGATTGAACAATCGAATAAAAATCGTTCGTTCGAACGATTAAATAGTTTGAATCGAACGAATAAAACGATTTTTAGAGATCGATCGAATGCTTTTTATTCGATCAAAAAAAACTTAGAAACGTGCTCTTCAAGGTCCCCATAGGCTAACATTGCACTTTGGTAGATTTAAAGTGGCGAAGTATGAAGTTGAAGTTTTTTTTAAAGAGACAGTACTTCCATTATCTAATGGTCGAATAGTCGAACGATTTTTACTTTGAATCATTCGAATCATTTGGTTCAATCGAATTTGACCAATTCGATGGTCGAAGTACCCAAAAAAATCTTTCGAAATTCGAATATTTTTGCATTCGAATTATTCACTCGCTTAGTAAATCTGCCCTTTTGAGTAGACTCTTGCACTCCGTATGTGCAGAAACTAGATACTTCTGGATTGGGTTGCTTTTATGAATACAATGTTTAGTGCATGAACAAAGTCATTTTTGCAAAACATAAATGTGCAATTTTTGTTGCAGGCTGGGTAAGTCTTATGATAGATATGAGAGCTTGGTGAACAACCTCTGATGTAATGAACATATTCCACACTTAAGGGAAAATATAGAAATATAGAGATCACTTTACAAAACAGTAGCCAAACAACATTTTAGTGTCATGTGTAGTGATGGGCGAATTTCTCCCGTTTTCACTTTCAATTTGTGAATTTCCCACGACGCCGGTGACAATTCCGACGCTGGCGACAATTCTGATGCCCGTTAAAGTCAATTGGCGCCTAGAATTGCCACCGGCAGATTTTTGCGACAATTTCGCAATTTATTCGCCGCCAGCGAAACGTGGAAATTTGCAGTGAATTCGCACCTGGCAAATAAATTCGTCCATCACTAGCCATGTGACCCCAGTCAACCATAGACTCATAACATGTAAGCATGTTTTATTGCAAGGTATTCAACCTTTGCAAGTATCAGTGAAAAATATAAATGGATTTTAACATATAACATCCATCATAACCAATAACCAATGCAATAGCTGCTAAATCTGTTATTTCCTATATGTCCACCACTTTCTGGGTGGACCAGATTCTTCAAAGAGAAAGCTCAATAATAGGGACTGGAGTAGACAGGCCATGCCATAGGAAAATCAGACCAAGAGACCACAGCCAGAATGTGGTGACATTCTGGAGGTGGCCAGTGACATCAGGGGTAAGGCTATGACGTGGCAAACGGCGATTGGCCAATTTCTGGGTCAATCTCAGGGAATCCTGCCTGCTTTTCCTAATTTGGAAAACCGGGCAGCCAGTTTTGACCAGACACTTGACAACCCTCCCTGTAGCATCAGCTTCTATGAACTTCCATCAACACCTAAGCTTAGCTTCTCAACAGCTGCCCAGAGTACACTGAGCTTTTGGGTGTATTTGACTGGTGATTTTGATATATGTATAGTTTCAGTTTATCCTCAACATATGATATTATGACTGACTCTATACTTCCATTGCTCTTTGACCCAAATGATCAAGATATTCTGTGTGGGCATTTATTATTACAGACATGGGAGCCATTATCCAGAAACCCATTATGCAAAAAGCTCAGAATTATGTTATGGTCTCCCATAGACTCCATTTTATCCAAATAATCCACATTTTTTTATTTTCTTTTTCTCTGCAAAAATAAAACAGTACCTTGTACTTGATCCAAACTAAAATATAATTAATCCTTATTGGGAAAAAACAGCCTATCGGGTTAATTTAATGTTTACATGATTTACTAGTAGATTTACAGTATGAAGATCCAAGTTATGGAAAGATCCGTTATCTGGAAAACTCCAAGCATTCTGGATAACAGGTCCCATACCTGTATTATACATATAAAAGTGTATTGATTCAATTTGCTCTTGGGCCCAGCTCATGAGTACACATTGTGTAACATTCATTTGAAATTGCTCTGATAACGAATAGACTGCGTGTGTCTATAACACAGAACAATTAGGGGCACATTTACTAAGGGTCGAAGTGAATTTTCGAATTAAAAAACTTCGAAATTTGGGTACTTCGACCATCGAATAGGCCAAATTCGACTTCAATTTGAATAGAAAATACTTTGAATATTCGACCATTCGAAAATCGAAATTCTGTCTCTTTAAAAGACTTCGACACTTCGCCAATTTAAACCTGCCGAATTGCTATGTTAGCCTATGGGGACCTCCTAGAACCTAGAGCCAAACTTTGGCTAACTTTTAAAAAGTTGTTTTTTTATTTGAAAATCGTTCGATCGATCGATTAAATCGTTTGAATCGTTTGATTCGAACGATTTCAACGGACGGTCGAGCGATTTTACTTAATATTCAAAAAGAAAAGTTCAACTATCAAAATTTGGCCTATTCGATGGTCGAATTTCAAAGTTTTTTAACTTCGAAATTCAACCCTTGATAAATCTGCAGACATGCAAACACACTGCTATTAAAATCAAGAAAACCTTTTTATATGTATCACAGTATAAACTATAAAGTCAGAGAAAATGAATATATTACATAATAACCATAAAACAATGTAATGTTATGTTCATTAATAGATGTTTTAATTGTGCTTTTTATAAGGTCAATCTGCTCAGTTCAGGCCCCTAGCAATATTTAGTAACACTGGAGAGAAATAGGTCACATGGAATAATAAGATTCTATGCTTGGGACACTTATATATAACGAGCACATGATGTAGCTTACAAAGTGTGACTGATCCAAAAATCTGAAAAAAATTTTGAAAATCAAAAATATGTTTAATTGAATATACAGAGTAAGAGCAGGAAATGGTGTTTGGGATGAATAGAATATCAGCAAAGACAACATCTTCCCCTTTATTTGTGTCTTCATTATTGTTTAACAAGCAAGTGTTTTGTCAGTTTAATCATGATTGAAAAAAAACTTTTAAAACGAGACACCAAAGTGAATTTTGATAATTAGGCCTTTACATGTCAAAAAGTTTTGAAAATGAGGCGAAGTAATATAAAATGTGGGACACCATTGTAAATAATATTTCATATTATATATAAAATTTTATACATCTAGTATGTTACATACACCCAACTTGCATACAACTAATACTTGCAAACGGAGGCGATTACAGGAACATACTATGGTTTGCTTGGCCTTTATTAGCTTTTAGCTTATATAAACCACCTGTCCCAATCCCCTCTGGTGTGTGTTGTCTACTGCAGAGCACAGAAAGGTAAAAATAAATACTATCATAAGACAAACATTTAATAAGTAAATGTACGTTTCAACTCACATACAAATTCAACTTAAAGGGCATGTAAAGGCAAAAAAATAAAATCCAATTTTTACACTCTTTAATAAAAAAAGTAACCTATCTCCAATATACTTTAATTAAAAAATGTGTACCGTTTTTATAAGAAACCTGACTGTATGCAGTGAAATTCTCCCCTCATTTACTGCTGTGGATAGGAATTGTCAGATGGTCCCTAACTGCTGAGCAGGGAAACAATCATACTTATGAACAGCAGGGGGAGCCCCCGCCTTACTTCCCAGCCATGCAGAACTCAAGCAGCTTTGTTTATGACGATCCCTAAGCAGCCCAGACCACACTGAGCATGTGCACAGTCTAAGGGGCCGATTCACTAAGGGTCGAATATCGAGTGTTAATTAACCCTCGATATTCGACTAGGAACTAAAATCCTTCAACTTCGAATATCGAAGTCGAAGGATTTAGCGAAGATAGTACGATCGAACGATCGAACGATTATTCCTTCGATCGAACGATTAAATCCTTCTAATCGAAGGATTCGAAGGATTTAATTCCAACGATCGAAGGAATATCCTTCGATCAAAAAAAGTAAGCCAGGCCTATGTGGACCTTCCCCATATGCTAACATTGACTTCGGTAGCTTTTAGATGCCGAACTAGCGGGTCGAAGTTTTTTTTAAAGAGACAGTACTTCGACTATCGAATGGTCGAATAGTCGAACGATTTTTACTTCGAATCCTTCTAAGTCATAGTCGAAGGTCGAAGTAGCCCATTTGATGGTCGAAGTAGCCCAAAAAATACTTCGAAATTCAAAGTTTTTTTACTTCGAATCCTTCACTCGAAGTTAGTGAATCGGCCCCTTAGTCTTGCAAAGATGTTTAACAAAGTTACAAGAGGGTGACCCCCTGTTGCCAACTTTGAAAGCATAAATTATTTGTTTGATTAGGCTTGTGGTGCAGTAAGTTCATGTTTATATTTAGTATACAAAATACAGCATTTCTAGCCTTAGTCTATTTTAGATTTTACATGCCCTTTAAGAACAAACCTACAGCCCCTATCTTGTACGTAACCCGGAGACTGCCTGTATTTGGATATTGCTAATGTAAAATTACAATATACAAATTTATACAAAAGCTATTTTTATTTGTATATTATTTTTTTTCCCAACCCATACATTATAAAGATGAATATTTATAACTTAATCATATGTTATGGCAATAGATAGAGCTTGCAGCTGAAAGCTAAAATCCTTGTAGCAATGGCAAAATCCAGCCCGCTCAGTATTCTGATCACTCAGTATTCTGATCACTCACTTATAGTTAAACTTCAGTACATTGGATCAGACTGCCTCAAAGGCTTAGATAAGTTCAGACAAGAACCGGAGAAGACTATAGAAGGAAAATGCACATAAGAGAGGCCTAAGTGTAATATTTACAGACAGCTTGAATACTGCAAAGACAAGCCTTTTAGTGATGTGTGGGTCGGGATTTCCCCCGACCCGCACCCGATCCTAACCCGCCCTCTCTTAGCCCGCGCCCGCCCGCATCTGCGATGACCCAGCAGGTGCAGCGTCTATAAATGAGCCCGGAAGTTGGAACCCGGCATTTGACGAAGAAGCGTCCGACCTCGCACATCATTGCCTATGGGGCAAATTCACTAAGTGCCGGAAATGCGATAGCGACACCTTTGCCACACTTTCGCCAGGGCGCCGCTAATTCACTAAAATCTGAAGTTGCGCTCAGGGATCTTTTTCAGCCTATCACTCTTAAAAAGTAAAAGACGCCAGTCTACTCTATTGCACTTCACCTGGTCTGAGGTGGTAAAGGCAAGTCTGGCGCAACAGGTAACGTTCAGTAAAATGCGCAAGTTAGTGAATTTGCGTAGTTACGTCCCTTCGCCATAGCGCAACTTCACCTGGCATAAGGGTGCGAAGTAGCGCTAGAGTAGGTCCACTTCGCTAGCGGATTTACGCCAGCACCCGTTAGTAAATCGGCAAAGTAACAAAATGGCGTCACGCTGGCGAATTTTCGCTAGCGTTAGCCACTTCGCTCTTTAGTACATTTGCCCCCAAAGCTCTCAGCCAAGAATATCACAGCTTTTAATAATTGTTTTTGTCACATATAGAACTCATACCCACTATTGTAGTAATGAGAAGGTTATACAGTATCTATAAAGTCATATTTGGGACAGCTATATATATATGTGTGTGTACTGTATAATTGCCAAAACTAGCACATGCAAATGTAACCTTTCACATATGTATACCTTTAAGGAGTTAAATCTTTGTTTTAGTTATTTACATACAAATTATTTTTCCTGGCAGATAAAAATGAATCCTTCGTGTTCCGTTTCAGAGTTGGCACAAGTCTTTCTTTCGAGAAATGGAGACTTGAATACAGTCCTGCGGGGGTTTGAACAAAAGTACCAGCTGCCAGATAAACACTGGGCAAAATATCTAAAGCACAGGGAAAAAAGGTATAGAAGTGGAAGTTTTTTTTTTCAAGTTTTCAAGGTTTCATCAGAATGTCAAAAATATACCAGCAGAAGTTCAAGCATAGTGAATAAGACATTTGATCAATATGACATAGGACTTTATTTAGACCCAACAGATCTCCTCAAATCTAAATGAGATATTGTATTTTTTTTTTAAGTCTAATGTATTCACAGCTCTAATGGGAGGTTATTTATGAAAAAAACTTGAACGTCTAAAATTCGATTGTATAGGAACGACCTGAAAATTGGAATTGAATTAGAATCAGGTTTTCCTCCTAAAAAAACTTGAATGTCAGGAAGGCTATTAACATCTTCAAATGGTTCAACTGACCTCTGCCATCGACTTCTACATGAACTCAGCAGGTTTTAGGTGGCGAAGAATCGAATTAGAGTTGTTTCCAAGGTGGAGGTGTGATAAATCTCACTTTCGAGTTGGTGGTTTTAAACTCGAAATTGTGAGTTTTGACCAAAAACCGATAGCCGTTGACTAAGGGGCAAATTTATCAAGGGTTCGAATTTTGAAGTAATGGGAGTTTTTTTTGAATAAAAAAGAATGAAAAAGACCAATCGAAATTTATTTTAAAAAATCAAAGTTTTTAACTTCGGGTGAATAGGCTGCATTTGAATCATTCAAATTGAAGTTTTAGCGCATTCGATCAAATTCAAAACAAAGTATTTGCCCTGAAAAACCTTGATTTTTCAAAGTCCACCAAATGACTCCAAATAGGTTCTAGGAGGTCCCCCATAGGCTAAGACAGCAATTTGGCAGGTTTTAGATGGCAAATGGTGGAAGTCTAAGTTTTAAACAGACAGTACCTGATCAATTTCGATATCCGAATAGTCAAATTTTTTTTCAAAAATAATTTTGGCCTATTTGATAGTCAAAGTACACAAAAATAGCTCGAAATTAGAATTTTTTTACTTCGAATTTTCACTTCGACCCTTGATAAATCTGCCCCTAAGTGTTTGCAAGGCATAAGGCTGTGGACACAATAAACTACTTTGATTCAACTGCCTGGTAGAAGATTGAAAGAATTTTTAGTGTTGACCAAAAACCCAATTTGAAAATTGAAATTTGAATTTACCATTCAAACCCCAGTAAATCTGCCCCTTAATATCACGTCACATAATATCACCATGTAAAGGCAGCCAGGGGATGACGGTACAGAGTAGGGGCAGGATAAAATGGGTTCTTGTCTAGGGCTCCCCAATCATTGCCCTGAATCTACTTCTTAATAGCTGCCCAGTGCGCACTGAGCATGTGCAATGTCACTGGCACTCATAAGACAGGAAGCTCCTGTGTACAACTTTAAAGGAATAGTTCATTACTGTTTTATATATATATATATATATATATATATATATATATATATATATATATATATATATATATATATATATATATATATATACATATATATATATATACATATATATATATATATCTACCTAATCCCTGGATTGGTAGGTAAGTATAAAACAGTTTATAGTAAAGGAGAGCACAGCTGTCATAATTACCAGAGCATATTATTGTAAGCCACCCAGTTTTCTAAATTAGGTAGTTTTGACCTGAGCAGCTCCTACAAAACCACCAGACAGGTCTCAACCCTTAGAGCGCTTACTGATGCTGAACGCAGGAAAAATGCAGCATGTTGCGTCTCAACCTGCGTTTGGCGCCTACACGCGCCTGTGTGAGTACAGCCCCATTGGAAAAAAACGTAATGCGTCTATTCCTGCGCCGAACGCAGGGGAGTGCAGCTACAACTGCTCGTCAGTAAGAGCCCTAATGCAGATGCAGACCAGCAACATGCATTTATCACAAGTTCATTATAATCGTTTTGGATGATCTGCTAACAACAGAATAATGGTCACTTTGTTAAGCGATTTTTCTCTCCATTCCTTCGCCCTGCAACAAGAATTCTGAACCTTTGAATAAGGGTAGGACTACATGGGCGTTTTCGGCCCGATCTGACACCCTGCTCAAAAATGCAGGCGTCTTCAGATGCGACGGAAATAAGGTAAGATATACAAATGATGGATGAAGTCGCATTGTCAGATGAAGTCGCAGCGTTGATCAGATGCATCACGACTGTCGGATGCAGACGCAGCGTATCGCATCGGATCAACGCTGCGACACCATCCGACAATGCATTCACTTACCTTATTTTCATTGCATGCAATTTGAAGCATGCGTTGTTGCGCAGCACGTCGGATCACACTGAAACCGCTCGTGTAGTCCTACCCTTAAGAACAAGGAAATAAAAGGATGGGCTCCCGTTCCTGACGAGGAATACAGACTAAAATATCACATGTCTCCCAAAGATTGGGTTTCCCATGAGTCCCCGATCTACTTTGTAACAACATAACTGTTTATCAACTGAATAATATTCAGCAGCACTAAAACATTTATAGCAGAGACATTTTTTTGTGTGACTAACAGATTTTGTCATCAGTGTGCATTTTCCCTTTTATCCACTCAATTGCACTGTTAATGCAACATTTACGATACGTATTATTCCCAGTGCAACAATTTGATCTGGAGCAGATTGCTTTGATCAGTCTGCTTAGAATTCCAGGCGTTTTCATCACCATTTGATATTAATATTTCATTATGCAGGGAGTTTCTTCAGCCAATTAAAGTCAATAAGGAAAGGACCTCAGTATCAGTCTTTTTCCGATCTCCTGCTATTAAGTAAAAGCCCAAAGCATTGTGCAGGTTAAAGAAAGGTTCCTGTGGATTACTTTCAAAGCCCATAGTACTTGCTGATACCATGCCAATTTCTTGTTAATTGGAAAAAAGGAAAGCACAAGAACAGGGGGAGATGGTTACAGGCTGCCTACTCAGGTTCTGCCACCTAGGATGTCAGCATTTTTGTCAGCTCTCACAAGGAAGTGTACTTGTACTTCTGGATAAAGTCTCATCATCACATTGTCTTTATGTTTGTTTTGCCAGTGGTATTTTTCTCTTAATAGGTGTATTTGAGCCACCTGAATAATTACATCCAATAACACGATTTAGCATAGCTAGTTAGTATAGAATTCAACGTAGTGCACAGGCCTGTGTTTAAGACAGGTGAACAAGCAGCAGGGACGGAGAAGGGATAGGCAGAAGAGGTGCATGCCTTAAAAGAAAAATGATGCCCCCCAAACAATGTCACTCTCTATAAAAAGATATTGCATAAAACAGCTCATATGTAAAACCCGGCTTTGTTTAAATAAACCATTTTCTTAAAAATATACTTTTTTAATAGTATGTGCCATTGGCTAATCATAAATTGAAAACTGCCATTTTAAAAAATAAGGAGCAGCCCCCTGGGAGGGTATGATTAACGGTGCACACAAACAATGCAAACATGTTAGGTCACATGAGCCAATTAACAAACAGAGTTCAGTCTTTTGCTTCCATACTTCTTCCTGTTACAGTTAGAGTTGTAGTATTTCTGGTCAGGTGATCTCTGTGGCAGCACACAGACCATCACAAAATGGTGATTCAAGGCAAGAGATGTAAAAGGGAAATATTTAAGATTCTTTAATATGCCACTTAATTTGATATTAACTATCTGTTGCTTAAGTATTAATTTTGGGGGTATAGTTTTCCTTTAAGTGTAACAGAAATGAGCGCCATTCCCAAAAGCCTGCTAAAAGAGCAATGATGCAATGCACAACCTGTTCACATTACACACTGCCACTCCCGTTTGTCAACCTTCACACTCCAACCCTGGTCTGTAGCAAAGCACCCCTGTTTGTCAACCCCCCTCTCCTCAACTCAATGTGGAGGGGATCGATGTTAGGGTGGTGTCCTTTGGGTGCACATCACATTTGGCCTGGCACAGACAAACAGTGTTACAAACTGGCAAATAGCCTGTTGTAAGAAAAGGGGTATAAAGGGACAGAATACCAGAGACGGGCCAGGTCGGACAGGCGCCTTAGGCAACCTAGCCGTCATAGGTAGCGCAATTGCACGGCAAATATCAAATACAGTCGGAGAGAGGGGACTGGACATGGGGTAGGCAACAGAGTAGGTACGTGCCTGGAGCCCCCCCAGCTTTTGAGCCCTAGGCATGTGCCTTCTCTGTCTACCCCTAGTTCCGGCCCTGCAAAATACATCTAAAGACACCTTTGCTAAAAATGAGCACAATCCATAGAAGAAAATGCATTCTACCTATTCTTCCAAAGAAAAAAAAAGTAGCACTTCCATTATTAAATATATTTTAACTTAGCCTTTTGAGTGCTCCCACAACCCCCTTTTTGCCTTTTTAAAGCACTAATTCTAAATTATTTTTTTCTCTATTGAAAACACAGTTATTACACTGATACTGAGGTCTCCATTTTTTGCCTTTATAAAGTGTAAGGCAGCATCAATTAAGGGGCGAAACGCTGCCCAGGTAATTTGCTTGATTCCGGGGAACTAGAGACTAGTCGCTAGTGGTAGAAAGAAATTTGCGCAAAGGAAAATTTGTTCGCACAGATGCATAACTTTTCACATTGCGAATATTTTTTTTTCCGTTACCGAGTTTTATTATATTCCCCCAAAAACCTTTTCTTTTCCAGAGAGAGAGAGGAGTGATATACAGTACACATGACGGGGGTCTACAGCTCAGCTGAAAAGCCCAAGTGAATTTTGGAAGCTAATAATGCATATGATAGCTGCAAGAATGAAACGTTAGATCTCACCGTGGTGAGTGAAATTCCGCCTCTCTCCATTCATTTCTATGGTATTTTTAAAGACGTATTTATCGAACTTTCACTCTCATTTTATCACTTTCATTTTCTGCCTGGTATGAGACTGTCCAGATAAATTTGTGAAAAATAAAATGTTCCATCCAGTGGCGTACCGAGTGCACCAATCCCCTCCACAAAAAAATCTTCAGAGGGGACCTGCGCAAAGCAATCCCTAACGCCCTCCACCCGCATTGCCCCTTGCCGACCCAGTCCCCACCGGCCCAATCTCCCACCCATATGCATCCCGGCTCATAGGTATGCAACTGAGAAGAGGGACAATTCTTTAGAACTATAGAAGAAGCAAACCCCATGGTCTGGTCCCCTCTGTTCCCCTGGAACAAAAAAAAATAATGTACTTTATGTAGTTCTTAAATGCCTTTCTTGAGTATGTTTCCTTCTCAGCCAGTGATTCTTTATGTTTATATTTAATCAATTTAATGTCTTCACCACACCATAAAGATGTAGTACAGGGACCCATTTACAGCCACACCCTACCTACTCTATAGGGTAGGGTGTGGCTGTAAATGTAGTATCAGACTCAAATGGAAATGATCCTTTGGATCAAAGAGTCATGCCTTGTGTACATAACTTATCTCCTGAAGGATTTTCCATGTTTATCGACACTTTCCTAAGTGCCAGGAACAATTTTTAAAATTTCTGAAAACTTGTTAATGAATTAACACATTTATTAATGTATTTGTTGATTCGTCAGCATGTGTTTGACTGCTTTGCTCCTGCAGTGCTGAGCACTATCACCCTTTCAAATTCTTACTCCAAGACGGCAGCATCTATAAGAAAAATTGCTACCATCATTATGCCAGAGCAAACACTAATTAGTGAATCACAAGGAACTGAATCCTGGGGGGATCCCTATTGGAAGCGTATAACTGAACATTGCCATATTACATGCTCTTAGCAACTTGTATCAAGATTAAAGGGGTGGTTCACCTTTAAGTTAACGTTTAATATGTTATAGGATGGACTGTTCTAAGTAACTTTTCAATTTGTTTTCATTATTTATTTTTATAGTTTTTGAATTGTTTGCCTACTTTTTCTGACTCTTTCCAGGTTTCAAATGGGGGTCACTGATCCCATCTAAAAAATGCTCTGTAAGGCTACAAACGTATTGTTATCATTACTTTTTATTACTCATCTTTCTATTCAGGCCTCTGCTTTTCATATTCCAGGCACTTCTTCAAATCAGTGCATGGTTGCTAGGGTAATTTGCACCCTAGCAATCAGATTGCTGAAACTGCAAACTGTATTGCCTCAGGATAAAAAGCTAAATAACTCCTAAATAACACCACAAATAATAAAATATGAAAATCAATTTTAAACTGTCTCAGAGTATCACTCTCTACATCAGGGATCCCCAACCTTTCTTACCCGTGAGCAACATTCAGATGTAAAAGAAGTTTTGGGAGCAACACATGCATGAAAAATGTTCTTGGCGTGCCAAATAGGTGCTGTGATTGGCCACTTGGTAGCCCCTATGTGGATTGTCAACCTACATTGAGACTCTGTTTGGCACTGCACCTGGTTTTTATGCACCAAAACTTGCCTCCAAGCCTGAAATTCAAAAATAAGCTCCTGCTTTGAGGCCCCTGGAAGCAACTTCCAAGGGGTTGGAGAGCAACATGTTGCTCATGAGCTCCTGGTTGGGGATCACTGCTCTACATCATACTAAAAGTTAATTTCAACCCGTTTAAATGTGGCGGTTCATCCTACTATGATGAATTTGCATGGATGGACTGAATCTGGTGGGGAGCCCAGGGATCCCTTAGTGAGTTGTGTCCATGGGCAAAACAAAGTTAAGGCAAATTAAATAAATGAATGCCATTATAGAGATGCTGAAAGGGATGCAAAAAAACCCACCTGCCACTTGAGTGGAGATGCTGAAGTTATAACACCTGCACATGCAGAATAATTTGTGTTTGTAATGATATTGCATGCAACAACACCCTGAAGCTTTACCTATTAATAGCGACAGTACGAAATATATCCGGCTTGTCTCGCTATGTGATTCCAAGATAAATCTATAAATGGCCTATGGTGTGGGTCCCAGCTGGTAGTTTTCCTTCCTGTTTTCAAAAGCTAAACACAACGTACAAAAAAGAAAGGTCATTAAGCCGCATGCTTAGTTCTATCAACATTAGAGTCGTTTCTGATCAACCATTAAAGAACAGTAATTAAACTTCAAATATAACATGTCTATTTATCCCAGCGACCTGCTGGGTCTTTTTCTGCTATCAGCATTCCTCCATGCCCGCACAGCCCTGATTGCCATATAAGTTCCAAAAGGAGAAGGAAGTTTTAACGCATCAGATCTCGCCGAGAACGTCCGTGTAGTCCTACCCTTAAAGCTAGGTTGGTCAGTCTCTTGAGAGAGACACTGAGAGAGGTTGGGGATTCTGACGCAATGGAACCTATGTGCCTGTGCACACAAAGCCACAGTGTGGAGGTCTGTAACTATGCTGCCGTTACGTTGTTATTGAACTCTTATTTCTGCTGAAAGCCATTTTTGTTGTTTAAAAAAGCCATTTTTTATTTTACAACCTGTTTGCTGCCAGCTGAAATAAAACCATTTTTCTTTAAAAGACTTTTACTGTCCTGACTTACTCTGTGAAACCTGTTCTAATGTATAAAAGCAATATTCATATTATGTCATAATGAAACAAGACCAGTGGTGGGCCTAAGCTCACGAGCACCCAAGGCAAGTCCCAAACCCCACCCACGAGTTTGACTCCTCGACTGGACTCGGAAATATCTCCTCCTCCATTCAGAGGCATGTCAGCGGCTGTCATCCACAAACAGGGTTGGAATGGACCTGCAGAACACTGGGAAAAACTACAGTGGGCTCCACCGACCAAGGCCAGCTCCTGCTGAAACATTGGGTGCTGCACCCTGACCTCTCTCCAGCCCTGATCGAGGCCACAAAAAGAGAAAACAAGGCATGTGCTGGAGAAGAGGGGGTGTAGAGGTTTTGGTGCAAGGTGGACCTCACGGGTGGGGCAGGGTCTGACACTGACCCCAAATTCCACCCACTCCCTGCTCGCCACCTGCCCCTCCACTTTTCAACTTACCCAACTGCAAGCTGCTCATCTGCAAGCTTGTAACAGGGCCCCTTGGGACTAGTAGGCTCCTGTCACGTAAATGTTAATCAGAATAAGTCATAATCCGTATAAGGCTGCAGTTGGAGACACTACACAGTAGTTGCGATGAACTGAAACAATTTTATTGATATTGCACAGTTTACAATGCAGACAGGGGCTCTGGTTGCCCACAAGGGTATTCTATATATAATATCAGTTACTCACATACACGACAGTGTTCTCCCCTCTCAAGAAAAGAATTTCTGCAAAAAAAGATCAAAAGTTTCAGGAGTGTTCCAGCAGTATTTAGATTTCTATTTGAGGCTATTGTAGTATGCCCCTAGACCTCTATTGTTCTGATGTTCCGAGCCCAGTGCACTGACCATTGGTCTCAAATCCCATCTCACTCTGTCTACAGAATATACATATTTTTCACTCAACATAAATCCCATCTGCAGGCTGATTATGATGATCAAAACATGGCAAAAAAATGAAGCGGGATCTAAACATAGCTCTGATACAACAAGCGCTCTATTTTGATGTTGCTTTTCCAGTGTTAGCTGTCACAGTGCTACGCTGTATGCCTCACAGAAGATAGCACATAATGGTCTTTTTTTCTGAAACCTTTCCGGCATCATTTATTATTATCTTTCATACTGATCTTCAAAGGGGAAAACGAGGAGAATAAATTAGGACAAAAAAGAGGACCCATGAAATCATCAGGTTTCTGGGGAAAATAATGATCTTATTTAATGATATTTTTAACGTATGTTTTCTCAGAAAAACTAAAGACATTGTGGCTCGGTGTGACACCTCAAAAGCATCAACAATTCTATCCCATCAGAGAGTGATAAAGGGGCTGTATTGTAAGGGGCTTAGTGCAAGTTAATTTTTAGTGGTATGGGAATAAAATATAATATAACACCTGTCAGATATAGTCTTTTACTTATGTGTTGATAGGCAGTGGCATAACAACTGCTACTTGGCCCTTCCTCCACCTGCCCACCCCTTTGATTGCATCCCCCGCTCTCCCAGCCGCTCACAACCATGGAGTCTATTTCCTCTATAGTTACACCATTCAGGGGAGTTTTGGGGCTCCTTGCCACCCTGAGGCGGCCTTTCTGATGTTGCCCCCCCCTCGCATCCAGCACATACCATTTCCAGCACCAGAGTGGTTATAGAGGGGGCCGCATCTGAAATTGCGCTCTCTGCACTTTAAAAACCGGCATTGTAGCTCCTAAAGTTATCACAAGCATCTTTTTTTTGCCGCCCCTGGTAACTTGCGTGCCACTGCCAAATGTGGCGAGTTTCTTAACTCACCTCATGGCAGCAGCCCCCTGACACCACTTTTGATAGGGGTTAGGGCAGATCTTATGTACTTACCCATTCTCCTCTTATGTCTGTGAAGATTGCCACGCTATTTGTTCCATATGGGTGCTACCATGTTTGTTGGGTGTTGCTACCTACCAACTAGCAAATCACAATCCCCATGCTGCTGGATACCCTAAACCAGTAATTCCCAACCAGTAGCTCGTGAGTAACATGTTGCTCTCCAACTGGATGTTGCTCCCTGTGGCCTCGAAGCAGGTGCTTATTTTTAAATTCCTATCTTGGAGGCAAGTTTTGGTTGCATAAAAACCAGGTGTACTGCCAAACAGAGCCTCAATGTAGGTTGACAATCCACATAGGGGCTACCAAAAGGCCAATCATAGCACTTATTTAGCACCCCAAGAACATTTTTTATGCTTGTATTGCTCCCCAACTCCTTTTACTTCTGAATGTTGCTCACAGGTTTAAAAGTTTGGGGATCCCTGCCCTAAACCATCCTTGGATCTACCCCAAAACCATCCAATGGAGCAAAAGAGCTAGAAGAGCTCATCAGAGAAGATCCTTGGAGAACATTCTTTCTGAAAAGGTCTGATCCGGAGTGCCTGAGACTTTCACTATTCTATGGGGAAACCCAGCTAGAATTACAATTGTCTGTAGGTTGGAAAATACTTAAAGGGGCTAGTACTACCACTTAAAGCCTGTAAAGCAGGGGTGCCCAACCGTTTATACCCATGAGCCACATTCAAATGTAAAAAGAGTTGGGGAGCAATACAAGCATGAAAAAAGTTCCCAAAGATGCCAAATAACGGCAATTGGCTATTTTTAGCCGCTATGTGGACTGGCAGCCCAGTAGGCTTTGTTTGGCAGGACATATGATTTCTATTCAACCAAAACTTGCTTCTAAGACAGGAAATATATAATAAGCACTTGCTTTGAGTCCACTGGGAGCAATATCCAAGGGGTTGGAGAGCAACATGTTGTTCACAAGCCACTGGTTGGGGATCACTGCTGTAAATTAAAGTTCTGTGTCTTCTGCTTAACAGTGTTTTTTGTAATAAATTTAGATTTATGCAGTGTTATTTGGTTTATTGCATACTGCATTTTGCCACCACTGGTCACCTAACCAAGGCAGGAGCAGTTCTGGGCACAAGATTAGATACATACAAGTGAAATAAAGAGATGTAACTGGAACACAAAGTGGGCAGAAGGAGCACAGAGACCCTAGTAAGTGTTGGCAGTGAACCCAGATATACAATATGGCAAAAAGTATCCACTGCTTAGTTACAAATTTTCTCTGGATCATTGAGAAATGTATTAATTAGGAACAGAGTGTCAGACGTAATTTAATAAATAAGAATATTTTTCCCAAAGAAAGCTGGGTCCTACTACTATCAGATTTACAAAGAAGAACACTTGATTGGCTAGGTAGAAATATGAATAAATATGAATAGTATGGTACCTTTTTGTAAACAAAAACAACTTACATATATACAGAATGTGCTGGAACTGGAGTTTTCTGGATAAAAGATCTTTCCATAATTTGTTTCTCCATACCTTAAGTCTACTAGAAAATCATGTAAACATTAAATAAACCCAATAGACTGGTTTTGCTTCCAATAAGGAATAATTAGATCTTAGTTGGGATCATGTACAAGGTACTGTTTTATTATTACAGAGAAAAAGGAAATCATTTTTAAAAATTTGGATTATTTGGATAAAATGGAGTCTATGGGAGACAGCCTTGCCATAATTCGGATCTTTCTGGATAACGGGTTTCTGGAAAATGGATCCAATACCTGTATATATGTTTTAACTTAATACAAGGGACTGTTTTATTAAAAGAAAGGAAAAAATTCGACTTTTTGTTTAAAGGACACTATGACAAGTAGCACTGTTGTAATTTGGAGCTTTCTGTAACGTTTGTCTGCTCTCTGATATTGTCATGTTCGTTATCCAACAGGTATCATTTAGCAGAAATGAAAGAAAATAGGGACTTTATCAATCTAGAACAATATGGATGAGCTGAGTGCTTCAGGTCACAGAGAAATATACTTGTTTAGACATGCTGCTGAATTTTAATTTTATGGTAATTTGGTGTGAACCAATTAATTGTACCTGTCATACCAATTAACAGCACCTTTCTGTTATAGTTAAATAAATTTAACAACATTAACAATTTAACATTGTATAATACAAGGGTTTGTCTGATTCCCAGTCTTAGGGAGTTTGCCTTCTGGTGGATTAGACTTGTCAGGGAGGAAAGGAGGTTTTACTCTATGTACCTTGTACTGCGTGCCTCTCTACAACCTTTATGCACTTTCTTAATGGAACAACATGACTTTGGCAGTACTAAAGCTTTTCAGTGAGCACTTAATTATTAAATAATTTTGCTCTAAGAGTGCATCAGAGTATCTCAGATTCATGTCTGCATGTATAGGTCACTATTCAAAGGGCATGTAAAGTCTAAAATAAAATAAGGCTAGAAATGCTGTATTTTGTATACTAAATATAAACATGAACTTATTACACCACAAGCCTAATCAAATAAATAATTTATGCTTTCAAAGTTGGCTACAGGGGGTCACCATCTTGTAACTTTGTTAAACATCTTTCCAAGACTAAGACTGTGCACGTGCTCAGTGTGGTCTGGGCTGCTTAGGGATCGTCATAAACAAAGCTGCTTGAGTTCTGCATGGCTGGGAAGTAAGGCGGGGGCTCCCCCTGCTGTTCATAAGTATGATTGTTTCCCTGCTCAGCAGTTAGGGACCATCTGACAATTCCTATCCACAGCAGTAAATGAAGGGAGAATTTCACTGCATACAGTCAGGTTTCTTATAAAAACAGTACACATTTTTTAGTTAAAGTATATTGGAGATAGGTTTCTTTTTTATTAAAGAAAGTAAAAATGGGATTTTATTGTTTTGCCTTTACATGCCCAAGGCATTACAAGTCCAATTTGCCATTTCATTGGAAAAATACAAACTGACAGAGAGGCCATGAATGGCATCAAAGTTCTGTATCACCTTTACCAGTTGCGAAAACTAAGTAGCAATACTGTGTTATGGCCCAGTATACAATAATTATTTGTGTATGAATATATAATACACAAAAGCTATGAATATCCTGTAAATTATATCCTTATAAACGGTGAGTTCTGATGTCATCAGTTATAAACGGTGAGTTCTGATGTCATTTCTGTCACTGAAATTTGTGTATTATAATAAATAAAGTACCCCCAGTTGTAAAATATGAGGATATTAGAAGTTACCTCGGAGTTCCATGACCTGTATAAAAACACTCGGCCTTCGGCCTCGTGTTTTTATATGGTCATGAAACTCCTCGGTAACTTATAATATCCTTATATTTTACAAGAGGGGGTACTTTATTCACTATATAATACACAAGACCCATAAGAATATGCTGTAAATTATATTCTTATAAACCGTGCTTAGTGATATCATCTGTTATATTCTGTGTTATATATCATTTAACTATGTAACTGCACAGTGTCTTGATGGCTGCATGAGCTGTCCAAGGAAAAAACACGCTAATAGTCTATTTCATTTGATAACACAGAAAGAACTTTCAACCATGCAATATACATCCGGAAAACAATGGTATACCAAACAGGTAAATTTATTAAGCAAAAAGGCTGCTATGCTGTCACAACATGGTATTTTATATCCAACCAGCATTGACTGTTTCTGACCCCTTTTCCAAATGTGACCAAAATATCTTCTTCTGCTCTAGATTTCTGAAACAACTTGAAAGTTAAAAAAAAAACTCACACAAAGATTTTCTAAACTTGCTTTATAGCTTTGCTTATATTAATTTCCCGTTTTAAACATATATAGGTATAGGTATGGGTATATAGAATTTAATTAAAATTAGGGAGGGATGTGTGTATGAATGCTGGGTTTTCATTTGGAGGGGTTGAACTTGATGGATTTTGTCTTTTTTCAACCCGATTTAACTATGTAACTATATATGGTCTTATATACGGTCTCAGAACCCCTTGGGGACTTATAATATCTTTATATTTTACAAAAGGGTGAACATTTTTAACTATAATATATATATATATATATATATATATATATATATACGTCACTCAGGCTGTCATCAGGATTCTGTATTTAGTTAGTATGATTTTCTAAAGAACTACCCATGCCAAACCTATAAAGCACATTCCTATAGTGAGGATTAAGCCATTAAATTAAGCTATTAAATGGCTTTGAAATGTTTTATACTCTTCAATATAAAAGCCGGGTACGTAGTTGAACATTGGAATGGCAGAGAGAAGAGAGTGGCCATAATATTAACCATTCCATTTGGAATTAGTTGGCTCTGATCTTGTTAGTCTCTGTTGACCTGCAGGCTAATCTAATCCTCCAAGAGATTTTAATGTCCTGCCCCAGGGCTCCTTAAATGTATTTTTATCCCATCATCATTCTAATATATTCCAATCCCTACACAGAAGACAGTTGATAATTGGCCTATTGTCTGGGAAGGGTTAAACCAATGTTTTTATTCGCAATTCACACTCTAATAACATATATATATATGTATTTCTTCATTTAGAGGCACTTGCATATGCAGAACTGAACATATTTACAGCACAGTAATAGAACAGACAGGGTTTCTGGAGTTTAGTTTTGAAGAAGCTAAGGGAACGTTCCTTACAGACAAATGGATGCCATGAGAATTGCCCTATTTCTTTCCAAAGCTTGTTAGTCTACTTCCCAAACCTTGATTGGTTGTTTTTTGTTTACATGCTCATTTCCTGTGGCTGACATCATAGCCCATGATTAAGTGCCCTTGTTGGTACGAAACGTGCAGGGCAGATGGAGAAGCAAGTATATCATTTTTAACTTTGTAGAATAAAAATATTATAATTTTAACTACCGTATTTACTCGAGTATAAGCCGAGTTTTTCAGCATCCAAAATGTGCTGAAAAAGTCTACCACGGCTTATACTCGGGTCAGCGGGCAGTAGCTGAGATTGCAGTCACTTTTAATCATTCCTATACCAACAGTTCACTTGGGGAGAGACTTCAATATCACACAGCGCCCTCTGTTGGTTATATGAAAGAATAACAGTGCGCCCTCTGTTGGTTATATGAAAGAATACCAGTGACTGCAATATCACACAGCGCCATCTGTTGGTTATATCAAAGAATAACAGTGACTGCAATATCACACAGCACCATCTGTTGGTTATATGAAAGAATAACAGTAACTGCAATATCACACAGCGCCATCTGTTGGTTATATCAAAGAATAACAGTAACTGCAATATCACACAGCGCCATCTGTTGGTTGTATCAAAGAATAACAGTGACTGCAATATCACACAGCGCCATCTGTTGGTTATATCACAGAATAACAGTAACTGCAATATCACACAGCGCCATCTGTTGGTTATATCAAAGAATAACAGTGACTGCAATATCACACAGTGCCCTCTGTTGGTTATATGAAAGAATAACAGTGACTGCAATATCACACAGCCCCCTCTGTTGGTTGCATAAAGGATTAACAGTGATGGCAATATCACACAGCACCCTCTGTTGGTTATACGAAAGATTAACAGTGATGGCAATATCACACAGCACTCTCTGCACAATTCTCTGTCACCATCAACTTTGCAAAGAAGTCCGGTTGATCGCTGGGGGAGTCTCTTTGGCGGAAGGTGCGCTGCTGGGAGACAGGGCTGTAGTTGTGTCTAGGCTTATACTAGAGTCAATAAGTTTTCCCAGTTTTCGTAGGTAAAATTAGGTACCTCGGCTTATACTCGGATCGGCTTATACTCGAGTATATACGGTAATCTTCTCTGGTCCTGTGGATCCGTTTGAGTGCCAGACGGCCCTGTTCTTTCTTAAAACTTTCAGACATGCCGCTCCCTAAAGCTGGGGGTCTGGTGCACCCGGACCACATTTACTATTCGGTGAGTTATTCATAATATTTTCTGGGGCACCCTGTCTCTCTCATTGTTGTAACGTAATATACCTGTTATCTATTTGATTTAGTGATTGTATTGGCTCGGCTGGTTGAATTAGCTTGTTATCCATTTTCTGTAGTAATTATACTTGCATGTCTGTGTTTTGGTAAAATTGTGTATTATTTAGGGGCGTGTCCAAGTGGACGTGGCCAGAATTGTTTTGCTGTGCTAAGCAAGACAGATCATTTTGTCCCTCTTTCTATTTTTCAAATGTTAGGAGGTATGATTTAACCCTCAAACTGGGCCAGTGGTCTGGCTCACTAGCTTTCCCTACTGTATAGATGGCAGCCCCTTATCTCTATTCTGGTCCTGTTGAGTCATGCTGGCTGGATTTGCCCCCCATGGATATTTTCTGGGAATACCCATGGTTCCATCTAGCAAAAAACCTTTAGCTATTCAGCTTGCCCTGACTATCTTCATTCCCATTTTTAATTTAGTGGCCACTTGATTGACTCTCTCTACTTGTATGTACAAGATATATGTGCTATTGCTGCTGCCATCATCATCATCATCAAAGTGGCTTTATAAATCAGCCATTGTTAACAACATTTAGCTGCTGCACTCATATTTTAGCCCAATGCATTTCATTTATGGGCTATTCCTCATCATTTTCCTGAACAAGAGCTCCCTCTTTTGGAATTAAATAAATACAACAATCACAATCTCTTTCACAAATAAACTTTTTCTTTCTATACTGCACAGTCCTTGGATATATTAGGGCTCTGCACCAGTTTTAAGTACAGGGCGCCTCTGCTCCTTGTGCCGATTGGGACACATATTGTAAGACATATTCAGGGCTGGAATTCCCTTCGTGGCACCCCAAGTCCTATCGCCTGCCGTCAGCGTGCAAATTCCCTCCCCATAGCACCATAGCGCTTAGGGAATGCCACCCCTAAAATTTCACCGACCTAGGCCCGGGCATTTGTGGCCTCTCAACAAATCTGGGCCTGGACATATTACATTTCATTATATTTCATTTTCAATTAGTAGTTCCCAATTTTTAATATTTACTAAATAAAATATTAAATGTTTTATCTTAAATTTATACAACGTATATTCATGTTATTACCATCAAAGAATTAAGTTACTGTAGTTAAGTGCCACCCTACTAGTATATTGGATATTAATCTATAAAAGGTTAGCTATTTAACTATGGCTGAAAGTACACAGCCTTTAACCCCTTTGAATAGACTAGAGGCGCGTTTATTAGATAGGACACACCGTATTGATAAGGTTTTTTCTGGTACGCCACATAAAGAAGATACAGGCCTTAAAGAAATGTTGAATCAGTTGGAGAAATTGTCATATAAGGAAATAAATACATGGTGGGAAATTACTTCTTTTGAAAAATACATTGAGAAAAATATGATCCCACGAGGTATAAGTATAAAAAAATTTCCAACCTTTGTCGGCAATGATGATGAATTTGTAACAAAATGGAATTCCGTTCTCACTGATTGTTCTATTCGTTTAATGACACTTATACTTGAACAGAAACAGAGCACGTATGCCACGATTAAACAGGATTTGACACAATTGCAAACTGATTTGTCTCAACACCATTTACACAGTGAGTTTGAGAAATTTGATGTCACGTTACAGAAACGTATGCAAACCTTAGAGGCTGAGATTATGACCAATAAAAATATAAAGTTCACTAGAGATAAACACGATTATGATATCAATAGGGTTTATTATTGGCCCAAATCACCCAACACATCTTATATTGAACACAGAACTAGGTATACTAATACCCCTCACAAGTCTATTTTGAAACCCCCAAATAAATACAAAACAAAAAAAGTAAGTAAGTAAGTACTGATGTAGATTCCTTTGATAATGAAACTGACGTAAATTCAGAATACTGCTCCGCTTTTCCTTTTTCTTCCCAAACCAGGCGTCATTCATAAGTTGCTGCAGTTTTTTCTGGGGAAGACCCTTCCTCCAATCAGATGGGGACTTTTACAAACAGCAACGACAATCGACAGAAACCCCACAACAAAAAAAATACATTTTCTCAAGTTTTTTATCCGAACTCAGAGGAGGAAGGGGACCCTCAACAACACAAGGAATACGGCCTGCGAGAGAATAACAAGGGACGGAAGTACTAAATTTATCCACACGTACATTAACAGAAAATGAATTGAAGGTATTGGCCAAGGGCTTGTCCTTTTGTCCTACAAAGAACTTTGACCTTTTTCAGACCATTGTTGATATTAATTCTTTTGTTCGAAAGGTAGTTCTTAGAAAGCATTTTTTGAACAATAATTCTGATAATGATCTATTAACTGTACAAGTCAGCAGAGTCGATGACAATGTGGTTGAATTCTCCGATGTGTGTAGTCTTAATATCTTGGAATCCCTCCAACGTGAGGCTAACAATGAAGTTGCTAGGACTGGTATTCCAGTTCCTCCATGTCGCTTAGATCAATTTAAACCTAGATCCCATTTTTATCCTGTCCATCAAAGGACTCCAGCAGTTGACCTTTTTCAAAAAAAGATGGAACAAGATTTAAGTCTATTATACGAAAAAACTGTAAAACACAAAAAACCATATTGTAATTTGACTTATGGTGAGAGAGAAGCACTCCTCTCACTAGAAAAAGATAACTCTATTGTCATCCGCTCTGCTGATAAGGGAGGCATGGTGGTTGTTCTTAACTACAGTGATTATGATCAGGAGGCAATTCGACAACTGTCTGATGTCGATTCATATGCTCTTCTTCCTTCAAACCCAACCATACAGTTTCAACAAACTCTACTTGCCTTGATAGATAAATCAGAACAAATAAATCTGCTGAATGAGAATCAGGTTGATTTTCTCAAAGTAAAACACCCAGTTATTCTGATTTTTTATCACTTACCTAAAGTTCACAAAGAGACACGCCCCCCTGTGGGGAGACCCATAATATCGGGTATAGGATCCCTAGGAGAACCTCTGGCGCAACTAGTTGATACTTACCTACAACCATTGGTTTTATGCTTGCGAAGCTATATTAGGGATAGTCAACATATTCTGGTACAATTATCCACAATTTCTTGGAAAGTAGGCTTTATGTGGTCCTCCCTAGATGTGGTGTCATTATATACCTGTATTTTCCATGAAGTTGGCCTTGAAGCAATTAAATATCATCTTACTAACTATAGTACCTACTCTCCACATCTACAAACGTTTTTACTCAATGCAATATGATATTTACTAACACACAATTATTTTCTGTATAACAATAAGTTTTACCTACAACAACGTGGCACAGCCATGGGGGCGAAATTTGCCCCCTCATATGCCAATCTTACTATGGGTTGGTGGGAAGAAGAGTTTGTTTATAATATGGATAATCCTTTTAGTAAATATATTGTATTTTTTGGTCGCTACATCGACGACCTGATGGTGATTTGGCAAGGTACACAGGCGCAATTTTTGCAGTTTGTGGAGTATGCAAAAGGGAATAAAATAGGTCTTAAATTTACACATTTTGTCAACAGGGATTCTATTAATTTCCTTGATTTAACTCTATATCAAGATAGTGGACGAATTTTGTCCACTATATATAGAAAACCAAACTCTGGAAATTCTTTGCTACAGACATCTTCTTGATCTTCTTGCCATCCCAAACATGTTATTAAGGCAGTACCAATAGGGCAGTTTATGAGATTGCGGAGACTGTGTACTAACGTACAAGAATTTGTATCTCAGTCAAAAGTATTACGACAGAGATTTCGAGCTAGGGGTTCCCCAGAAACACATCTAAACCAGGCCTTTAATAAAGCCCTTAATTTTCACCCTAGTAAACAACGAGAGAGGCCGCGCTCAAGGACAGATAATAATACACTGTTTAATATCACTACACAGTTAGGACAAGTAAGTAACCCTGTTCATTTTATTACAGAATTTAGCCCCCAGTATAACAACATAAAGAAATTATTTGAAAGAAATTTAAGTATTCTAAGAACAGATCCAGCCCTAGATCAGGTACTTGATTTAGGCTACAAAACAGTTACTCATCGCACCCGTACAATAGACAATTTACTCGCCCCCAGTTTGGTCCAAGTACCCACTACTAACACTAGCTGGTTAAACACCAAGGGCATGTATAAATGCGGTGCGTCTAGATGCTTAACTTGTGCGCATGTCACTAAGACCAAATCTTTTAGATCTAGTGTAACTGGACGTGAGTATACCATTAGATGGTACATTAACTGTAATACCTCATTTGTAGTTTACCTTTTAGAATGTAAGGTCTGTAATATCCAATATGTAGGTCAAACCTCCCGCCCATTGAAAAACCGTATTAGAGAGCATATTTTGGATATAAGGAAGGGACATAGAGATTCCCAGGTAGCAAAGCATTTCCAAGAGTGTAATGGGGGAGACATTACCAAATTATCTGTTTTAGGTATTGATAGAGTGGTGGGGGGAAAACGAGGGGGAGACGTTTTGCCTAAACTACTCCGCTTGGAAACTAAGTGGATATTCTTTTTAGAAAGTAGGAAACCCCTTGGTCTAAATAGTGACTATGATGTCATGTGCTTTTTTTGAGTAATTACTGTTCTCTTTGAGCACTTCATTTCTCAAACTATACATATTTCATCAAATATTTTCTACATGTTCTTTAACAAAGGTCTGTTCTTCAATGAAGGCTAATTTATGTGTCGGATATGTACCAAATATACTTAATATTTTATACCCGTATATTTGAAGAAAATAATATACACTGGGAAAACCTTATCAAACTGTAACTGTATTGCAATTTTTAATCTTTATTTCTCTTCATTCTTTTTGGTCCTAATTATTCTCTCAGACTACTTTATTTATTATTATTTTATTATTGTTTCATTTCATTCATTCTTTTCATTTTTTAATATATATCTTTTTCTTTATTGTTTGGCTTTTTGCTTTTTTGTTGAGGTGTATCTTTTGTATCTTTTGTATTTATGTATTATTGCTTTTGTGCATGTATGCAACAATTAGCTTTTTAACCACTAGGTGGAACTCCACAAATTGTAACAAAGTGGTAACATGTGTTTGCTGTTTTGTGATTGGCTACAGCCCCTTTATAACATGTGCAGAGGGGCGTGCCATTTAGCCTATGAGTAAGTGCCCCAATAGGCACCAATGTCCTAATAAATTTTTCTACTTTTTATATATTTGTTTCTTTTTTATTGGAGGTCCTCACATTCTTTTTGAATACAGTGTCCTGGACATATTACTACTAGATACTAGGCCCCGTTACCAAAGTACACGGCTGGATACAAATTGGGGGGTAAAAACATTTGCAAACACTATTGTATTATTCGCCTGCAAATTATTTTACATTCTGAGCAGTGCTAAAAATTTGCATAAAAGATACTTTAAACAACGCTTGCAATTTTTATAATATCTCCCCTCACCACGCACTTGTGCGCTTCCCAGACAATTAGGTCGTTGGAGCCCCTATCTGTATTTTCACTAAAGTAGAGATCTATGGCGTGTCGGATCTTGATCTCGATTTCTGGATCTTCTAGTAAAGACTCATTCAGTTTCCCCTGCCATGATCTACTTTGTGTGCTTGATATATCCATTGAGCATACAATGGGAGCATGGTCTGACCATGTTATGGGACCAATGTGTGCTTTCTTAACCATTGGTAGATGGTCTTGTGCAATCAGAAAGTAGTCAATACGTGAGTATAGGTGATGTACTGTTGAATAATAAGAGTAATCTCTTGAATTGGGATTGAGAGAACGCCACACATCTATCATTCTATGAGTATGCAACAGTTTTTTTGCCGTCACCAGATATGAATATGGAATACTAGTTTTCCCTTGCAGCTTCATGAACACCCTACTATGTTCTGTGCACTTTGAAGCGACGAGTGTTTTGATGCATGGTGCAAGTATAAAGGGGCAAGAATGGAGTTAGCACCTTTGTGAATAATTCATTAATCTGTACCGGTTTGCTTGCATTTTCTACTTAAAATTTGTGCTTAAACAAACAACTTTTATAAGGCTTGTTTTGCAGACTCCTTCTGAGCACCTTCAGCAGCACAGTGGTGCAGTGGTAGCATTGCTGCTTTACAGTGTTGGGGTTCTGGGTTTGAGTCCAGCCATGGGGCACCTGCAATGGCATGTTCTTCTTAGGTCTGTGTGGGTTTCCTTCCACAACCATGCAAGAAGGTTAACTGACACTTAAAATAATTACCCTAGTGCGTGGGTTAACTTTTCCCAAATTATACACAGTTATCGATAACCAGCAGAACAAAAAGGTTATGCAGTATAAGGCCCCAATTTATTGCTACCAATTACTACTTGTCTCTGTCTCTTGTTCCCCATTGACACTCACTCGTGGGTAATGATACTAATATTGTGCTAAATTTAGTACTTATTGTGTGCAAATATAGAACAACCACTATTACTTTGTCATACTTCAGCAACATCCACTCCCCTAAACTGCATTCATTGTCCTATATTCCATTACCCAAAAAGAAAAAAATATTTATTTTTTTTAAAAAAGTTACAACGAACATTTCACCAACAGTGCTAAACATTAACTTTTTGCTTCTTGAAATTCATGCCAAAAAATACATCAGATAATCTGTGATCTGTTTCTAGGTTCCAAATGGCTATTATTTAAAGACGCTGCATTTGGATTTCCTTTCTCAATAAACAATAATGTCATGTACAGTTACTAAAGAAATTGACAGCATAATTTGATCCAATCTGATGATTTCTAAAGCATGGAATTGTCCTAGCATGTTTTTACAAATCAAATGCAATCTAAATTGTCAAAGTGGGGAGTGTGCACTATTTAGTGGTCACCAATAAAATAACGTCTGGTGTATAATTCTTTAGGCGCAAGTCTGGTGCACTCATTGACACTGCACGCAGTGGGAACCCTGGAATTACTACCACCTTCAGGGTGCAAGCTCCAAGGTTCCCCTGTGTCAATAGGCACACTTCCATACTATTCATTAGAACAGACTGGACAGATACAATGGTGCAAATTCATGCAAGGGTCGACTTAAGCTCAAGCAACAATTGCATCTGTGTTCATGAATGAGCCCTTAAGTCTCTGACAATGAGTTCATTTATTAAACCAAAGGGCTCATATACAACTGCAGATGCAATTGTGGCCACACAAAAATGGAAACGGTCATTGCACATATTGATACAGGTGTCCAAACACTCATATTTGTGCTTATCCTCATTGTGCATTGGAGAAAAGGTCCTGTGACAATAAGCAAAGGATAATAATTGCTACAAGGGTGGGAAACCCCTAGAAAGGAGAAAAGAGTAGGAGAACTGTCAGAAACCAAAACCCTCAAAAGGTTTATTGTACTGACATTATTTTTATTTATTAAAGTCCGATTTTTTCTGATTGTACTTTTAAAGGGGAAAAACTCTATTTTTTCATGGAATTTTTCATGATTTATTAAACCCCGATGGTGTTCAAAGTCCAAATAAAAAAGTACTCCAACCTAGACCTGCCAAGTTCAAGTCAATGGCAGATGTCCCGAAGTTATCCTGATTTGTACTGGGTTTTCCGAAAAAGAAGCGTATTCGGGCGTCAAATCTGAAAAAGTTGCGGTATTCGGGAGTCAAATCTGGAAAAAAACGCGGTATTTCAGAATTTTATCGAGTTTTTTCGCGCAAGGAAATTTTCGGACAAATGCATTGATAAATAGGGAGGAAAATCCATGCGGATTTGGTCGTAGTTTTCAGAAAAGGATGAATTCTGCAGATAATGAAGAACATGGAGATTTCCTTATCTGATAGCAATGTTATCTCATCTTTAGGAAATAAACAATGCAGAGGAAACAAAAATATTGCAATTTGAACCACTTCAGCCAGTTCTTGGCCAGTCATCATTGGAAGGGTAGCAGAGATATGCCGCAATAGAGGCTTTTCTGATCGAGCTCCCAGGCATGGGGTCGCCTACCCCAGCCTCAGAGGCCTCCTGACTCTACATCTTGGCTGCTGAATTCACTCTCTCCTCCAAGAAGTAACATCCAGCAGTAAGACAGCAGAAATCTATAATGGCTATCTGAGCACATGCACCCACAATGCTCTGGCCCCAGCCCCTGGGAAACCCCATAGCTCAGACATGTGGCTCTCTGTAGGGAATTAACCCTTCAGTCCCTACAATTTTATATCTAAACTTTATTTACTATTATAAAAAAACAAATTTCCAACACTGTTATAATTATAGTATTAGATTTAGAAAAAGGTTGACTGAGTGCTAAGATAATTTCCAGGCTCTCTATCTCAGTAAGGCACCCCCGCTCCAGGTGTATGGCAATCTGCAAACAAATATGTGAACACTGAGAGAAAGCACTCAAGGCAGGTTTACTGCTAAGTGGTTTATTCACGACATGTTTCGGGCGTCCGCCCTTTTTCAAGTGTAATAACATACAGAAGTGGGTAACAAACTTTAAATGGTATGGCAGGAAGTGAGGTCACAAAAGGGGTGTCGATTAACCCATTAACCAAAATTGGGTATAAGTGGTAACATTACAAAAAAATTACAAAATAATTGTAAAATAATATAAAGTCCATTATGGAAACAAAATATTCTCCTGTTACGAAACAATCACATAGTACATGGAGAAATATTCAAGTGATGTACATTAAAAGTCCAGAGAACATTTATTATCGACCATAGTCCAATGTAAGCAATCTTAATATGGAACTGCTCACTATAGGAGCCTACCAGTAAAAGCTTGATAATTCAAAATAAAGCTGAAGAAAAAGAAAGCCCGTTGTATCTTACCATTAGCCGTATAATTGTAAGTATATAGAATATAATTCTTGGGCTCAAATCTTTATCTGAAAGGAAAATAAATAGAGAATCAGTAATTGTGAACATAGCAACATTGTATATGTATTAGAGAAAACATTTCACACTCCAACTGTCATTTAGGCCTTTTGGCTGCATTGTATCTAATTTTTTAATCCAGTAAGCTTCTCGTTGTAACAGTTTCTGGTTGAGGTTGCCACCTCTTTGTGGAAGATTAACTACTTCCAAGACCATCCATTTTAGCTGTGACTGGTTGTGGGTTGCACTATTAAAGTGCCTAGACACCGTTGAATCAGAAGAGGCTCCTTTTTTGAAGTTACGAATATTACCCTTGTGTTCCTTAATACGAGTCTTAACATCTCTTTTAGTTTGGCCTATATAGCATAAACCGCAGGGACATTTGAGTAAATAGATCACATGACTGGTGTTACAAGTAGCAAAGTGTTTAAGTCTGATTGGTGTTCCCTGTGTCGGATGCCTCAAGGTTTCACCTTTAATGATAGAGGAACAGCAGATGCAATTTAGGCAGGCATAGGTACCCACTTTTTGTTTTCCCAGGAATCTCTGATTGCCCTTAGCCATTGGAGGATTGACTTCTGAGGGGCACAATAAATCACGGAGGGACGAACCTTTTTTGTAACTAAAGACAGGTGGGTTTAACAGGACATTCTTAAGTGTTTTATCCTGCTGCAATAAAGGCCAATATTTGTAAACAATACGTTCGATTTCTTTACTGTGGCCATTATATTGGCTGACAAAAGGAAAAACTGTCTTATTACTCTTTGGTTTGTAGGTGAGCAACTGTTCTCTGGGAAGTACACTTACTTCTGTTATACAGTTTTCTATATCCTTTGGTTTGTAGCCTCTCTTAACAAATCTTTGTTTAAGTATGTCTGCCGCACCGTTAAAGTTTTTATTTTGCGAAGATATCCTTCGTGCCCTAATCAACTGGCCCTTGGGGATAGCCCTGATGACTTTAGGGGGGTGAAAGCTGGTAGCCAATAAGATATTGTTTTTTTCTGTACTCTTACGATAAAGAGTCGTACAGATATGGCCCTTTTCAATAGTTAAGGTAACGTCTAAGAAATTTAGAAGACGCCCTCCTGACTCACTGGTAAATTTAATGGTGGGATGTGCCCTATTCGCACTATTCACCATTTCTTGAAACGCATCCTCAGGGCCTTTCCAAAGTACTAAGATGTCATCCACATACCTGTAATAACCCACCATATGTTGTAGATACGGTTCAGTAAGAAATAATAGTTTTTCAATCCTATGGACAAAGATATTAGCAAAGGAAGGAGCCACTGCAGCTCCCATTGACGTTCCCTGCCTCTGCCAATAGTACTCTCCAGAAAATCTAAAGTAATTCTTCTTTAGAACGATAGTCAGACAATCAATAAGAAAAAACAGCAAATGGTGAGAAATGCTAGTGTCGAGTAGTGCTTCTTCCACATAGCGGATACCTTCATCCTGAGGTATGGAAGTATATAAACTTTGAATATCAATACTAAACAGTTTAACATTACTGTCTAACTCTCCTAAGTCTTTCAATTTGCAAAGCAGGTCGGTCGTGTCTGTCAGGCAGGTGGGAATACATTTGACCAACGGCTGTAGAAAGTTATCAACAAACCTAGACAGTGGTTCAAGTACTGAATCTACTCCTGACACAATCGGTCTACCTGGAGGAATGGTGAGGGACTTGTGTATTTTAGGCAAAAGGTACAGGACAGGAATGCGTGGATATTCTTTGCACAAGTACTCTTTCACATATGGGGGAATGAGCCCATTATCAGCAGCCTGAGATACAAGTAGTTCTATATCTTTTTTGATAAGGAGGGTTGGGTCTTTAGCAATTTTTTCATAATGGCCAGGTGTGTTCAATTGTCTGTAAGCTTCAGTCATATAGGCGTCTTTGTCCATAACTACAATTGCGCCCCCCTTGTCGGCTTTGCGTATTACAATTGAGTCATTATTTTTCAATTTGTGGAGAGCTGACCTTTCATTGTAAGTTAAATTGTTCTTGGTAGGGGTGTTTCTATCCCAAACATTCTTAACTTCAAATGAAACAATTTTTTCAAAGGCAGACAGACAATCATTATCAATATCTGGTACAAAATTACTGGCATTTTTGAACCGTTTAAAGGTGTCAGTGGGAGCATTTATACTGGCAACATCATGTCCAAAATAAAGTTTCAATTTAATATTCCTTAGGAATCTTTGGAATTGAATGTCCCAGGAGGCATAGTCAGTATAATACGTGGGTATAAACCCCAATCCCTTATTCAGCACCTGTAATTCAAAGTCATTTAAATTATAAGAAGATAAGTTTACTACAAGGTTATTTACCTTGTTGGTTTCCGATTCCTCATGGGGTAGTCGTCCCTTGGATTTGGCATTCTGGGGTTGTGCGCCTTGCTCATCGGCGGCTGAGTAGTCGCTGGCCCTAAAAAACAGGAGGACGTAGCTGATTGACCAGAAGAACCGGAGCATTCTTCACTGCTGGATGTAGTTTCTCCTGGTGCTCTGAAGGGGCCGCGGCGGTGGTATCTCTGTTTTCTTCTATATGCGGGTGGATTATAGTTGCCTTCCGTTTGGGTTCTGTAGCCCTGTTGCGGCAATCCAGTAGGTCCGTGTCGGGGGTTCTGTGTGGTACGCTGGATCCTCCTCTCCTCTCGCCACGTGTATTCTCTGCCTTCAGCGTAGTCCCTAGTGTCGCGCTCAAACTTACGACACTTCCGGGTCAGGATACTTTCGCGCAGTTTCAGTAACAGCTGGTCCTGTTCGCGAAGAATGGAATCAGCTTGATCTTTTCCTTTTTCAGCGACAAGCTTCTCTTGGGTCCTAGCAACGGCTGTGTGGATCTCTTCGAGCTTCCCTGTGAGCGTCTCAACGGTAAGTAACATCAGATCCTGGCTGCACTTATTCAAGATTTCATACCACCGTTGTTGTAATAAGGTGTTCTCAACACCTAAGTTAGGTTTAATATCCAACCTAAGGCCTCTCGGGATCCTTTTGGCTTTCAAATATTCAGCCAAAGAGCTTACATGTAGATTAGTATGTACTTCTTTGCGCCTTAGGCTAAAGAGTTCTTTGTCAATGCTGGTGGAGGTAGTTCCTTGCGAGGGAAGCAGATTTACCGCTTCAATTTTACTCAAAATCCTTTCGACATCATCTTCAGCATAAGCAAACGTAGTTGCCGTAGAAGGGATAGAATCCTCAGACATATTCATGCAAATTCCTGCAACCCAGTCTAGCGGTATCAATTCAGAACAAGAAAAAGGTTGACTGAGTGCTAAGATAATTTCCAGGCTCTCTATCTCAGTAAGGCACCCCCGCTCCAGGTGTATGGCAATCTGCAAACAAATATGTGAACACTGAGAGAAAGCACTCAAGGCAGGTTTACTGCTAAGTGGTTTATTCACGACATGTTTCGGGCGTCCGCCCTTTATCAAGTGTAATAACATACAGAAGTGGGTAACAAACTTTAAATGGTATGGCAGGAAGTGAGGTCACAAAAGGGGTGTCGATTAACCCATTAACCAAAATTGGGTATAAGTGGTAACATTACAAAAAAATTACAAAATAATTGTAAAATAATATAAAGTCCATTATGGAAACAAAATATTCTCCTGTTACGAAACAATCACATAGTACATGGAGAAATATTCAAGTGATGTACATTAAAAGTCCAGAGAACATTTATTATCGACCATAGTCCAATGTAAGCAATCTTAATATGGAACTGCTCACTATAGGAGCCTACCAGTAAAAGCTTGATAATTCAAAATAAAGAGAGTTAGACAGTAATGTTAAACTGTTTAGTATTGATATTCAAAGTTTATATACTTCCATACCTCAGGATGAAGGTATCCGCTATGTGGAAGAAGCACTACTCGACACTAGCATTTCTCACCATTTGCTGTTTTTTCTTATTGATTGTCTGACTATCGTTCTAAAGAAGAATTACTTTAGATTTTCTGGAGAGTACTATTGGCAGAGGCAGGGAACGTCAATGGGAGCTGCAGTGGCTCCTTCCTTTGCTAATATCTTTGTCCATAGGATTGAAAAACTATTATTTCTTACTGAACCGTATCTACAACATATGGTGGGTTATTACAGGTATGTGGATGACATCTTAGTACTTTGGAAAGGCCCTGAGGATGCGTTTCAAGAAATGGTGAATAGTGCGAATAGGGCACATCCCACCATTAAATTTACCAGTGAGTCAGGAGGGCGTCTTCTAAATTTCTTAGACGTTACCTTAACTATTGAAAAGGGCCATATCTGTACGACTCTTTATCGTAAGAGTACAGAAAAAAACAATATCTTATTGGCTACCAGCTTTCACCCCCCTAAAGTCATCAGGGCTATCCCCAAGGGCCAGTTGATTAGGGCACGAAGGATATCTTCGCAAAATAAAAACTTTAACGGTGCGGCAGACATACTTAAACAAAGATTTGTTAAGAGAGGCTACAAACCAAAGGATATAGAAAACTGTATAACAGAAGTAAGTGTACTTCCCAGAGAACAGTTGCTCACCTACAAACCAAAGAGTAATAAGACAGTTTTTCCTTTTGTCAGCCAATATAATGGCCACAGTAAAGAAATCGAACGTATTGTTTACAAATATTGGCCTTTATTGCAGCAGGATAAAACACTTAAGAATGTCCTGTTAAACCCACCTGTCTTTAGTTACAAAAAAGGTTCGTCCCTCCGTGATTTATTGTGCCCCTCAGAAGTCAATCCTCCAATGGCTAAGGGCAATCAGAGATTCCTGGGAAAACAAAAAGTGGGTACCTATGCCTGCCTAAATTGCATCTGCTGTTCCTCTATCATTAAAGGTGAAACCTTGAGGCATCCGACACAGGGAACACCAATCAGACTTAAACACTTTGCTACTTGTAACACCAGTCATGTGATCTATTTACTCAAATGTCCCTGCGGTTTATGCTATATAGGCCAAACTAAAAGAGATGTTAAGACTCGTATTAAGGAACACAAGGGTAATATTCGTAACTTCAAAAAAGGAGCCTCTTCTGATACAACGGTGTCTAGGCACTTTAATAGTGCAACCCACAACCAGTCACAGCTAAAATGGATGGTCTTGGAAGTAGTTAATCTTCCACAAAGAGGTGGCAACCTCAACCAGAAACTGTTACAACGAGAAGCTTACTGGATTAAAAAATTAGATACAATGCAGCCAAAAGGCCTAAATGACAGTTGGAGTGTGAAATGTTTTCTCTAATACATATACAATGTTGCTATGTTCACAATTACTGATTCTCTATTTATTTTCCTTTCAGATAAAGATTTGAGCCCAAGAATTATATTCTATATACTTACAATTATACGGCTAATGGTAAGATACAACGGGCTTTCTTTTTCTTCAGCTTTATTTTGAATTATCAAGCTTTTACTGGTAGGCTCCTATAGTGAGCAGTTCCATATTAAGATTGCTTACATTGGACTATGGTCGATAATAAATGTTCTCTGGACTTTTAATGTACATCACTTGAATATTTCTCCATGTACTATGTGATTGTTTCGTAACAGGAGAATATTTTGTTTCCATAATGGACTTTATATTATTTTACAATTATTTTGTAATTTTTTTGTAATGTTACCACTTATACCCAATTTTGGTTAATGGGTTAATCGACACCCCTTTTGTGACCTCACTTCCTGCCATACCATTTAAAGTTTGTTACCCACTTCTGTATGTTATTACACTTGATAAAGGGCGGACGCCCGAAACATGTCGTGAATAAACCACTTAGCAGTAAACCTGCCTTGAGTGCTTTCTCTCAGTGTTCACATATTTGTTTATAGTATTAGATTTGTATGTATATGTATGTAACTTTATCCATAAAGCACAAGATAGAGCCATAGTATCTGTACCAGTTTCTGTAACATTTCACTAACTTCCCCAGGTACATTTGTGGGGCTTAGCTCACATATGACAACAGGAAAGCAGGCATTTAGGTCATGAATGCAGCAGTAGGCATGCCATGAAGGTGACCGGCACAGTTTCTGAAATTGTGCTGCCCCTTTTCCAAAAAATGCCACATGCTAAGCACATGTTCTGCTACCCACCCGTAGTTGCAGCCTCTCTTCTGCCTCTTCCCTGCTTCATCTTTTGCCTACTCATTCTCCCCCTTTGACTCCTGATTCCCCAACCCCAGTACTTCTGTTCTTCATATACATATTCTTACTGTTTGTACTTGTTCTGGCCTTCCCAAACCTATCTCCAATATACTTTAATTAAAAAATCTGTACCGTTTTTATAAGAAACCTGACTGTATGCAGTGACATTCTCCCTTCTTTAACTGCTGTGGATAGGAATTGTCAGATGGTCCCTAACTGCTGAGCAGGGAAACAATCATACTTATGAACAGCAGGTGGAGCCCCCGCCTTACTTCCCAGCCATGCAGAACTCAAGCAGCTTTGTTTATGACGATCCCTAAGCAGCCCAGACCACACTGTGCATGTGCACAGTCTTAGTCTTGCAAAGATGTTTAACAAAGTTACAAGATGGTGACCCCCTGTAGCCAACTTTGAAAGCATAAATAATTTGTTTGATTAGGCTTGTGGTGCAGTAAATTCATGCTTATATTTATTATACAAAATACAAAATTTCTAGCCTTATTCTATTTTAGACTTTACATGCCCTTTAAGTACACCGTTTGTCTGTGTGTGAAGTAGCCCTAAAGTGGGGTACAACAGGAGTTCTCATGCTAACATATTCTGTAATTACATCACAGCAAGTAGTGGGTTTAAAATGACCAACAGCCCGCATATTAACTTTACCATGAGATAAGGCAAAAGCTATTGTTCAGCCCTGTACCAAAAAAAATTAAAACTTCGAGGCATTGTATCAAATTTAACCTGTAGATGGCAGCAAAGCAATTCTATTAGATTCGGGGTTAGCTCCTTTAGCTTCCACCCATGGAACAACTATGGTAACATTTTTTACACTCATAATAAAGGTTCTTTGATAAAACTTGTTCAATAACCAGGCCTATTTTATCTTCTTCAACCATATCCAATTAGAATTAAAATGACAATTTACAATGAGCCAAGAAGCAAGTGCTCAAAGGGTAGGGTTGCCACCTGTCTGGTTTTATGAAATCCATCTTTAAAATGAATGATCTGCAATTGCTACATCATAACCCTACACCTGACATAACAAACAACTACAATGGACCCAGGAAAAGGGACATAGCTGCCTGGGTGTCCAAATACAAGGGAAACTGCCTGAGTAAAACATACCTAAAATTTAGGGTCTCTACATACAAGTCTAGAGTCATTTTTTGGCTGCCAGAGCGGGGCTTGCAGAAATGTGTGGGGATTGGATGGATGCTGGATAGGTCTGGTCAGGTTAGGGTTGCCACCTTTCCAACCAGTGGAGACCAGGCAGGGGGCGGGGCTATGATGTGGAGGGGCGTGGTGTGCTGTAGAGGGGTGGGGCCATGATGTCAGGGGCGGGGGTATGATGCAGAGATCGCCCTCTGTGTACCGGGCTGTCCAGGTCAAAACCAGACAGGTGGCAACCCTAGGTCAGGTGGATCAAGGGGTGACAATGCATTGCTATTTTGTTTTTGTAATCGGGGCCCCATTCTACCTTCCGGACCCACAGCCTAGGGGGCCCAAGTGACCAATAACAGGGCTCCCCTTGGAGGGAAGGGAAGGGAAGGCCCGGGCCCGCCTTACCCTCCCGCCCTACTAACTTAGTAGTGCAGCCCCATGATTACTGATGGTGGACCTTCTGACCATATGACAGTATCTAACCAATAAAAGTAAGTTCATTCAGCACTGTACTGTGGTAATGTAGCTTGAATGCAGCTCCCCAAATTGATCCACTCTGCCAGATCCTCCAAATTAAGCCAAACGCAAGCAATGAGGGGTAGCTGCAGTGCAGGGTTCTTTACAATAGCAGGCTAGAAAATTTGGGATTAAGCCAAACAAAACCTGTAGGGAAGTGCAGAAAAACAACCACTGGTGCAGTATCTTCAATGCAATAATTAAAGTTCTCATGTGCCAGTATTAACCCCTTAAAAGCGCAACTGCTCAAGTCTTCTTAATGAAAGATAGTGTACAAAGTGATCTAGCAACCATCACCTACTCACCAGATGCCATTATAGCCAGGCCAAACCTCAATCACTCATCAAGAGCCTTCTGTATATCCTAAATAGATACCATCTAACAACAGAATGCAACAAAATATTGTAATAACGTTTTAATGTAATATCATTAGAAAAAAGACATTGAGTATAAAAGTCTATAAAATGTTGAAAACCTACGTGTTTTGCGTGGTCCACAATGCTTCCTCATGTGAGCAGGTGATTCAGCCAAAAAGGAGAACACCAATGTCTGCACTAATTTTCCTAAAAGGGGTTGGTCTCCTTTAAATTAACTTTTAGTTTGATATAGAGAGTGATATTCCGAGACAATCTGCAATTGATTTTCATTTTTTATTATTTGTGTGTTTTGAGTTTTTTTTATTCAACAGCTCTTCATATTCCAGTTACAGCAATATGGTTGCTAGGGTCCAAATTACCCTAGCAAACATGAATTGATTTAAAAAGGTGAACCAGAATAGAAAGATGAGTAATAAAAAGTAGCAATGACAGAGCATTTGTTTTAGATGCGATCTGCGACCCCCTTTTGAAAACTGGAAGGAGTCAAAAGAAGAAGGCAAATAATTAAAAAACTATAAAAAAAATAATGAAGACCAATTGAAAAGTTGGCCATTCTATAACAAACTTAAGGTGAACCACCCCTCTAAGAAGATTTGAGCACTTGCACTTTTAAGGGGTTAATACTGGCAATCGAGCACTTCATTTACTGCACCAGTGGTTGGTTTTCTGCACTTCCCTACCTATTATGTTTGGCTTAATCCTGAGTTTTCCAGCCTGCTATTGGAATGAACCTCTGCACTGCAGTGAACCCTTAATGGTTGTGTTTTGGGGTGTTCTTGGATGTAACTTGGTTTATTTAAATTGTATATACAGTGACAATGTTTTCTGCGAAAGTGAACAATACCATGCCTCCTAACATTTTGTAAATACAAAGAGGGGAAAAAACAGCTGTCGTGGGTAGCACAGGGATTTCTTTGACCACGCCCATTTGTGTGGCCACACCCCTAATTACTATGTTAATTTTACAAAATTTTGCCAGGTTATAAATGTTTGAATATATTTCTGTGGTTTTTTTTTTTTAAGTTATTACAGTTTTGCTAATGAAGGAGAATTGCCCTTTAAGCTGTGGGTCTAACTTCTCCCAAGGGACTTTATTTGCAGCTGTTCACTGTTCTGGGCTCTCTGCCAAAAGCCAATTATATATATATTTTATATACATATATATAAACTCCATGTTGTCGGCACTCACAATAAATGGTTCACGGGCCGGGGTGCAGTGTCCATCGTATTTATTAACTCCAAATCCAATAAGGTCCGCACTCAGGGCTTTTTTTAAAAAGTTGAAAATATTTTTATTGTTGTAAAGCTACAGATTGACGCTTCGTCCTGATCCCAGGCCTTTCTCAAAGTAACAATTACATATTAAACCTGCAATATAAACATGATCTGGCGGGAAAACCACAGTCTAAAGGTGGCCATATACTGAGAGATACGCTCGTTTGGCGATGTCGCCAAACGAGCAGATCTCTCCCAGATATGCCCACCTGATCCGATCGTGGGCCCTAGGGCCCAACGATCGAATCCTAACGAATAGCAATGGGCGGTCGGATCGCGGGACCGCATCAACGAATAGATGCGGCCACGATCCAACGGGATTTTTCGTCCCATCCGATCGAGATCTGGCTGACTTTCGGCCAGATCTCGATCGGTGAAGCCCGTCGGGGGGCCCCATACACGGGCCAATAAGCTGCCGACACAGTCTGTCGGCAGCTTTTATCGGCCCCTGTATGGCCACCTTTAGTGACGTAGTGCAATTGTCAAAACTGCCAAATAAACATCCTATCACATAAACTTGGTATTGCATAAATCTTAAATTGGTTCATTCATCTAAATATCCAATTGGATAATATATAAAAAAGTGTATGTCTATTACTAAATCTCAAACAACTGGTTAAAAGAAGGTTAAAAACATAAAGTAGCATTATTATCCATTAAAAATGTTGTAACAAAAGTATCTTAACTCATGATGCTACTGTATCACATTTTGAGGATGTAATCAATCAAGGACATACTCATACTATCTCTAGAATATGATAATCATTAGCTGTATGAAAATAAGTATATTTGTCAACCTCCAAGTACCTGAACTATGGTAAAAATTCTCCCATTATCTCAATATGTACCGGGCCTCGTTAACCCCTATTAATTGGCAACTCCACCTCACTCACAGCTAGGGCGCTATTTACTGAACATTAAAGAGTTATTGGTTCCGCCAAATGTGATAAAATTACAAACGCAGTGATGTCACCTAAATTATTTCATAAAAGTGTTAATCCTAAACCACCTGTATGCTAACTAATAATTCATTTCTAAATATGTACTAAAAAAATGAAAAAATTGCTCCCAACCTGGATTATCCACTTGAATGGAAACAGGAGTGAGTAAGCAACTGGAGGCATGGGGTGGCATGTGGGTGAAAGTGTGAAGATGTTCCACTGTGAGCTGTCATTGTAGTTGAAGAGTTATTCTGCTGTGAGCCATATCATCCTCTGTTCAATAAATAAGTTCTTGGTTTGACGTAACCTCTCAGACTACTGTCATTTGATATGGTCATGGAACTCCTCTGTAACTTATGATAACCTTATATTTTACAATGGAGGGTGCTTTATTCACTATATAAATGGTGCTCACTCAAACTTGTGATTTTTAATAATAAATAATATACCCCCTGTCGAAAAATACTACTACAGGTTAACCGTTATCTGAAACCACGTTATCCAGTTTACGGAAAGGCCATCTCCCATACACTCCATTATAATCAAATAATCCAAATTTTTAAAAATGTAATAACCAAAAGGAACCTTGTATTTTTTTCCAACTAAGATATAATTAAACCATATCGGAAGCAAAACCAGCCTGTTTATTTTATTTTATTTATTTAATGTTTCCATGATTTTCAAGTAGACAAGGTATCATCCAAATTATGGAAAAATCTGTTATCCGGAAAACCCCAGGGCCAGAGCATTCTGCATTATTCACTATATACTCTCACAATTTTTCATATTTACTTGTGTCACATGACTCATTTAAAAATACAAAAAATTAGGGATGCAGGAATCCAGGATTCGGTTCGGTATTCAGCCATTCTCAGTAGGATTTGAATTCCCGTTTTGCTTCGCTAAAAAAATCACGAATTTCCTGTGAAATATCCGAAACAGCGAAAAATTAGCAAAATGGGAATTTTGACTCCTGCATCTTCTGAATAATGTTGACGTGCAACGGTTTTGACGCGAGCGACGTTTCAAAGGAGGGTCCAAAATTTTTAGATTCTGCCAAATTTTTGCAGCAGTTTCGCAAATTTATTTGCCGCTGGCGAAACATGGAAATTTGCAACGAATTTGGGCCTGGCGAATTTATTCACCCATCACTATTAAGCAGGGGAGCCATGCATAAAGACAACAAATCAATATATTAAAGGACACTGTGCCAAAATGTTGATAAGGGAATGCTCTCCTCTTTATCAAAGCAAGGCTCTGTGGCCCATGCAATTTATGGCAATATGGGCAACTGCATCTGATTCATTATGAATGAAGCCAGCTTTTCACCATGTATTTTTATAAAGACTGGCCAAAATAAAGAGAAACATTCACGAAATTGTCTCACTAATATTTATTGCAAAAAATGTCCTAATGACCATTAATATTTTTATATGATTCAGTGGAGAGTAATTGTTTTGTTGTCTGAACATTTATATGTGTCTATGTATAAAAACATTCCCTTATCTTAATCTTATCTTCAGATCTTATCTTAAGTCTTGTCCAGCTTTGAGTTACCTGATGTAGAGAGTGATATTCTGAGACAATTTGCAATTGGTTTTCATTTTTTTATTTTTTGTGGTTTTTGAGTTATTTAGCTTTTTATTCAGCAGCTCTTCAGTGGGCAATTTAAGCAGTTTGGTTGTTAGGCTCCAAATTACCCTGGCAACCATGCATTGATTTGTATAAGAGACTGGAATATGAATAGGAGAGCCCTGAATAGAAAGATGATTAAAGCAATATGGCAAAAAGATTTACAGAGAATTGGTTTTTTTCAAATGGGGTCAGTGACCCCCTATTGGAAAGCTGGAAAAAGGCAGAAGATGAAGGCAAATAATTCAATAGCTATAAAAAATAAATAATGAAGACCAATTGAAAAGTTGCTTAGAATAAGCCATTCTTTACTATACTAAGAGTTAACTTAAAGGTGAACCACCCCTTTAAGATTGTATCACCAGATCTTAAAACCTATAAAAGAAAATATAGTACCAATCCTATTATTCAGACCGAGAGAGGCATGGGTTGATGCCAAACACTGCTCATATATTCATCTCATTTCTATTCTGCTGCTATGCTGTAAGTAATAGCTTTTCCATGATAGGCAATAGCAATATTTCATATACACAGTAAAGGATTAAATATTTATAAACTAAGCTGATTTGGTGCCATGATTCATATATGCTTTGCTTCTCTGTTTTGTATCATGTGTTTAGAACGCTTTGTCACAATTCTTTCTTAATTTTTAAATTTTTAAATTTTTAATTTTTTTCTTTAATTTTTCTTTATCTTTCTTTAATTTTATTAACACTTTGTCACAATTTTTTCTTTAAAAGAAATCTCTTTTATGTTTTCTTTATGCAGTGCCGACACCTTTAGGATAACAGAATAACTAAAGCCTAGGGGCCCATTTACTTAGTTCGAGTGAAGGAATAGAGGAAAAAAAGTTTTAATTTCAAATGGTCGAATATGGCTACTTCAACCATCGAACAAATGTGGCATGTCCCTCAAATGGTTAAACAAAATATTACAACAAAAATATTTAATAGTTACAACTTTAAAACACAATGCCACTTTAAAATATGAATAAACGCCAACATTTTTTTTAATAACTTTTCGGCATACAGGATATGATGTCACTGACATAAGATTGAGGAGGACGTACTGTACCTTCATCTTATCAGTTTGCCAGGTATAACCTGGCAAAGGAAACTGGAGAAAGGGCTAACGTAATGTAACATTCACACTTACAGAGTAACAATCGTTTACATGAGAAAAAATTTGCCTGGTGAAAGGGTGTGAAACGTTGTTAGCGATGTACTCTATCGCTAGTGAATTGTCCTCTACGCCTGTAAGTATATTGGCGATGTCTCTGTGGATGGTATTTCTGCCGAATTTTCGCTAGCGACGGCCACTTTGCCCTGTAGTAAATTTGCTCCATTGTATTTTAGGCAAATAAAACTCATGCACAGGGGCGTGTGTGTGAAAAATATACTAGATTGGGCAGGTCTGGACTGAGAAAATAGGTTTTCACCAGTAGATTATTTGGGCACAACAGGAACACCAGAAGCCCAACTCCAAACAAAAATGTATCATTAGCTGTACCTGACCAGAAACACCCAAAATTAAAAAACACTTAAAAAAAGCAACATTAAGCCACACATCATGGTAGGGTAATAAACCAAGACTTTTGGCACTACAAAGGAGAAACACTATCAGGGGTCCTGCCCTGAAACTAGTCCTGGTGACTGTGGCCATTCTGTTGTCCAAATACTCTGTAGTTTAATAAAGTAACATTAACACCAAGAAATGAAAGTGTTTTGTAAGTAATTAAAATACAATGCAGTATTACTCAACACTGGTAAAACTGATTTGTTTGATTCAGAAACACAAGCTGCTGTGTAGCACTGGAAATGAATGAAACAGAGCTAAATGGCACAGGTTAAATAGCATATAACAGATAAGCTCAGTAGCAAACAATTCTATTCTATAGAGCTTATCTGGTATATGCTGAGCCTGAGTCTTTTCTCCTCCGAATGGCTATACCCATGGCTAATGGCTACACAGCATCTTATTTATATACTGCTATATAACTATGGTAGTGTTTCTGAGCAATCGCACTAGTTTTGCCAATGACAGGCAACAGTACATTATATTTACATTTTTATATTTACGGTTCCTTTAAGCATGGTCATAGACGTGTAGATTTTATTCTTTGAGTGACGAACGCTCGTCCGTGTCAGTCTGCGGATCTACAACTAACCATTCAGATTAATTAAATAGGAAAAATAACAAAAGAGACAATGTTCTGGCCATTAATTGACAAATAGCAATCGTACAAAAATTATGTCCAACAGAAACCTGTCCGATTGACTAAACGGCTGCACCCCATGTACGGACACTCCATACACGATCTGAAAATCATATGAATCTTTCTTTCGTGTGACTATATCTTTGCATCTATGGCCAGCTTTAATCAGTAAGGCTAATAGAAGGCATAGGAAATATTCTATATATAAGAAGGTAACAGCCATGTTAATTATGAAATGGAGAAGGCATGGGAACAGTGTTGGACTGGTTTTCCTAGAGCCCACCAGAGAACTTGAACCCTGGGCCCTCTTTTGCAATATTTGCTCCTTGTTGCTTTAATAGCCGAATTTCCGGTTCAACCTAGAAATTCGGCTCTTCTAGAACAGAGAATGCAACTGCGCTTCTCCACACTAGCAACCTTGACCCCCAGACCCCCTCCCCCGGGCCCCCTCGGGTGTCAGAATGGTGAGCGCAGGGGGGAGGAAGCAATAATGGCAAGCCACCTCAGGCGAGAAAGGGGCCAGGATTGCCCCTGATTTAGAGACAAGGTTCCCATTTCGCTGGAACTTGCTTAGGTGAAAACCATGAGCCTATGTTCTAGGGATGCACCGAATCCAGGATTCGGTTCGGGATTCAGCCAGGATTCGGCCTTTTTCAGCAGGATTCGGCCGAATCCTTGTGCCTGGCCGACCCGAATCTGAATGCTAATTTGCATATGTAAATTAGGGGCAGGTAGGGAAATGTGACTTTTCATGACAAAAGAAGATTTTTTTCCACTTTTTACATTCCTGTCCCTAATTTGCATATGCATATGCAAATTAGGATTTGGTTCGGTATTCGGCCGAATCTTTCACAAAGGCCGAATCCCAAATACTGGATTTGTTGCATCCCTACTATGTTCATTTGATTTGATTAGCGTATGCAAATTACTGCAGTACAGTCTGCACCAATTGGAAGGAGAAGTGTATGCTCAGCTTCACTTGTACCAGACAATAGGGATGTAGCGAACGTCGGAAAAAAAGTTCGCGAACATATTCGCGAACTTGCGCAAAAACGCGAGCGGTTCGCGAACGGTTCGCGAACCCCATAGACTTCAATGGGAAGGCGAACTTTAACATCTAGAAAAGACATTTCTGGCCAGAAAAATGATTTTAAAGTTGTTTAAAGGGTGCAACGACCTGGACAGTGGCATGCCAGAGGGGGATCAAGGGCAAAAATGTATCTGAAAAATCTGCCTGTGTGTGCTTGGAAGAGATAGTGTAGGGGGAGAGCTGTTAGTGATTTCAGGGACAGATGATAGTAAGTTTGCTGGCTAGTAATCTGCTTGATACTGCTCTGTATTGGAGGGACAGAAGTCTGCAGGGATTTGAGGGACATTTTAGCTTAGGTAGCTTTGCTGGCTAGTAATCTACTGTTCTCTTTAAACAACTGCCATACGTTGACCTTGTAGGCATTGTTTGCCCAGTTTTTTTGGACGCAGCCACTGAAGCACAGTTGCCATAAAAAATATGCCATATAAATGCTGAAAATAGTCATTTTTTGCCATATACGTTGAGTCAACGTATGGCAAAAAATGACTATTTTCAGCATTTATATGGCATATTTTTTCTGGCCTCTGTGCTTCAGTGGCTGCGGCCAAAAAAACTGGGCAAACAATGCCTACAAGGTCAATGTATACACTACTACAGCGGTGGATACGGATTACGTAAAATATATTATGGCTGCTTGAAAAAAGTCACTCCGGTGTTTTTTCTGGAGACGGTAATATTATGGATATTTAGACAGAATGGGAACAAGGTCACACAGCTCGATGGCGGGTTGAAGAAAACAGTGTGCAAATAATGCCTACAAGGCCAACGTATACACTACTACAGCGGTGGATACGGATTACGTAAAATATATGAATGCTGCTTGAAAAAAGTGACTCCGGTGTTTTTTCTGGAGACGGTAATATTATGGATATTTAGACAGAATGGGAACAAGGTCACACAGCTCGATGGCGGGTTGAAGAAAACAGTGTGCAAATAATGCCTACAAGGCCAACGTATACACTACTACAGCGGTGGATACGGATTACGTAAAATATATTATGGCTGCTTGAAAAAAGTGACTCCGGTGTTTTTTCTGGAGACGGTAATATTATGGATATTTAGACAGAATGTGAACAAGGTCACACAGCTCGATGGCGGGTTGAAGAAAACAGTGTGCAAATAATGCCTACAGGGCAAATAATGCCTAAAAGGTCAACTTATACACTACTACAGCGGTAGTAAAATAAAAAAAAGTAAAATAAAAAAAAAATGAATATTAAAAAAAAAAAATTAAAGTTGGTGCTGCTGAACTACTAGGAGCAGCAGATTAGCACACCAGTCCCACTCCCCAACACTGCTAGACTAATAGCACTGGGCTCTTATAGTAGTAGTAGTAGTAGTAGTAGTAAAACAACAAAAAAATAAATAAAAGCAGTCCTTACAAGGACTACTGTTATTGCAGCAGTCAGCAGATGAGATCAGAAGCAGGACAGCTGCCCACTGCAGCTACATACAGAGCACTGCAGTAGAAGGTAGATTACTAGCCAGCAAAGCTACCTAAGCTTAAATGTCCCTCAAACCCCTGCAGACTTCTGTCCCTCCAATAACAGAGCAGTATCAAAACGATTACTAGCCAGCAAACTTTCAACTGTCCCTGAAATCACTAACAGGCAGCAGCTCTCTCCCTACACTATCTCTTCAGCACACACAGGCAGAGTGAAAAAACGCTGCAGGGCTTCGGTTTTTATAGGGAAGGGGAGTGGTCCAGGGGAGAGCTTCCTGATTGGCTGCCATGTACCTGCTGGTCTGGGGTGAGAGGGCAAAAAAAAGCGCCAACAATGGCGAACCCAAAATGGCGAACGTCGCGCGACGTTCGCGAACTTCCGGCGAGCGCGAACACCCGATGTTCGCGCGAACAAGTTCGCCGGCGAACAGTTCGCGACATCTCTACCAGACAACTGCCTCCCTAAAGCTGCCTTTATGGTCTTGATATATGCTTAGGTTTAGTCCATGCAGTACCCTGACATATCTAGGTTTAAATCTCTTTTTTTCTGGAATCTCTAATTATTTCTGCTTATAGGTGTCATTAAACTACATTCCTTTATGTGTTTTTGTTGTGTGTAAAATGCCCTGTATGTTCTATAAATTCAGATACATATAAAATATGTTGCTCAACCAGATTGTGATCTTGTTTATTTAATTTGGAGCCCTTACAGTTTATTAATGTAGCCATATGCTTGTAATCAGCAAGGGGAACGTAATGAAGTGGAATAAAATAGACAGGAGAGAATACAAATGAAGCTTAGGTAAGCATGATTTTGCATTGGCAGCTGTATGAGTACTATCATTAACCCCTATCTAAATTAATTTTATCTTAAAGGCAAAGTATACAAATAATCAATGTTAAATAATTACAAATAATGTTATAGATCTATGCAAAGCAGAAGAATTTATAATCAGGACTAGTGCTTACGTATATGAAAAGGACTATAGGCAAAAGCAATGCCCCATAAAATCCCCTTTCTAGGGACATCTTCCCCTAATGAGAGAGATAGGATTGGATTGGGATTTTTAGTCCCGTCCGATGGACATCTGGCTGACTTTCGGGCAGATATTGATCGGGGAAGCCCGTCGGAGGGCCCCATACACGGGCCAATAAGCTGCCCACTCCCCAGCTTTTATCGGCCCGTGTATGGCCACCTTAAATTAGATCTACTGATGAATGTGCTTACAGGAGTCAAATAAGCAATTGTAATGAATCTATTTCTCTCCTTTAAATTCTTATGCGGTAGGCCTGCACTGCTTATAATCAATTTCAATGCCAGGGCAATTCAGATTAACATGGGATGTCTACATACCTCCCCCAATTTAATACAAAAAAGCAGGCAGACTTCTGATGCACTCTGGAAAATCTAAAACATTTATCATGTCAACATTTCAACATCACATACAGATGTCTTCATAATTTCTCCCCATCAAAGGGGTGGTTCACCTTTGAGTTAATTTTTAGTATGTTATACTAATAACTTTGATGTTGGTTTTCATTATTTTTCAATAGTTTTTTTGTTATTTGCTTTTCCCTTCCACCTCTCTCTAGCTTCCGAATAGGGCTCACTGACCCCCAGCAGACAAAAAACTATTGCTCTGTGAGGCTACAATTTTATGGTTATTGGTACTTTTTATTGCTTATTTTTCTATGCAGGCCCTCTACTAATCTTATTCCAGTCTCTTGTTCAAACGGCTTTCTGGTTCAATTAGATAGCTAATAAAATGCCAAATGGAGAGCTGCTGAACAAAAAGATAAATAACTGAAAAATCATTAAAAAAAAACATGACGAATTGCAACTTTTTTTTTCAGAATATCAATGTCTACATCAGAATAAAAGTTTATTTAAAGGTGAACTACCCCTTTAAGAGTCATTGCATGTGGCTTGGCAAAAATCAATAAAGCAAAATGAATAACTTCTTGGTTTATTAGTGTGAGCTCACATGACATAATATATATGCAAAGCAGTATAGTACATCAGCAAACGAGTTCCTGAAAAAAAAAAGCATTGGATCTTCTGAAACAGACTACACAGAGACTATGGAGTCTTGAGACAATGCAGTCATTTTTTCTAAGTGTTCCATTTTCCTACTGGCGCCTGGTGAGATACAGTATGACGGATGCTGACAACAAACATTTTAATTTTATTCTATTTCCCTCATCTGTTCTCTGCTTAAAGATGACCTACAAGCAGCACTGATGATCAGCAATGTTCTCGGAGAATCAGAATCATTAGAGCTGTCTGTTGTAATATAATATTGTGTTCAAAGAGCGCTGAGGTTTTGTTGGAATTCTGCAATAAGTCGTCATTAACTGGGGAAAAAACACCACCCTAAGGTTTATTCTACATACTGTACATACAATCAGCCACTCACATAAGCATATACAGTAATGATAAAGCTGAATAATGTATGACAATGCAATTAAAATGGAGAACATGGGGTTTTTTATGGCGAGATCAGACACAACAATACAGTGTCAGGTGGATAATTTCTGATTTGCTTTGCTAATACTGGCCAAAAGACATTGGCAAAGGTTGGTGTTCCATTTTGCAAATATGATACAAAATAAGGATATTGTTTTTCATATGTTTTTCATACCTATGCAAATAAAACCGAAAGTGCATCATAATTCGCATCAATTACATAAGAACAGACATTGATTAAAATGTAAATGCACAAATAATAGGAAACAAAAGAAATATATGATGGATTTACATTAAAGTTAAAATAGTAATAAAGGTATTGGACCTGTTATCCAAAAAACCTGGGGTTTTCCGGATAACAGATAATTTGGATCTTTATACCTTTAGTGTACTATAAAATCATTTAAGCATTAAATAAACCCAATAGGCTTTATATAAGGTATCCCATAACCCAGAACAAACTTCAAGGTCCCAATCACAGCTCACGCTTCCACCTATAACAGACGCCTTTCGATTCAGGAGGAGCCTTTCTCTACTCGGATGCCACCAGGTCTTAATGTGAGAGTAGCAAGGAGAGAGTTCTGGGCAGACAAGGGAACTAAACGTGTACAGGAAGGACAGGGAACAAGGAGAGTAGTCGAGGGACAGGGTCAATGCCAAACAGTATAAAATCAGGAGCCAGAGGCGCAGTCGAGGTCACAGGCCGAGGTCAATATCAAACAGTTACACAGTACAAAGTCAGGATCCGAAGAATGTTCAGTAATAGGCAAGGGTCGGTACAGGCAGCAGATTAGCAGAAGTCAGGGACATTCAAGGGTCAATCAGATCAGAACTAAGCACACCCAGGAACTATTAGGAAAAAGACCCACATTGGGCAATGTGAATAGGGATGCGGTGCCTTTAAATATTTTAAATTCGCATCAAACATGATGACGTCAGCCGCACATGTGACAAAAGGCCAAAAGGCATGAGCGCATGGGTCATTCACAAACAGCACGTGACAGGCCAGACGCGGGATCCCCTTCTCCCCACTAGACCACCAGGTATTCTCACAGGCTGGTTTTGCTTGCAATAAGAATTTAATATACTGTTTCTTAGTTTGGATCAAGAACAAGTTACTGTTTTATTATTACAGAGAAAAGGGAAATTGTTTTTAACAATTTGGATTTTGTGGATAATGGGTTTCCAGATAACGGACCCCATACCTGTTATAAATTAGAAGTTGAATAGTGCTAAGTCCTGTATCCATATATTGAAATAACCAGTATTAAATATGCTGACAATTTTCCCATAGATGCATCACTAACAGGGTTGGACTGGGGGGCTTGGGGCCCACCGGGGCTACTGGCCACGGCCCCGCTCTGGCGCCAGGAATGTGTGTATGTGTTGATTTTGCCACGACCCCCAACAAAGAGGGGTTGCGCGCCACTGAGAAGATGATCTCAGTGGCCTGGTGCCCACTGGGTTTTTTCCCGGTGTCACGCCGGCCCAGTCCGACACTGATAACTGCATCTGAAATGCAAAGTTGAGAGCTGAGGGAGACTTTCACATTTTTTTTCCCTGAGAAAAGTTTCAGAATTTCCATGGATAATGTCACAGCATGTCATGGATAATGTCACAGCATTGAGAAGCCATTTCTCTGGAAAAACAGCAGACGCAGAACACATTAGAATTGCACTTTAGAGCAGCCTCCAAATTCTTTGGTGGACAGCTGTAATCTCCACAATATAGCTCATCTATACAATCAAGGACCACTCTGGTTGACTTGAAAGCATAATATTTTTGTGGGCCACAGTGGGAAGTGCTTTGACCCAGTCCAACCCTGATTAAGTATGGTGGTTTAATTAGTGTTTGTCAACAAAGACTGCTGTCCCTTCCTCTATCACTGCCAGAATGGCCCCTGTATTTCCTGTTCCTGTTTGCTTTATTCCCTTTTCAGTACCAACAACTTTTACAGTTCAATTATAACTAATTATACATTAACTATTTAACAATTCACATTTTGCCTCCTTACAGGTGAGAGGGGCCTTGTATTGCCCTGTTTAACAGAGCACAGTATAGCACCTCCTTGGGTAATGGTCTTAGAAGGTAGTTATGCAAAGTCAGGCCAGGATTGGCAATCTGTGGATTCTGGCAAATGCCAGAGGGGCTGCTGTAAACTGTAGACATTCACTATTTATTAGGCTGATGGGGGCACTGATTGGGCCTCTGTTTACTTAAAATGCCAGGGCCTTTTTTGAATCTCAGTTCAGGCCGTGTGGAGTCAAGCTCATCTGCTCTCACCTACCCATCAGAGCTTGGATGTGCTTGGTGGCTGGTATAGCGGGTGTCCCATTCACCCAGTGGAGTTTTTGCTGGCAAGCATTTCCAGGCTGCTGGTTACTGTTTCATATATCATACTGTTTGTTAGATTGTTGTTGTTGTTGTGTAAATAAAGAGGTGGCCTTTTGTATCCATCCTGGACCCTGTGTAAATGTATTTTTAGGGTTTGGAAGGTGAGAAGGATGATTAGTTAGAATAAGTTCTAGGGGACAACTGGATGCCTTAGCAAATGCTATTGACCTGGTCAGTTGGCTTTGTTCATAATTGAGACAAGCTTGTCTATACATTAGATATAGTTATTGATCAGCCCTAATATTCTTTGGCCATTAGTCAAGGGAAATTTGTTTATTGTATACAATGATTATTATTACTGTAATGGAAAGGAAGCTCTGCATCTCTTATCTCTTCCTTCTGCACAGGAAAGGATGAGTAATGTGCTGTGGCAGCGCCGTTACATTTTGACGAGTCTGAATGATTAGTCATGTTGACCTGGGAATTTAATTCCCAGTCTTCTGTAAGTCTTGTGTTGTACACGTCATTCTCACTAATGATTTAAATGGTTTATGACAACGTAACACCTCAGGCAATGACTTTCTCTACCTACGCATACACTACTTTAAGCACAAAATCAAATTTATGAAGGCGATGTGAATTAACTGGAACAGCAATTTAAATTATTATGATCACAAATCATTTTAATGTAGCTGTGTATTGTTCCCGGCTGGTTAATATGTTTGATAACCATTCTGTGACTGGGGTATGAATGAACACATTTTTCAGGGTGTAATTATCACCATGACTGATATCATCTAAGATCCTTTTTTGTTTAACTGTAGGCAAATGTGTCCACATAGGTAAATAAGGGTCTTTTTTATACAAATTGTAGGATGGATGTAAGCTTACGTTGTTTGGGAAAAAAAACAAGAAAATACTTTATTATTTTAGTGACCAGCTGGATCCTAAAACTATTGAATCATATACAGAAATTGTATCAGAAGCAAAGTAACCAAGAAAGCACAGCCCTTCTTTGTCTCATCAGTTTGCCAACACTATTCAGTACCAGACATTGGAGGGAGAAGTAGGTTTAAGGTTTACTTTTAATTAATTATTGTTTTGCAATGTATGGTTCCAAGAGTGTCCTGGAGCATTAAAGGGCATGTAAAGGCAAAACAATAAAATCCCATTTTTACTTTCTTTAATAAAAAAGAAACCTATCTCCAATATAATTTAACTAAAAAATGTGTACCATTTTTATAAGAAACCTGACTGTATGCAGTGAAATTCTCCCTTCATTTACTGCTGTGGATAGGAATTGTCAGATGGTCCCTAACTGCTGAGCAGGGAAACAATCATACTTATGAACAGCAGGGGGAGCCCCCGCCTTACTTCCCAGCCATGCAGAACTCAAGCAGCTTTGTTTATGACGATCCCTAAGCAGCGCAGACCACACTGAGCATGTGCACAGTCTTAGTCTTGCAAAGATGTTTAACAAAGTTACAAGATGGTGACCCCCTGTAGCCAACTTTGAAAGCATAAATTATTTGTTTGATTAGGCTTGTGGTGCAGTAAGTTCATGTTTATATTTAGTATAAAAAATACAGCATTTCTAGCCTTATTCTTTTTTCAACTTTACATGCCCTTTAAGCTACAAAAAATGCCTTACCCTTTAAACAAAACAGGGATTGTTTGTCCATATATTGCAATATATTTAAGCTGGCCAACTACATCAAAGTCATCCCCAGTGTGGCCAGTTCCTACACTCAACTTGCATCTGCTTCATTGAAAATTCTACTGCTTCATTATATATTTTATAAAAGGACTAAGTTTTACCTACAACTTACTTGCTTCTTTCAAAGTTAAAACTCCCAAACTTGGTTGCCCTTTTACTGGCCACCAGTGGGATCACCTGACTATAGCTGGGAAGGGTGGGAGCTACAACATGGAGCTGGTCACTGCTCCTGTATAACTATAACAAACAAGGTAAAGTTGTGCTCACCCCTTATTTTTAAAAACATTAAGCGTGGGTGCAATGAGGCTGTGACCACAAAATTCACAAATTGCAGGAGTTGGGTAAGTGGGTTGTTGACTTTCCAAAAACTTTTTGCAGGTCAATTGTTTTCAGATTGTTCACCAAAGAAGTTTTTTTTTTAATTGCTTTCCATGTTTGAGCCTCGTGTTATAGTCTGGCAGCTCAGTAATCCAGGTGCACATTCTGAACTTTTATAGGGGTCCGTTTACTAAAGTGCGTTAAAAATATTCGCACAATATATAGACAGAATTTTCGCCAAATATGTTATCGCCAGTTTACTAACCTGCGGTAAATATAAATTTGCGAATTTTCTTGCGCAAGAATAATTGTTCGCCAGTTATCGCATTTGCTGAAAATAACGCTACGTACACATTAACGCATGGTTTACTAAACAGCGAAATGTGCTAAAGACAAAATTAACGCCAGAATATTCGCAAACTTTTACCGCCACATATGAAGTGGCGTAAAAGTATTTTTTCTGCCAGAAAATTCTCAAGGGGCAGGAAATATCCCATAATAATGTTTTTTTTTTACCCATCATTCTTTGCTGACAGGAGAGAGATCTGTAGCTATTGCTGACAGGATTTTTGGCTTCTGCTTCTATCTGGTGCAACAGCAGCAGTTTCAGCTCAGAGTCGTATTATTGGCAGTGGCATCACAGTCCAAGGATTCGTCAGCCTCTACACTTTTTGGTTTCATTGTGATTGGCTACATTAAACTGTGCATTTCTATGAAGCAAAGAGATTGACTGGTATCATTTCCTATGATTCTATTGGCAGAAGAGTTTATATGATGCAGACATGTTTGATTGGTGTTACTCTGGTGATGTTGTTGGATGGTATAATCATCAGTCAATAAAGTTTATAAGTTTTGAAGATGCATTTCTGGCCATAAATGTCACAGTAAAAATTGCCATAATAACCGCCATAAAACAAGACTATTTTATAGCATAAATATTCGCAAAAACGTAATTTTTCGCCAGAAAATTCGCAACTCGCTAAAATTACCGCTAACGTAAGCTGGTTCCTTAACGTAGTTACCGCAAGTGATCACAATGACTTCTGAGCGCATCGCTGTTTAGTAAACTTAGTCGCTGCGAATATTCTGGCGTAAAAATATTCTCAGCGATAACATGCGGAAACTTAAAGTCAGATTTACCGCACTTTAGTAAACGGACCCCATAATTTGATACGTTAGTTGAGCCCGTACTCCATTTGAGGTAACAGAAGTTTTTCTTTCTTTAATTGCCCCCCGCCAGTGCTAGGACCCTCTATTAGCCTGTACCTTTGGTTGGGGATAATACATTTAACCAACAGGTGCACTTTAAATGTATCCACTAAATGTATCAATTTAGAACAGTTAAAGAGTCAGTGACCCCCCCCCCCAGAGCTGCTTGAGAAAGACACATGAAGGTGAAAAATTAAACTTTAAAATTCAATATTAGAACAGTCACAAACAGAAAATAGAAAGTAATTGGAAAAAGTATTTATTTCTGGTGAACTATCTGAAACCAACTGAACTGAAAAAAGTGTTGAAAGTTGAACAACCCCTTTAAAGGGTTCATTTACAGCCATGGAGAAAATTACAAAAGACATGGGGGCAAATTTACTAAAGGGGCAAAGTGGCTAATGCTGGCGAAAATACGCCAGTGTGACGTAATTTCGGGAATTTGTCGATTTACTAACGGGCGCTGGTGTAAATTCGCTGGCGAAGGAGATAGACTGTAGCGCTACTTTGCACTCTAAAGCCAGGCGAATTTTATGGACGTAACTACGCAAATTCACTAATATGCGGATTTTAATGAACGTTACCTCTTGCGCCAGACCAGGTAGATAGGAGTTCCTCAAAAAAAATGTCCCAAAAAACGCTGGCGACTTTTTATTTTTCAGGGTGATAGGCTGCAAAAGTTTGTAAATTTTTTTTGGGGTACCTGGCTTCCCCCCTACATTTCCTAACATATGGCACATAAACTATACACTGGGCTCATGTGTAGGGCATTATAACAACTCTATTTTATTTTATTAAGGTTCCCTGGACTTGTGTAATGTAATGTATTTGCTGCAACATATACGTCCATTGAAATTTAACTTCCCGCCGTATGCAAATTAGCCAACGCTAGCGCAACTTCTCTGTGCTTGGTAAATTAACACTAGCGAAACTTCGCAAACGTTCAGCGCCGGCAACGAAACTTCACAACTTAGTGAATTAGCCTTGCCTGAGCGAAGTTTCGCCTGGTGAAGTGTGGCGATGGCGCCAAAGCTTTGCTTTTAGAAGTAGTTGCATCTGCTATTGCACCATAATATACAGTATAGTTGCAATGGAGATGTCCTCTGGTGCTCTTGCCTTAGGCAAGTAGGAATTGCACGTTCTCATCTGCCTGAGCTGCACTCTGTACTTTGGCAGTTGGCCTTCAAGGGCAGATTAGCAGCTCATGGCAGAAGCAGTAGGCACCATTCACTGACCTAATTCCTTCGCTGGTTTATCTTCCAGGACATGGTCTACACACAGGGCTAGCGATGTCTTTGAAGGTTTGTGTGGTGACTATGTAAGCACCTGATATGACTTAGATTTCCTCCATCTAACACAACCGTGTAGAATTAGCAATATTATAGTATCATTTTCTACATTTCTAGGAAATTAGACCAATGTTCTTAAGAACATACCATATTATGATTTCCTATTCCTGACATGCAGCCCATTTGATACAGTGCTGATACAATGAATACTGGACATGGAAAATTTCACCAACCAGTGACCCTACTTGCATGTAATATTAATGCAAAACCTATTTATTCAGGTGTATTTCTATGCATAGATCCACAGTATAACATTTTCATCACAAAAAGTATTAGTAGAATGTATCCTTACCTGCACCAGTCATCGCTAGCTATTTATTTTTAGTATTTCCAGCATATAGTAAATTAAAGTTTTAAGTTTCCATTCTATTACCTGATCAAATATTTATTGAGGTGACTAAGTGCTGATTTGCAAGAGACATGGCCCACACGGCACATCTAATATGTTTTCTTTGCATGAGCTATTCCCGGCATCCAGCGATGACTTCATGGGATTCAAATGATAGATGGAAGTGTTTGAGAAAGTACATTCTGCCTATAAAAACCAATAAAAACCCATCCTTGAAATTTGCATGCGGTTAGGACAAACTGTTCAGTTCCATTTCTGAGATAACCAGATGCTGAGTTGATACTATAGAGCCCATATATACAACTGTGCAAACATTGCCATAAGAATACACAACCAGAATTTAAATGTAGGCATTTTGTTGAAAAAAGCAATGATCACTTAAAAAATGCAGTTGAAGCACATGCCATATCAGGGACCAATGTTCCCTCTAAGCTGTGATGCAAATAAAATCATGGTGAGCACAAAGGGTACCCCCCTTGGGCCAAACATGGGGCAATATGATCTGCCCCAAAAAGACAGAGGACGGGATCCAGTAGAAAAGCACAAGCAACCTGCACCGCTACAGGACGAAGAAGTGTGGAGAGTTTGGGGGTTGTACCCTAAAAACTGTTGAAGGAAAATGCTTTGAAAATGAGGGCATAAGAATAAGAAGAATAAGCTGAAATCGAACAGTTTGTTGATTTTTCAAACCAACATAATAATTCAGAATATTGGTACATGGCAGCTCAGAAACAAGCAAAATAAGCATAATTGAAATGTAATAATCAGTCCTGTAGCATGAGGGCAAACCTCACTTTATGCTTGATAATTTGCAATGACCCCTAAGCTCAGTTGCTCAAAACACACTGAGCATGTACGTGTCACAGACACTCCGGTTTGTCAATCTGTCCAGGCGAAAAATTTTGCACCAGAACATCGGCCACTGGAAAGTACTCTGGCCATGAGACTGGTACCTCCCTGAATGGTTGTTTTTATTTGGGAAACAATTACCAAAAAAATAACTGCTCTCACAGCCTTGACACCCCCCTTTTGCTTTTTATAGGGGAGAGATTGCCACAATTTTAAGATCATAACTGTTTGTATTGATAAAAGTTCTTTGGTTTAGCAAACTGTGTCAGTCCAGGGTCCAGGTTAAGACAGGGAATTTCTGTAGTTTGATAATAAACAATATACAGGAGCATTAAAATAGATATTTAATGATGGGATGGGAATGAAGGGCAGGCAACCATAAACCATCTCTCCAGGGAATGTAACCCACACTACTTCCTAGTGAACAACCAGTCAAAGTTCCTCACTTTATGTTTAGGACTACAGGTACAGACCTCATTTCTTATTCTCCTCATCTATATTATTCTCCATCAGCCCAACTATTTCCTTAAATATGGAGATCTGCATTTGTACCTCATGCCCCCCTTTCCTTCCCTTTCCCCATTTCCTTCAGTTCTTTGTATTTTCCTACTATTCCTCCCCCATGTTTTCCTATCTTCCTTCCACTCCCACCACCTGCTTAGCTTTCTTATCGTCTTATGTGCTTGGTAACATTGTATGTAAATGTAGCCCCTGCAAAACAATATTTTGAGCTATTCAGTAAGTCTTAATGTATAAGGATCTACAATGTTGCCTGTGATTATGATGATGGGGGTGATTTACACTAGAAACATGGACAAAACATCTTTAGAATTACTTCAGTGGCCTAGGATTAGAATCATAATTATCAGATGTAATAATTGTATTATCATAGAGGGTAAATCTGTACATCTTCACAATCCCTGACAATTCTTCTTTTGAATAAATGTATAGGGCACACTGGGGTTGGTGTATGACAGTGATACCCAACCAGTAGCTCATCAGCAATATGTTGCGCCCAATGGCCTCAAAGGTGCACCTTTTAACATTCCTAGCATGGAGGTAAGTTTTAGAGTCATAAACACACATTTTTATAGTCAAACAGAGACTTTTCCAAGTTGGTAGTTTGTATGGGGCTAACAAATATCTCATCATAGCCATTATTTGGAAACCCCCTGGAACTTTTAACATTACATGGTTGTGTAGGTGCCCAACACTTTCTTCATTTGAATGTGGCTCACACAGCATTGGAATGGGGGGGTCTGGGCCCACCAGGGCTGACACATCAAGGGCCCCCCCCACTAGCCCCAAGTTTCCCCCTTCCACCACACATTAAAGGGGCCCAGTGCCTACTGCAGGAAGCAGTATCCTCGGCTCTACAATCCGCCAACAACTCTGGGCTGCCCCACTGGTGAATAAACTTTGCAGGGCGCAGCTTCCCACCTCTCTCCTCCTGCTCAAGCATATGAGCGCCTTCCATCACAGGTGGAAGCTGACCACAAGTCAAGCTATAGAGGAAGCTGACCCCAAGGTCCGGGCCCCCATTTTCCCCAAGGCCCCCCTGCGTCTGTGCGGTCTGCTTCCTCTATAGTATATATATATATATATATATATATATATATATATATATATATATATATATATATATATATATATATATATATATATATATATATATACACACATATACACATATATATATATATATATATATATATATATATATATATATATATATAAAATATATATTATATTTATATATATATAATATATATATATATTATATATATATATATATATATATATATATATATTATCAATTGTATACTTTCTAGTAAAATGTATGTTTAAAATACCATATTCAAGTAAATACACAAAAGATATTTTAATATTTCTACATATCAAACTTATATTGTATATTTTTATTTCTCCCTGAATGCAGCTGTAAATATTGGTGCAATTTATACAATACATTATGGGGAATTTTAGAATATAGCCATATAAGAACGAACATTGTGTTAATGATCTCTACATGAATAAAGCTGTATCATTTTCATGTGTACTGAATTCCTCTCCATTCCAATTAGGATTAAGATTGCAAATTAATGTTTAAAAGCTCCAAAGGGCCTGTTCTTTAAAAATCCACAGCTAATTTAAGAAAAGTAATAATACCAACTCTGAGTTAGCAAAGCCTATTAAAATCAGTAGAGCTGGTGATTTAAAATAAACCACATCTTGCCAAACAGTGTAGGAAAGTTATGGAGGCCAGAAATTTGAGGAGAATTTATATTTGAAAGCCTAGCTTGAAGGTCATTCATGGGGAGAATTAGGGTGAAATCATAATTGCTCTCCTAAATATTCAGAGACTATGTCTGAATAAATGTTGCACCAATGATTTCCTATATCTGTAACCTAGTTATGAGCTAGCTTGGGGGGATGTTCATCCAGGTTAAACATCTGTCGGTAGGAGTAGGGTTATGCCACAGCAAGGTATAAGGTTTTCTATTAACTTTTTGATATTACGGTAAAGGGCATTAAAAGAAAAAAAAATTGGGGTCCCAAGGGTGTCCCTAACATTGTAGACGTTGACTCCACTAAAGAATATAAGAAAATATGGGGAGAATATGATGTTTAGAAATGGAGGAAAAGTGTAATACTTTTGATTGCACTTTAAAAAAAAATTATTAAAGGACTGTCACAGCCTGTCTAAAACAAATTGGTTCTCCTTCTGGCTGACCCACAGGAGGCATGTTGTAATTAATGATAATGACTCTTTACTTCTTCATACATTCAGTGAGTGAAAATGACATGGCTGCTATATTGGCTGAGGTGAACTCCACGTCCTCTCCTCCATTTGTTCAACTGCTCATGAAGTGCTGAGTGAAACATGGGCCTCTTGTGATCCACACATCAACACTAAAGGCAAAAGTAGCTTTCAGAAAAAGGCTGAAGCTGATGTCATGGATCATGAGCATTGGGAGTCGTTTGTAGCAACTAGAAGCAGTGGCATCACCCATATTTATGACAAGTGCCATGAATACCATACAATCTCTTCCAAACCTCAGTATATTTATCAGATCATTAAATAGTGCCTATTGACAAGACATTTATTTTGTGCTGAACTTTCATTGTCCTTCAGGAATGTTTTTATTTGTGTTGCTGTAGCTCAATGGACTGAGAAACACAATTTCTAGGCATCAGATTTGTCAGAGTATATTGAATGCCCTTGAACTTCCAATATGAGAACTCTAATTCACCATCATAACCAGATTATGATCTCACTGCACATGCTGTTCAATATTTATTGATATTCAATAACATCAGTCTATTTGTTCTGTAGCAGGAGAATAGAGAATCGCTTGCTGAAATTCTTTGCAGAGGTCTGCTGAAAGCCATTATATTGGATTCATATTCTGGGATTCTGAGCTGGTGAATCACAAATCATTTCTTATTTACCATTCAGTGGAGAGAAGTATTGAGTTTCTTTCTTCCGTCTCATTATTCATGCAGATGCATTTCCACATGGGATAATTATAGTATGAATATTCCCTTAATGTTCTTCCCATAAAAAACATTTCTTCAAAAACCCAGATGGATCAAAAATGAATATAATTGATTCACACATTATTACTTACTTGTACTTGTAAAACCTTTCTTTTTAAGCGGAACTTTTGTTCTTCATTTCATTGTGTTGCTATGAGTTCTGTTGTTTTTTTATTCATCTTTTATCTGTTGTCTGATGAAAGCAATACCAAGCCTATAGTGTGCAGGGAGCTGTAGATAATACCTTAACATACTTATGAATTCTCCCAAGAAGCCTTATCAGAAAAACTACAGCCATTTTAAAAATACAGATTTATAAAAATGGTGTTGAATGTTAAAAAGGAATGACTAAGTGACAACCAGCATACAACACAGGAATATCCATTGAACCTCAGCCTTTGCTGAGATACAATTTCTACTATCCTTTAACAGCCAACTGTGGGAATTTTAGTTTAGTTTTTAGAGATGCACAGAATGCACCATTTTAGGTTTCAGCTGAAACCCGAATATTGGCCGAATACTGAACCGAATCTGAAGCCTAATTTGCATATTCAAAGTAGGGAAAAGAGGGGGAAAGAGAACCACGTGGTTGAAAAATGTTTGACTTCCTTGTTTGTGTGATGAAAAGTCAAGTGATTTTTTTAATTTGAAATCAGTTCAACTATTGGTCAATTTTATCACCACTATCAACAAAACAGCATTAGCAATAGTCTGATATAGATATGGGATCTCAGACTAACTTTACTTGTTTGTGGGTTAGATTGTAACATAGTAAGTTAGGTTGAAAAAGACACACGTCCATCAAGTTCAACCTTTTAAGTCTATATATAACCTGCCTAACTGCCAGTGTTTTCAGAGAAAGACAAAAAAAAGTTTTAAGCCTCTCCCATTTGCCTCAGAGGGGGAGACAATTCCTTCCTGACTCCAAGATGGCAATCGGACCAGTCCCTGGATCAACTTGTACTTCTTACAGCTATCTAATGTATCAGCCAGGACTACTGATTCAGGGAGAGAATTCCGCATCTTCACAGCTATCACTGTAAAAATAAACCCTTAAGATTATTTAGCAGGAACATCCTTTCTTCTAATCAGAATAGGTTCCCACATCAGCTGGAACGACCTACTGGTAAATAAAGCATCAGAGAGATTATTATATGATCCCCTTATATTTTTATACATAGTTATCATATCAGCCCTCAAGCTCCTCTTATCCAGCATGAACCCAACATGACCAGTCTTTCCTCGTAGCTAAGATTTTCCATCCCTTTTACCAGCTTAGTTGACCTTCTCTGTACCCTCTGTAATTCAATAATGTCCTGTTTGAGCGCTGGAGACCAAAACTGTAGGGCATATTCCAGATGGGGTCTTACCAGTGCTCTATACAGTGGGAAAATAACCCCCTCCTCCCATGAATCACTGCCCCTTTTAACACAGCTCAAATTTATCATCTACAAGGACTTCAAGCTACATTTCCTTATGGATTTACCTAGTGCAGTCCCATTAAAGGAGAAGGAAAGCTCCAAGACAGTTTATTGCCAATAGAATAGCCACAATAGTGCAAGCAAGAACGCTATATTTATTCTGCAGAATGCTTTACCATACCTGAGTAAACAGCTCTAGACACTCTCTGTTTGTTTAGGATAGAAGCTGCCATATAAGCTTGGTGTGACATCACTTCCTGCCTGAGTCTCTCCCTGCTCACTAACAGCTCTGAGCTCAGATTACAGCAGGGATGGGAGGAGGGAGGGGGAGAGGAGCAAACTGAGCATGCTCAAGGCCGTGCCCTGGAGGTTTAAGCTGAAAACAGGAAGTCTGATACAGAAGCCCATGAGTACACAATAAAAGCAAAGAAATGTGGTGTTTCTTTTGACAGAGGACTCATAGCAGCATTACTTTGAGGGTTTACTGGTGTATTTATTTAGACCTTTCTGATAAAGCTTACTTAATTTTAGCCTTTCCTTCTCCTTTAAGAGTGACATATTTTTACATCCCAGGTGCATGATTTTACATTTATTGACATTGAATCTCATCTGCCACTTAGCTGCCAGGATTGCCAGTTTGTCAAGATCCTGCTGCAAAGATGCCGCATCCTGAATGGAATTAATTGGGCTCCGGGCCGGAACTAGGAGTAGGCAGAAGAGGCACCTGCCTAGGGCACAACAATAGCAGGTACCTATTAAGCATCTTCTGCCTACCCCTAGTTCATGTTCACTGCCCTCTCTACCTCTCCTCTCCCTCTTCCCTCACTGCTGCTCACCCACATCCTTCCCCTCCCTCTGTTACTGCGCATGGTCAAGCATGTGCGCATTCGGGCACAAGCACAATGGGTAGAGGGCTGGCCAGCCCGGGTTGCCTAGGGCACCTGGTCAGCTGTGCCGGCCCTAATTGGCCTGCATAGTTTAGTGTCATCAAACACTGATACATTACTTGCAATACCCTCCCCCAAGTCACTAATGAACAAGTTAAATAAAAGAGGACCCAATACAGAGCACTGTGGGATGCCCACTAAGAACCTTACTCCAAGAAGAGAATGTACCATTCCCAACCACCCTCTATACCCGATCCTGTAGCTAGTTTCCTATCCATGTGCAAACTTCTTAATTAAAGGAAAACTAAATCCCCCATGGTGATAAGTCCCCACTGGCCCCCCTCCCTGCCTCCCCCCTGCACAGTCTTACCCCTGAATTTTGTCCCCTCTAGAAATAGCGACCGCACATGCAGAGTGAGTGCAGAGGAGCTCACGGATGCCATCTTCTTCTCTTCGGTGGGGACAGAATTCAGGGGTAAGACTGTTAGGGGGAGACAGGGAGGGGGGCCAATGGGGACTTATCACCATGGGAGGTTTGGTTCTCCTTTAAGCCCAACAGACCTTAGTTTAGAAAGAAGTAGTTTGTGGGACACTGTATCAACTACTGCTCCCCCTCTGACCAGCATCTACTTACTTACTTCATCATAAAAAAAAAAAAAAATTGCCTAACATGTTGATTGCTGATCATAATGCCATTCACCAGGACAAAATTTTGAATGTGATGCCTTAGCAAACCTTCAAATAATTTGCCCAATATGGGGAAGTCAAACTAACTGGCCTATAATTGCGACGAGATTGTAATTCCATTTTAAATAAAGGAATTACAGTTTTCCTCCAATCCATAGGTACCATACTAGATGAAAGGAATCTGAGAAAATCAGAAATAGAGGCCAGTCTAAAACTAGACTAAGCTCTCGTAGTACCTGACCGTGTATTCCATCTGGCCCAGGTGCCTTGTTCACATAATTTTTTAGCAAAGCTTTATAAACATATCCTGAGTCAGTCACTGGCTAGTTTGAGATGAGCCAACAGTGCTTGAAACTCTGACTCCTCTATTTTCAGTATCTGTTACAACCATACATTAACCATTAACCATTATTTAAAGGAGCTACACTCTCAAACCACATCTTTTGGGGTTGCCTCTACCGCAATGCTCTCCTCATTTTCTTTCTTTGCCTTCCGGATTGTTGTTTTACAACATTTGTTATAGTGTTTATATTCATTAAATGCAGCTTCTGTCCCCACAGACTTATATTTAAATGCCTTTCTCTTCTTTCCTATTAACTTCTTTACTACTATATTAAATCACATACGATGGATCTTGTGTGTTTCTACATTTTTTCTTAAGGGAATAAATTGAGAACAATAAAGATTTAATATCATTTTAAATGACAACCATTCCTGTTCTGTGTTTTTGGCAGAAAACATAATGCCCCAATCTATACTCTGAAGGGCAGCCCTTAAGGAGCTAAAATTAGCTTTTCTGATTCTGGGTTTTTGTTGCTCTTCAACGACCGGTGCCATGAAATTGTCATTCAACAAGTTTACTTGTTCCCATTAACTGTCCTGGCAGTACTGTTGCTCCAGTCAATATCTGGGTAATTAAAATCGCCTATTATCATCACTTTCCCCAAACTAGCAGCCTTTCTATTTACATCAGGAGTTTAGCCTTCTCCTCCTCACTTACATTAGAACAGTGATCCCCAACCAGTAGCTCGTGAGCAACATGTTGCTCTCCAACCCCTTGAATGTTGCTCCCAGTGGCCTCAAAGCAGATGATTATTTTTGAATTCCAGGCTTTGAGGCACATTTTGGTTTCATAAATATCAGATGTACTGACAAACAGAGTCTCAATGTAGGTTGATAATCCACATAGGAACTACCAAATGGCCAATCACAGCACTTATTTGGCACTCAAGTAACATTTTTCATTCTAGTGTTGCTCCCCAACTCCTTTATCTTCTGAATGTTGCTCACAGGTTCAAAAGGTTGGGGATCCCTGCATTAGAGGGTCTATAGCATACTCCTACAATTAATTTGCTGGACTCTTTACAATTAGTGATGAGCTCCACCCATAAAGCTTCAGCCCCTAATATTGAAACATAACTACTGTGTATACAGTAGAAATATTGAGGTTAAGGCATTTTGTAACCACAGGCAAAGATGTCATTCATTTAACAAACTTAAAATAGCTGATCAACAAGTAATTGGTTAATAGTATGTTTAATAGAATTCATCCTGACTAAGAGAAGTGTTCTGAACCTGTCAGCAGGAACTCAGAAGGGAAAATTGCATTGTTATCTCTGTCAGACCAAGGCAGCGTTTTGCATGTGCTGCCTCAGACTTGAAACAGTTCCAGGTCTTAATAGGCTGAGACAGTTCTCTAGAGACAACAATCAATACAGGGAGACTTCAACCCTTAGGTTTTTTTAAATCCAAGAAGAGAGATTTAATTCAACAAATAAGCCTCTGGAGCCACAGCAGCTAAAAAGGGGAAAATAGAATAATATAATAATCCAGCATGGTGGTTCCAAAGCCCCCAATATAGCACTTCTACTTATTACATGGGATCATTCATTTGTATATCATGCAAATAGGATGAAATGCTATCCCCCGATGTCTATGAATTCCCTTAAAGCAAACAACTTTGTATGATATATGCCTTATTGTTGTTTTCTTTCTGTGATTTAAGAGATACAAGCCCCAGTTATCATGACTGCATCTGATAGTCCAATCTCTGATACTCTTGAAACCAGCAAAGTTGGTGGCTATGTTGTCTTCTGACTACAACAGGAGCAAGCTGAAATCAAGATTACACATGGAACGAGAGCACAAATGTGAATGGCTAAAGAATAAGAGAAGAACAATATGTTTGTTAACATACATACATCATTATTGTAAGTATAATGTACAGTACACACACTCAACCCTACGCCAGCTTATGGTCCAGCTTTTTTAATTTCTTTCCTGCCATGCTAAAAAAAAATAATTTAATTTGCAATGCCACAACTTCCTGTGTTTTTCCAAGATAATCTACCACTTGGTCTATTACTTTGAGGTTAATGTAAGAACATGCACAAGGTTATCTACATGCAAAAACCCTCAACAACCAATCAGCAATTGATCTTTATGGCATTTATTGATACTGGACTCCTTGGGGTATATCAAAAAGTGAAGTTAGAGATCTTCACAGTCCTCTAGAGTGAACTTCCGCCACTTCCATACATTTCTATGGAATTTTGAAAGGCGTATTTATCAAAGGATGAACTTTCACTTTCCCCCATTGATAAATATTCTTTTAAGAATCCCATAGAAATGAATGGAGGGTGGCGGAATTTCACTATAAAGGACTGTGGCGATCTCTAACTTCACTTTTTGATAAATATACCCCCTTCTTATACTTATACTACTTGATCTCTCCTCTGCATTTGACACTGTGGACCATCCTCTTCTTCTCCAGTCCCTCCATTCACTTGGCCTTTGTGACATGGCCCTGTCCTGATTCTCTTCTTACCTCACTTATCGTTCCTTCAGTGTCTCCTACAATGGAGTAGCATCTTCTCCCCTTTCTCTTTCTGTTGTGGTTCCTCAAGGCTCTGTCCTGGGCCCCTTATTATTCTCCCTCTATACTTCTTCCCTCAGCAAACTAATCAACTCGTATGGTTTTGCCTACCACCTTTATGCTGATGACACTCAGATCTATCTCTCCTCTCCTGATCTCAACCCAGAACTCCTAACGCGAGTCTCCTCATGCCTGTCCGTTATCTCTACTTGGATGTCGCAACGCTACCTTAAATGAACCTTCTCTAAAATGGAAATGGTTCTCTTCCCTCCAACTTACACCATTAACATCCCGTAAGTATCCACCATAGCTTACAATTCCACTATCACCCCCTCTCCCCAGGACCGGTGCATTGGGATTATCCTAGATTCTGCCCTGTCCTTCACTCCTCATATCCAGTAACTTATTAAACCATGTCACTTCACCTAAGGAACATATCCAAAATATCACCCAAGATGCTGCCAAAATTCTTATTCACTCTCTCATCAAATCACGTCTAGACTACTGTAACTCTCTTTTACTTGGCCTTCCCCTCCAGAGACTGTCACCTCTCCAGTCCATAATGAACACTACCGCCAGACTTATACACCTCAGCAACCGCTCCTCCTCTGCCTCACCATTCTGTCAATCCCTGCACTGGCTTCCGCTACCTTTCAGAATCAAATTCAAATTAATTACCCTAAAATTCAAAGCACTTTATAACTCTGCCCCACCCTACATCTCTGATCTCATCTCTATATACTCACCCAATCGCTTGCTACGTTCCGGTACTGACCTGCTACTCAACTCTTCTCTCATTAACTCTTCACATGCTCGCATTCTAGACTTTGAAAGGGCTGCACCTCTCCTCTGGAATTCTCTCCCACGGTCTGTCCGACTTTCTCCCAACCTTTCTGCTTTCAAAAGATCTCTTAAAATGCACTTCTTTAGAGAAGCCTACCCTCACTCTGCTTAACTACCAAATGAAATACCACATACAGTACTACATCTCTAGCTCACTTAATTCTGATCTTGCCCACTCCCACACCTTTTGTCTTATTCCCTTCCCTTTAGATTGTAAGCTCTTTTGCACAGGGCCTTCCTCATTATTTGTACCGTATTGGTTGTGATGTATGTAACTCCATATGTTCTATGTATGTTATTAATGTGATTTAGTTGTATAAACACATTTGCTTTACAGCGCTGCGAAATATGCTGGCGCTATATAAATAAATGTTAATAATAAATAATAATAATAATATATATATGGCCCTTGTTTTTGTTACTTCACTGGGTCTATTTTGCAACTATACAAAATATAGCAAGTAACTTATTTTTCCATGCAATGCAGATATATAATGCTTCCAGATTTTTGATGTTTAGGGTGACTTTTGATTGCGATTTAATACACAGGACATTAACATTTCTGCACATACATTAACCGTTGATAAAAAAAAATAAAACATTGTATCTAAAAAATACACCATAAGAAGGTCAAAGCATAGCATAAATGTCCTTGACAAGTCTACTGCATATCAGCGAGGCTTTATCCTTCACTTCCTAAAATCTTATCTTTACTCCTCTTGGAGTGATACATTCCATTATTATGACATAGGCTGGTACAGAGGAACAGGAGCGAAGCAATCTTAATTATACAAGGACACCTAAAAATAAAGAATGATGCAAAAATATATAAAACAGATGTGAGACAAGACTGCTTCTCTATACAGCTCTACACTTCTTTAAAAGGACAGCATACTGCCTTGTCCAAGATTAGCTTAGTTAATACAACTTGAACACATGCTGAACACGTTTTCCTGTAGTTTTAATTATAAATTATTTATGTTTTTTGTTATTTTGTTAAGATAAACAGGGCAAACAGGGGGAATGAAGCCATGTTTGGCTCTTGTTAGCAGGCCCGGACTGGCAATCTGTGGGTTCTGGCAAATGCTGCTGTATGGTTCAATAGAAAGTTACCATAGAGTGGGCTGGTAGGGGGCTGTTTGGGCCTCTGTGTACTTGGAATGGCAGGGCCTATTTTGACTCCCAGTCCAGGCCTGCTTGTTAGGTAGATAATTACAGGTATGGGACCTGTTATCCAGAATGCTTGGAAACTGGGGCTTTCCAGGCAAGAGGCCTTTCTGTAATTTGGATCCCCAAACGTGAAGTATAGTATTGTTTTGTCTCCAATAAGGATTAATTATATTGTAGTTAGGACAAAATATAAGGTACTGTTTTAAAATTATAGAGAGAAAAAGGAAATCATTTTTAAAATGTTAAATATTTTGATTAAAAGTCTATGGGAGAAGGCCTTCCTGTAATTCAAACAAGGGGGATACTGATGAATGGTATACTGAGGAAAAAGGGGGTAAACTCTCCCTTTCAGTACTATTTAAATAAAGAAGATTTGTATTGTTCTTTTAATTGAACAAATTGCTTATGTCCTGTTTGTCTTTGCAGGATACAGTATATAGCCAATGACATAGAATACTGAATGAAGCAGGATGCAGACCAACCAAATTCACTTCTGGAGGAAATGGTTTAAAGGAGAAGGAAAGCCAACCTGCACTTGGGGGTGCCAAATGTTAGGCACCCCCAAGTGATTGTATTGACTTACCTGAAACCCCGGGCCGGTGCTCCTATCAGCAGAAAACTGCATCGGCCCAGGGTTATACCAGTGAGCACCATGGAGCGATCCTCTTCAGGCTTCTTCTTGCTTGCAATTTCCCGGGGCAAACGCAAGCGCAGTTGGTTCTCACTGGTATAACCACGGGCCGGTGACGTTTTCTACTGATAGGAGCATCGGCCCAGGGTGTCAGGTAAGTAAATACAATCACATGGGGTGCCTAACATTTGGCACCGCCAAGTGCAGGATGACTTTCCTTCTCCTTTAAGCTAAACCTCCAGTTAAATTTGGGGGATATTGGAAAGCTTGAGACATAGAGGATTGTGGCTGGGAAGTGACTGCCATATAACATATACTAAAGAATTACTCCAAAAACATTAACTTACTTTTCAGCTTAACTGAGTGGGAGAAATTACTAAACCATAAACTAGAGTTAATGAGTGAGATTGTAGGGTGAGCCTAACAGATTCTCAACCTCATGTAGAAAAATGGAGGCATTAAAGAATTAACAAGCAAGCAAATGTGATAAGTAAAAAAAAAACTATGGGTCATGACTGTATATTACTTGTCTGTGGTTATATCCAAAGCCCCATTGTCATAGCCTGCTTCAGAAGCAGTAGTAAAAATATCAACTAAAATAAAAATATAAACTTACTATTTTCTGTGAGCTATGTGGCTGATCATTAGATTTATTTCCATTAAAATTTGGGACTTCCTTGTTGTGTACATGTGTTACTTAAAGGGGTTGTTCACCTTTGGGATAACTTTTATTATGCTAAAGAGAGTAATATTCTGAAACAATTTGTAATCGGTTTTCATTTTTTATTATTTAAGGTTTTTGAGTTATTTAGCTTTTTTTTCAGCAGCTCTTCAATTTGCATTTTAAGCAATCTGGTAGCCAGGGTTCAAATTACCCTAGCAACCGTGCATTGATTTGAGCAAGAATATGAATAGGAGTGGGCTTGAATAGAAATATGAGTAATAAAAATTAGCAATATCAATACATTTGTAGCCTTACAAGTGATTTGCTTTTTAGAAGGGGTCAGCGACGCCCAACCTGACCTGCACCCATCTTGAACCTGCAATGGTTGGGCAAATTTCGACCCAAACTCGCCCAACCAACAGTCAACACGTGGGTTTCCACATAGGTCAAACTGCAAACAACTAGTTCAAATTTAGTCACAGATTGTTAGATCATACTGTGCCAAAATGGAGATATCACTGTTGTTGTAGAGGGCCGCAATGTGAGAATATATATATTCTTGTACAGTACATAACATGAGTCAAAATATCATTATAAGTAGGTGTGCACCTACTTTATCCATCAATTTTGGACAAACCAAAGCTTAGTGACTAAAATGGAGTCGACTATACTAGGTAACATCTACCAATGATATCATCTCTGGAATCCTTATATATTTCAGGCAAACTTTTGAATAGATGTGAGATTTTAAAATAAATAATATAAATAATTATGCATATTAGGCTTATGTGTGTAAATTATTTCAAGCCAAAAACGTATAATAATTGGTGTAAAATAAATAGCATATTTATAAAGCTCAGCTGTTACGCTTACACATGAATGAATGCCATGCATTGTGATCACAAATGTACTGCATAACAAATAGCTAATCAGCATATTTATAAAGAAGTGTCATTTATTTTTAGACAGACTAACACTAACGCATTATTTTACCACCACCACTCCCCCCCCCTTCAGACCTGGTTTAACCCATTAAAGACAAGCTTTATAAAAAGTAGTGTTTGTCTACATTTGCATAAAATCATTATTGTTTTATTAATAGGCATGATAGGTACAAAGATAACTGCATAGAAAAATAACTGTCATTCAGTACAAAACTAGGCAGTAGTTACTGATGAATAACAACAACTCTGTTTTCTTATTGTTTTAAATATATTTTGGTGGAAATTTAATGCAAGTTGGTAACTGAAAGAAGATTTGCACATTGTATGTAATAAAACTTATTAAATTGGGGACACATTGGGGCACATTTAATAAGTGAACGATTCGAATCAAAAGAACTTCAAATTCCAAAGTATTTTTTTGGGTACTTCGACCATCGAATAGGCTACTTCGACCTTCGACTACGACTTCGAATCGAACGATTCAAACTAAAAATCGTTTGACTATTCGACCATTCGATAGTCGAAGTACTGTCTCTTTAAAAAAAACTTTGACTACCTACTTCGCCAACTAAAACCTACCGAGCACCAATGTTAGCCTATGGGGACCTTCCCCATAAGCTTTCTAAGCATTTTTTGATCGAAGGAAAATTGTTCGATCGATGGATTAAAACCCTTCGATTTGTAAATGGGCCTCATTGTGTCTATGAGATAAGAGATAAAACTTTTATTGGTTACAGTGCCATTATTAGGGCATTTCAAAGCTACAATTAATTATTCTGCAGGGCCACAAATCTTTAATTAAGACATATATTTAAATATGTATTTTCTATCTTTTTCTTTTTTTTTTCTTGTTCATACAAATATATTCCCTACCCCAAACCCTTCCCTTTCTTGTCTTTTGTACCCCCTTCCCTTTTTTATGTTGTTCGAAATATTATAAATAAAGAATTGTAAAAAAAAATTGGGGACACATTTATTACATTTCGAATTTGAGTTATTGCCATGAATCCAAAAAAATTGAGTAAAACAGGTTTTTGACGATTTATCAATCAACAAAATCACAAAAAAGTCAAATGAAAAATTCAACAATTAAAACACAGCAAGCTTCTATAGAAGTCAATGGGAGGTGCATTTTTAATATTCAAGCTATAAATTTATACATTTAATTTTTCAAATTTACAATAATTTGCATTTTACCCAAACAGCCTTTTGGAACAAGGAAAAACTTTGGCACCTAAAAGCAGCCTTTCAGAATGGTTGAAGCACCCCCACACCAATCCCATTGATGGTATGCGAGTGACAAGCAAAATTTTTTATCCAGGCATCAATTTGCTTCAAATTTCCACATTTCGTCAGCTACAGATTTTTCCGCAAAATTTGCAGAGAAAATTATTTCAAAAGGGGAAGTAAAATGGAACAGATCGGTTCATGACTAGTCTTATGCCTTTAACAATGGGTGGTCTGGTCAGTCTGTCTCCTTTAAAAGCCACAAGCAGAGGAGCATTAATATTTGGAACCAATACTTTGGTCTTGGCAACCTCTCTCCATATAAAAGCAAATGATAGGGAAGGATCAATCCTGTAAGACGCTTTTCCCAAAAAATGCAACCATGCAGGAATGTGTGCCATCCTATGAAAATTATAACCAGAAATAAATAAATATTTTATCTTAATGTGCTATGGTGGTTTAAAAACTTTGAAACTAAAAACCCCTGTTTCGGAAAATCTATTCTCTTGAATAAATACTAAATTACTAAAGGCTAGGGATGCACCGAAACCAGGATTCGGTTCGGGATTCTGCCAGGATTTGGCCTTTTTCAACAGGATTTGTATTGGGACGAATCCTTCTGCCAGGCTGAACTGAGGGAGGGAGGGAAATCACTTGACTTTTTTCACAAAACAAGGAAGTAAAAAAATGTTTCCCCTTTCAACCCCTAATTTGCATATGCAAATTAAGATTAGGATATGGTTCTGTATTCGGCCGAATCCTTCGCAAAGGATTCGGGGGTTAGGCTGAATCCGAAAAAGTGGATTCGGTATGTCCCTTCTAAAGGTTCTCTTCAGTGTCTTTAACATTCATTATTTAAAGCTTGGATGATGGCAAACCAGTCTAAGAGAATTCCTTTAATTTACATCTACAATTTACTAGATATCCCCGCTATCCCAGATACTCATAAAAAATATTATTATGAGTTCCAGCCTTTGTAATGGGATTCATTTATTTTGGGGGAACAAGCCAAAGCAAACAGGTTTCAATGTCATGTGGCATCATAAATCAAAAACGTATTATCTGAATCGTCTGCTTTCTTTACTTTTCTATATTCCGTAGGGTATAGAAACTTTTTTCCCTCCCCAATTCTGATAGGGGTTAGCTAAAAGTGCAATTGAGCTGGTTTCAAGAGCATCTCATTAGATGAATCAACTGTACAAAGGTCACAATACCTACTCTTTGGGAGAAGCCTTTATAGCTAGTTATGGGCAGATTTGGGGCTTTTTGCTTCGCCAAAAAAATTGTGAATTTCCCGCAAAATTCACGAAACGGCGAAAAAAAACTCACAAAGGCGCCGGCGTCTCGCCGGTGTCTGTTTTTGGCGAATTGCAAAACGCCGGCATCCATTTTTTTTAGGCCGGCGAATTTTCGCGGTGGTTTCGCTTATTCACCACGAATTAGCGCCTGGCGATTAAATTCGCCAACCACTATATTATAGCCCATTTAATGTCAAGTAATTATCTGAACTCAGAAGATAAAAAATCTTCACATAGAAAGAGCTCATCAACAATTACTGGATTTTATTACATGTAGACAACTTATCTTTTACAAAGGAATCTGAGGTATAGAAAAATTGTACCTTAAACATGGGCACGCTGCATGAATCTTATTGATCTTACATTATAGATAACAATCTTTTCTGGTGCAGTGTTGCATAGCAAGAGTATGACTCAATATCATTAAATCACAAACAAAAATATAGTTCACTTGTAATTAATGTTCACTCACTTGTATTACCCAATTTCAGGCTGTGTAGAGGTATATAAACCAGAATAGAGATACTAAAAACAAGAAAAAGCAGTAAAACCCCACACTACCTTACTAAAATTATTTGAGATCTAATTATATAAGTGCTTAGTGCTATTATAATCATATGCTTAGTTCTCAATCAATTTAGCACCAACATACAATTAATGGTATTTCAATTGATTGTGTTATATACAAATAATTAAAATGATTAAAGTGCTATAAATTAGGTGCTGTGATTTTCAATAAAATTTATCTACACACAATTGATGAATAATCTAAAAGTTCGTGGTTCTTTTATGAATTAAATTAGGTGCTAGTGCTGTAGTTATAATTTTAAAGTGAGTTCATGGTATCAAACAATTAAAAATAAAGCGTCAGCAATTCATAAATAAAAGTTAGAAAATAGAAAATAGAATAGAGGTGGAGTTGTCCTGAAGAAACTAGCTGCGTTGTTCTAAGCCCTGGGACACCATACGTGGGAGAAAGGCAGAACACTGAGTACTGTGGTCTCGTTAGTACGTTTAACGGTCTTGTAAGGAGAGCTTACTTTGTTATAAAACCAACCAATCCTCAGTGCCTTAGAGATAAAAGAGAATAAAAGGAATGAATGCTGCGCTAGTAGCGCTACGATTCCATTCAATTTCTCTGGATCCGAGATTCAATTAAAGTTTAAAAAAAGGTAGATTTCAATAATAAGCTTTTTTTTAAAGAAAAGGCTCGCCGACGCACGTTTCGCATACGCTTTATCAAGCCAGTGGTCAGTGGTGTTACTGTGCCCCACAGCAAATTAATTTTAGGGTCTCTAGCATACTATATTCAGAGGTTGTCCTGTTTTATCAACATACATTGAAATTGCTCATTAATTAGGGCCTCATGGGACCCCCATACCTCCTGGGTCCTCCTGCAGCTGCAGGGACTGCTTCCTCTGTAGTTAGGCCCCTGCCAGTGATCATGATAGGTGGCAGGCTGAGAAGTGCATCAGTGATCAGGTCAAAGGTTGGGGCAGGCAACTTGTTTGTGAGCCCAGATGTCAGGACAAGTGGAAAACAATATCAAGTCAATTAAACATGCCAAAGGTCAAAAACAGGATTGGGAATGCACAGGATTTAGGAACAGGAGTCAGAACATCTCACAGTTCCCAACCCTTTCTTGAAGTTAGTGTTCATACAAAAAATGTATACACCTGGCATGTAAATACAGAAACATGATGACATGTGCTGTTATAAGTGCTGGATCTCTGGATCCTATGCATAACAGCTGCTACTTATCATAGAACCAATGTATAGTGAACATTTTCTCTTCATTTGCACTGAAATTCCATGAAATATTCACTAGCGATGTCTCAGACTAGTTAGGCCTGGATGTTGACTGAGATAAGCTAATGAGCTCTTGGTATGTGTGTTAAAGTTTGTAAGTATTCAAAGTATGCTTCTTTTTAATGCAAGAAATATATTGTTGCGATTCCCTCATATGCACAAACCACATCTGACAGCAGCACTTACCTATACCCCATAAGCTATGAATGCTTTATTCTTTAGGGAGCCTTTAGGCTTAGTCATTGCTAGTCTGCTCAGCAAGTGTGATTACATATTCAAAGCTTTCTTAAAGAAAACTATACCCCCAAACAATGTAGGTCTCTATAAAAATATATTGCATAAAACAGCTCATATGTAAAACCCTGCTTCGTGTAAATAAACCATTTTCTTAATAATATACTTTTCTAGTCGTATGTGCCATTGGGTAACCCTAAATAAAAATTTGCCATTTTAAAAAATAAGGGCCGCCCCTGGGATCGTACGATTCACTGTGCACACAAACATTCCAAACAAACCATACATGTTAGGTCACATGAGCCAATTAACAGACAGAGTTGTGTCTTTTGCTTCCACACTTCTTCCTGTTACAGTTAGAGCTGTAGTATTTCTGGTCAGGTGATCTCTGAGACAGCACACAGACCATCACGAAATGGTGGCTCAAGGCAAGAGATGTAAAAGGGCAAGATTTACTTAAATATATATTCCAGTTTGATAAGATTCTTTAATTTACCACTTAATATGATATAAACTATATGTTGCTTAAGTATTAATTTTGGGGGTATAGTTTTCCTTTAAGATTGCCAGCTCAAGCAATGATCACACATATTTGTAACGTGTATTATGTACGCATTGTGTATATTTTTAATTATATAGTGTTACTTGTGTTAAACATCACTGTACATTTAAATATGTAAATATGTAAATAAATCTGATTATTGGAAAAAAAATATAACGAAATTGATGCCAGAAAACATGAGTGCATTTTACATTTTTTATTTAGTTTTACCTGCAGTTAGGGGGCTCAAGCACTAATACATTTGAATAGTGTTAAAAATGCAAGATATTTTACTTGTCTCCCTTTTCTACCTGATCAGAAATAATAGTAGCCCTGACAAATTTTATGACTGATGCTATATATTGTTATTATTATTAAATTCCAACCCTGTAAGAACTGCTGATGAAAATTGACCACAGAATGTGATAGGGAGCTTAGAATGTAAGCTCCACTGGGGCAGGGAATGATGTCAATGACATCAGAACAGTATTTTCATAATTTAATAGCTCAAATTTAGGCAATGGAATCTTTGACACAGAGGGGGTTTCTTTTTCAGAAAAAAACTCCTTTTCCCATTTGTAGTCTGTAGGGATACGAAATACCCAAGGTGATTAGACCTGTACTTTGTAAACTTTGGTTTCTAATCTAGACTGCATCTCAGGCCTTAAATATCCAGATAAATTTCCCAGCATGTTCTTATAGTAGCTACATAGTTAAGTCGGGTTGAAAAAAGACAAAGTCCATCAAGTTCAACTACTCTATATGAAAACCCAGCATAAACACAGCCCTCCCTACTTTCACATAAATTATATATAGTTTAGTATCACAATAGCCTTTTATATTAGGTCTGTCCAAGAAATCATCCAAGCCACTCATAAAAGCATTAACAGAATCAGCCATCACAACATCACCCGGCAGTGCATTCCACAACCTCACTGACCTCACTATAAAGAACCACCTACGTTGCTTCAAATGAAAGTTGTTTTCTTCTAGTCTAAAGGGGAGGCCTCTGGTACGGTGATCCTCTTTATGGGTAAAAAGGTCCCCTGCTATTTGTCTATAATGTCCTCTAATGTACTTGTAAAGTGTAATCATGTCCGCTCGCAAGTGCCTTTTTTCCAAAGAAAACAACCCCAACCTTGACAGTCTACCCTCATAATTTAAAGTCTTCCATCCCTCTATGTTGAAGTTTTCAGAGAACCTAATCAATGGGACTGTAGTTTAGAAATGGACCTCAGTGTGCATGAAGTCATGAGTTTTTTCTCTTTATAGATCATACTCTTTAATTTGATTAGAGAATCAATTGACTTACATAGTTAGTTACATAGTTAAATTGGGTTGAAAAAAGACAAAGTCCATCAAGTTCAACCCCTCCAAATGAAAGCCCAGCATCCATACATACACCCCTCCCTACTTTTAATTAAATTCTATATACCCATACCTATACTAACTAAAGAGCTTAGTATCACAATAGCCTTTGATATTATGTCTGTCCAAAAAATCATCCAAGTCATTCTTAAAGGCATTAACTGAATCAGCATCACAAAATCACCTGGCAGTGCATTCCACAACCTCACTGTCCTCACTATGAAGAACGTTGCTTCAAATGAAAGTTCTTTTCTTCTAGTCTAAAGGGGTGGCCTCTGGTACGGTGATCCACTTTATGGGTAAAAAGATCCCCTGCTATTTGTCTATAATGTCCTCTAATGTACTTGTAAAGTGTAATCATGTCCCCTCGCAAGCGCCTTTTTTCCAGAGAAAACAACCCCAACCTTGACAGTCTCCCCTCATAATTTAAGTCTTCCATCCCTCTAACCAGTTTAGTTGCACTTAGTCTCTGCACTCTCTCCAGCTCCTTTATATCCCTCTTAAGGACTGGAGTCCAAAACTGCACTGCATACACCAGATAAGGCCTTACCAGGGACCTATAAAGAGGCATGACATTCTTTAAGGATTTACGTTGCACTATTTACCTCTATATTCACTTCCCACATAATCAGGTGTTATTTATAGTACATTAATTATGTCTCGGGATTGGTTAAAGATGTTTTGTATGTGTCTGTTTATTTAAACTTTGTTTTAAGTCTGAATAATGAACTTCTTTTTGTGTTCATAGGGGATTTCAAACTTACTTGCACATTGCCCTTGTATATTTTTCTACTTAATTATTTCTCAAAATTGTGTTTAACCTTGTTCATTTTTTCTGACCTGTTCTGGTATGTCTGTACTGACTGTGCCTGTTCATTGATTCATCACTAATGGGAAGAAGAAAACTAGCAATTAAAATCCATTCAGGTTGTTATGTATTTACAGTAGTTATATATTCAAATACAACTACCCTAGATAAGCCTGGACCTAATAATACAGACACTAGTCGGCTTTACTTCACACTTCATAAATTAAAACTGTACTGAAAAAGGTATTTTTTAGGAAATAATTTAATTGTGTTTAGTCTGTACAATTGTTGCCACTTTAATAAGAAATAAACGCAATACAAATTTTTAAAAATGGTACTGATATTATTTTAATTATTCATCTTTGTGAATTCTCACTTCCTGCACAGGTATCCATTATCCAAAAACACACAGTTCCGAATTATGGGAAGGCCATCTCCCATAGATCCTATTTTAATTAAATAATTCCAATTTTTAAAAGTGATTTCCTTTTTCTCTCTAATAATAATATAATAGCTCGGACTTGATGCCAGCTAATATATAATTCATACTCATTGGAGGCAAAACAAACCTATTGGGTTTAAATAATGTAAACTGGTTTTCTGGAGACTTAAGGTATGGAGATCTAAATTACTGAAAGATCCCTTATAAAGAAAACCGCAGATCCCATGCATTCTGGATGCCATACTGTATTTGCCACTTCACATTATGCGCTAGCGTCCGCTTCACTCACATCGCAACACTTCAGCAGGCGAAAATTCGCCAGGACAACGCTAATTCACTAAAATCCGAAGTTGCGTCCAGGGTGCCGAACGCTGGAGAAGTAGCACTAGCGTTACTGCGGCAAGCGAATCGAAGTTGCGCTAGCGTTGGCTAATTTGCATACGACGGGAAGTTAAAGTTGAATGGAAGTTGAATACATTACACTACACAAGCCCGGGAAACCTTAATAAAATAAAATAGAGTTGTTATATTGCCCTACACATGATCCCACTGTATAGTTTATGTGCCATATGTTAGGAAATGTAGGGGGGAAGGTGGGTACCCCAAAAAAAATTATGCTCTTTTGCAGCCTATCACCTTGAAAAATGAAAAGTCGACAGCGTTTTTTGGGACATAGAAAACTATTTTTTGAGGAAGTCCTATCTACTCTATTGCACTTCACCTGGTCTGAGGTGGCGAAGGCAAGTCTGGCGCAAGAGGTAACGTTCAGGAAAATCCGCATCTTAGTGAATTTGCGTAGTCACATCCCTTCGCCAGAGCGCAACTTCACCAGGGGTAAGGGAGCGAATTACCACTAGAGTCTATCTCCTTCGCTAGCGAAGTTACGCCTGTAAATCGGCGAAGTAACGAAATTACGTCATGCCAGCGAATCTTCTCTAGCGTTAATCACTTCGCGCTTTATTGAATCTGCCCCTATATCTTGTAAAATGCATTTTGCATACTAATATATCTGTTAATCCTGCTCAAGTAAATCATCAGTTAGATGCTGACATCTGACATACAGTATATCTCTAAACCAGGAGTCCCCAATTTTTTTTAACCGTGAGCCCCACGCAAATGTAAAAAAAAAAATGGGGAGCAACACAAGAATGAACAAAAAGTTCCTGGGGGTGCCAAAAAGGAATGTGATTGATTATTGGTAGCCCCTATGTGGACTGGCAGCCTACAGGAGGCTCTGTTTGGCAGTACATCTGTGTTTATACAACCAAAACTTGCCTCCAAGTCTGGAATTCAAAAATAAGCACCTGCTTTGAGGTCACTGAGAGCAACATCCAAGGGGTTGGAGAGCAACATGTTGGGGACCAATGCTCTAAACTATAAAAAAAAAAAAAGCCTTTAATTAATCCATTGTCACCCTTATAGAGGCATATAGCAGATAATTCAAACTCCCACAAACTATAAAGCACAATCAATTCAAATCAATACAGCAGAATCAATAAAAAAAAAGCCCGTTAAATTAAAGGAATTGTTCAGTATAAAAAACCTGGGTAAATAGGCTATGCAAAATAAAAAATGTTTCTAATATAGTTAGTTAGCCAAAAATGTAATGTATAAAGGCTGGAGTGACTGGATGTCTAACATAGTAGCCAGAACACTACTTCCTGCTTTGCACTCTCTTGGTTTCCACTGATTGGTTACCAGGCAGTAACCAATCAGTGACTTGAGGGGGTGGGCACATGGGTCATAACTGTTGCTTTTGAATCTGAGCTGAATGCTGAGGATCAATTGCAAACTCACTGAACAGTTATGTCCCATGTGGCCCCCTTAGTTGTTGAATAACTCAGAGTTAGCAGGAAATTGGATTCTGGCTATTATGTTAGACATCCAGTCACTCCAGCCTTTATAGATTATATTTTTAGCTAACTATCTATTTTCGTAACATTTTTTATTTTGCACAGCTATTACCCAGTTTTTATTTTTACCCTGAACTGTTCCTTCAACTTAACGTACCTTGATATTGGTTGTATGTGAATGACATCTGTGTATATAAAATACTCCTGAATCAGACAGGCAATTAAAACAGAGTAGCTAATACACTGCATAAACAGGACCAAAAGGGAAAAAAAACAGGATCCAAAAGGAAAAGAATCACACATAAAGAGTGATCCTCTTTGTGGGAAAATGGTCCCCTGCTATTTATCTATAATGTCCTCTTATGTACTTAAGTTTAATGTAATTTATATTATGTATGCCAAAGTACATAACCTTGCATTTATCAACATTGAACCATGTTGCTACCCAGTTTTCCAACTTAGTGAAATCACTCTGCAATGTGGCAGCATCCTGCATGGAACCTATAGTTCTGCACAATTTAGTATCATCTGCAAAAATAGAAATGTTACTTCCAATACCCACCAGTTGAAAAGCAAAGGACTAAGTACAGTGCCCTGTGGTACTGCACTAGCAACTCTAGTCCAATAAAAAAATGTCCTGTTTACTACCACTCTTTGTAATGTATCTTTGTATTTGTCACAAGACCATTTTAGATTTAGGGGCATATTTATAAATGTGTTAAATAGGTGTTGAAATACAGCAAGGCGTAAACTCACACACATCGATAGAAATGTATAATTACATTTCATAACTGTGCAATTGCTGTATATAGTTGTAGAGGCCTCTGCTTTTTAAACCACTTTTCAAAAAATGCCATCTGAATCTGTCACAATGTTTTTAGCAGGTTAAGAGAGGTATAAAATAATGGTGTAATAAGCATTTGTCTGGGTTTTCAAGACATTCTGTTAAAGACAACAACTAGCTGTTTGTTATGGATTGCTACAATAGTGATGCTTGATGTTATTTTTACCCCAAAACAGAAAATATTCAATTTATTTTACACTTACACTATGCCATATTTTGACTGACCTTTTTAATTATTTCATGTTTTCTCATTAGCTGATGGAAAGAGAAAATAAGAGGTGTTGTGTTAGTCATTGCTCTGCTCCAAGAGACATGACCACTTTTGGACTGGCCCACAGAGACACCAGCATAAATCCCAGTGGGCCTTGGTCCTGCTGGCCCCGCTGCCATCATGCTCACTATCTTGCTGCTAGGCTCCCGCCGACTGCATACTACAGAAAAATTGCCCGTGCGTTCCACTGTGAAACACAAGGCCATCTTAATTTTTCTTCCTTCCTCCTCCTCACACAGACCTCTCAATCACCCTGCTGGGCACTCTCCCACCACTCAGCTGGGTCCCTCCACCACCTGCCCCATCAACCTGCAGGGGCCCCCACCAACCTGCCTTTCACTCTGCTGGCCCCACGACCAACTGCCCCATCAACCTGCATGACCTTCCACCATTCTCCCCATCACCCTGCTGAGCCCACCACCAATCATAATATTCTCCTACAATCACCCTCTTGGGCCCCTCCCCATCTGCTCCATCATCAGACTCTTCCCATCACTCTACTCAGCCTCTCACCACCTGCCCCATAATCCTACTGAGCCCCCCACCACTCTTTCAATCACTCTGAAGAGCCCTCCCACCGGCTGCACCATTACCCTGCTGGGCCCTCCCACTGACTGCCCCATCATCCTGCTGGGACCACCACCACTCAGCCCTGATGTGTGTGTATAGCAGGGGTTGGGGGGTGAAAACTTTGAGGGGTGTCAGCAGCAAGGACAGCAGTACCTGGTGGGCTCCAGGTACCTCAGTCGATACTGGGCATGACTCAGGCATCTGTACTGCTATTATTGTGCAGAGATAAAATAGTGTTTTGAATGTGCTTTCACTTCTCGGCCAGTCTTTCAATAAAATTGCAACTATATCAGTGTCTAGAAGGGACGTTTCTATTAGCTCTTTGGTGCAACTGTTGGAGGCAGATAAGAACACTGGAATTGCCTCAACTTATCTGCTAAAAACAAAAAACACAACCCACTAAATGAATTATAACAAAAACATGTATACGTAAGGTATTCACATTTATTAACTGGAATGTAGATTTCTTTGAAATTGTTGAAACTATTTAAACATACCATATTAACAACCCTTATGTACATATCGCTCCATTACTTGAAAAAGATTCTTCACTATATCCTATTTTGTAGTTTAGCTCATAATGCTGGAATAAGATCACTCAGGAAGGTTCCATATAATTCCTGAAGCTGGCAGAGGAATTGATAATACGGAATGTGGTTATTTTGAGTTTATTTATATATATATATATATATATATATATATATATATATATATATATATATATATATATATATATATACAGCATGTGAGGTCATTTCCAAGTAACAATTTATATTGGTTTTGATTAACTAAAAGATGAGTTGTTTTAAATGTTATTCAATGTTCCTTCAGAAAAAGTTTGTTTTTTAATATTAAATCCAAGTTATTATTAAATTACAAGTTATTATTAGCGATGAGCAAAATTTTCGCCAAGTTTTGCCTCAAAAATTTTATGGCAAGTTTCACCTCAAAAATTACATTATAGACACCAATTGGTGTAAAAAATTGTCGTGCAATTTAATGTACGTCTAAAAAATTTTTGTCACCCATAGACATCAATGCATTTCGGAGAATTCTCGATGTTTCATGAATTTTTGGTGAGCCCAAAGCCTACAGGGCCGGCCCAAAGACTACAGGACCCACCGACAGTCTCACAAAATATTTGGCCACAGGAGGGTACTGGTACTATGAAGAAAGGCTTTGTTCAAACGACAACCACTTGTGTTACTGCTCTCTTTCCTTGCTGAGGCCACACCAGCCAGACCAATTTAATACTTTCAAATAGAGGGATAGGATGGAGAACACAAATTTCACTGGACAACTCCGTTATACGTAATGGGATAGCCCCGCCCCAGTGCTACCGTCAGAAGGACCCTCCCCAAGGCTTTAAAAGCCCAACCCCACCCCATCCAGTGTCTTTTTTTTCTTCTGCTTCACTGGTTTGTCTTTGATCTATGTGCCTTTCTGGCCTGATTATAACCTGTCCGGCGGAAAGTGCTATGTCCCCCCATCCGTGTGCCTACCTGGGCATTAGTCATGTGTGGGTCGAGACTTTCTCGACCCGACCCTAACCCGCCCAATCCTTACCCGCATCCGACCTGGGCCCACTGCTCCCCTTTGTTTTGTAGACCAGCGCCCTCCCCGCCCCCCAGGGAAGCTTCGGGTCGGCCCCCACATGACTACTGGACATGTCTAAAATGCGTCCAACGGCATTGGGGTGTATGGCCCCTACACCCCTTATGATTTTTACGGATGGGATAGGGAGGTGGCTGTTAGATAAGGTTAATCTGTTGGAATCCCAGGTTTGCCTTGGGGAGTAGGGTTAGCAGAATGTTTAGTTAGCGGCTTGAACCTTATGTCCTCCTTCTCCCCTATACTGGGGTATTATTTTCTTTTCTTTTTGTCCTGGAGGAATTTCGGTTTCAGAGCCAGCTGCCTCCCTCACAAGTCTTTCCCAAGGTTGAGGTAATAAAAAAAAAAATCCTGGGGCCTTTGTTCTGCTAGCAGTTAAGAACTGGGCTTAGCTGGGAACGCTATCCTGATGTTGGAAACGCTATCCTGATGCTGGAAACTCTTAACTTTTAAAGGGATCCTGTCATCGGAAAACATGTTTTTTTCAAAACACATCAGTTAATAGTGCTACTCCAGCAGAATTCTGTACTGAAATCCATTTCTCAAAAGAACAAACAGATTTTTATATTCAATTTTGAAATCTGACATGGGGCTAGACATTTTGTCAATTTCCCAGCTGCCCCCAGTCATGTGCCTTGTGCCTGCACTTTAGGAGAGAAATGCTTTCTGGCAGGCTGCTGTTTTTCCTTCTCAATGTAACTGAATGTGTCCCAGTGGGACATGGGTTTTTACTATTGAGTGCTGTTTTTAGATCTACCAGGCAGCTGTTATCTTGTGTTAGGGAGCTGCTTACCTGGTTACCTTCCCATTGTTCTTTTGTTTGGCTGCTGGGGGAAAAAAGGGAGGGGGGTAATAACACTCTAACTTGCAGTACAGCAGTAAATAGTGATTGAAGTTTATCAGAGCACAAGTCAGGCCAGAGCCAGATAGGCCATTGGGGAACGATGGCTGTTCTATGAGCAATTCTAATGTAATGCTGTGTTAATGCAACGCTAAGTTGCATGTTCTATACTGATCTGTATATTCTTTGAGCAGACAAGGTGGGTCTGCGGGTTCTGTGAGCAGCAGCTGTAGGTACTTAGATAATTACTGTGGAGGTCAGTGTCAGGTGCAGTTACTGAGCATGTAGAGCCCCCTCCCACTCCTTCCCTTAGCAGCTCAGAGTGATTTTCAGAAGCATCAGGTAAGATTCTGTGTTATAACTCTGTTCTGTTATTATAAAGTTTTGTGAGTTAAATTAACATGTACTTCTTTTATTCTCTCTGATTCTAGCTAGCTTAGAAGCTAAGGCAATGCTGTAGGGGGCAGAACACTGGTGTGTGTGTGTGTGTGTGTGTGCGTGCGTGCGTGCGTGCGTGCACGTGTGTGTGCGTTCTGGGGCTGGCTGTAATAACCAAGATAAGAATGTACATGTTATACATTTCTGTGGTCCTGCTACTGTTCAATATTACAACCAAACTGTATGTATATGTGGAAACATTACAGTGGTTTTGGACCTGGCTTTAGTATCCACATATAAATGGACATATTATACATTTCTTCGGTCCTTCCACCGTTTAATAGTACAACCAATGTATATGCTTCCAGTGGCTTTGGGTTGACGAAGACAATAACCAAATATAAATGTACATGTTATACATTTCTCAGGTTTAGACACCAATTAATCTAACAACCAAACTAAAGGTATGGGTTAAACAGCTCAGTGATTGTTGCGGGAAGGATTAAGGCACTTGCCAGAGGGTGCCTATACAGCCTCCAGGTTGGTATGTAAGCATCAGGCACAAGTACACAGAGGCCCCAACAGCCCACTATATGGTAACTTTCTATGGAACCATACAGCAGCCCCTCTGGCATTTGCCAGAACCCACAGATTGCCAGTCCGGGCCTGGTAAGCATAAGGTAACATAGGTCACTGTTCCAGTGGCCCCATGTCGTGTTTGTTTTATGTAACATTTGAGTCAAGTTATAAGCAGGGATTACTCTTGCAAGCAAGCCATTTCAGTATCATACACTTCATCAATGTAGGAACTAAGACTGGCTTAAATGTGGCATCCAAGTCAGGTATAAGCTTATTTAAATGCAGCAGCTATGCTGGGGATAAGTGTAATACTCTTATATACAGCAGTCAATAATGGCTTAAGGGACAGTGCCACGGTAAGTATGATCCAACCAATATATAAATTATAGATGCATTAACGGTGGTAACTTATGTAAACATATATCTGGTCTAAATGGATTGGCTGAGGCCAATTCTGACTTATACAAAGGCTATGTAGTATATAGGATTATATACTTGGGAAGCACAAAGATCAATATAGGTATTTGTATACACTGGTTTGAGAGTAGTGGCCAGTTCTGGTTAAATGCAAATGGCTATACGGCACCTGTGCGCTAATGCAGCAGGTTATACAATTGCAGTATTATAACAGCTGACTTGCAGGCCACAACCATTGGGGTATATGTGGTCCATAGTTCTTGCATTCAAACTTGTTGGCTGGTTGAGCGGTACTAATCAGCCATAGGGAAGTCACTAATTAGAATAAGTGGTCTATGACTGGACTTTATGCGGGCTTATTTTGAAAAAGAGTGATATACTGTTTCCTGCCTTTTGCAATAGTGTAGGTCTAGGGCAGAATAGGTGTGTGTGTATTTATGCATATATTTTAGATATGGGTGTATGTATGTATGTATGTATGTATGTATGTATGTATGTATATGTATATATATATATGTGTGTGTGTATATGGAATCTGGATATTATTGTGAATGTATATATGGATTCAGCAAGGATTCCAATACTGCCACAGCCTTGGGCAGATAACTTATTACTCCTTGGGAGCGGTAAAGGCTCTGTATGTTCTGATGATAAACCAAGGTCTATTCACTCTGTATTTACTTTTGGAGACCATTCTTCCACAAATACAGAGCTTATCTGTGCTTCTGGTCTTCATATCCAATTTTCAATCCAGCGTAGTAAGCAGAGTGCAGCATTACAGAGGCTGTCGGTGCTTGTTAGAGGAACACAGAGACTATTATCCCCACTACTACAGGAACCATCTCTCCTTACTATACCTGTTATCCCACAGCCATACTCCCTTCCCAGAGACTATTATCCCCACTTGTACTACAGGCACCATCTCTCCCTACTATACCTGCTATCCCACAGCCACACTCCCTTCCCAGAGACTATTATCCCACTGTTACTATAGGCACCATCTCTCCCTACTATACCTGCTATCTTCAGTCCATTCCCAGAGGCTATTATCCCACTGCTACTATAATTCGCCATCTCTTCCTACTATACCTGCTATCCCAGAGGCTATTATCCCACTGCTACTATAATTCATCATCTCTCCCTACTATATCTGCTATCCCATAGCCATAGTCCATTCCCAGAGACTATTATTCCACTGTTACTATAGGCACCATCTCTCCCTACTATACCTGCTATCCCATAGCCACAGTCCCTTCCCAGAGGCTATTATCCCACTGCTACTATAGGCAGTAGTAGTTAATATACTGTACCATGAAGACCATTAATAAAATGTGAAACTGTCACTGCTTGGCATAACCTTTACTTTCCTCCTACAGGCGTAAAGAACAGGAGATGGGGGAGCAGTAAGTATGATTCATTGCAATTCTTCATTTTATTGCTTGCAAATGTTCAATTCATTCTTTCACTTGCTCTTTTTTATGTTCTGTTTGTTTGGTGGAGGCACTGTACTGAATTTTAGGATGCTTTTTCGACTCAGTCTGCCCACTTTCCTTTGTAAACCAAACATTCAATTACACTTAGCACAGGTTGACTCTTTAATGTTGTTAGCTGATAAAAAATAATTTAAGGCAGAAATAATAAAATAAAAGTGTACTTCACATTTTATTTTCCCATAAATTGCCAGTACCTCCTTCTTTACATATGCAAATGTATATGTATATGAGTGGGAGATGTCATATTGATTGTTTATCATTCTCCACACCTTCTAAAGGGGTGGTTCACCTTTAAGGTAACTTTTTTTTGTTATAAAACAACCAATTCTAAGCAACTTTTCAGTTGGTTTTCACTATTTATTTTTTATAGTTTTAGTCTTTTTCTTCTGATTCTTTGCAGCTTTCAAATGGGTGTCGCTATCCCCTTCTGAAAAACAAATGCTCTGTAAGGCTACAAATGGATTGTTATTGCTACTTTTTATTACTGATCATTCTACTCAGACTCTCTCCTATTTATATTCCAGTCTCTTATTCAAATCAATGCATGGTTGCTAGAGTAATTTGAGCCCTAGTTACCAGATTGCTTAAAATGCAAATTGAAGAGCTGCTGAATAAAAAGCTAAATAACTTTAAAAACTTCAATAATAAAAAATGAAAACTAATTGCAATTTCTCAGAATATCACTCTCTACATCATACTAAAAGTTATCTCAAAGGTGAACAATCCCTTTAAGTGAATCCCATTATCAAATTCTGGCCACTAGATGGGGAGATTTATTTAATTAAAATATAGCACAAATCCATATACAATGCAGTCAAACCAGGTGCCAGGGAAGATCATTTCAGGTAAGGGGACGGTGGGGGGATAGGTTAAGTTGCTGCTCCCCACCGATCTGCCCCAGTCAACATTCAGATCTAGGATGGAAAACTCTGATCACATTTGAGTTAATGACCAATATTGGAGCCTTATTAGTAATGGAAAATAGTTTGATTAAGCCAGCAGAGCTTTGAATTAACTATATATACTTGGGAAGGAAGACTGTGGGAAAAGGGGGGGTAGAGGAGATTCAGCGTATTGCCACCCCCTCCCCTTATCCACTTGCAAACCAGTTCAGGCTGACCAACCAGGTCCAGTATACTTGAATATAAGACGATTACACATAAAATTTCACCTTTAATAATTTAAGATTAAAATAATTGTAAAGCCAAAAAATACTGGGCTGGCAATACGCTGAATCTCCTCTACCCCCCTTTTCCCACGGTCTTCCTTCCTAAGTACACATATGAGTTCAACAAGCATGCATTCCCACGGTGCCCACAGTGCCTGTATACTTAGAACTGTAGCTAAAACTGACTAAGCTATGGTCAACCATTTACAATATGAAAATACAAATAGGCTTTAGCTGATGTCTTAGGAGGAAAAGCAGCTCTGCAAAATGCATTTCTCCATAGATAGCAACAAATCTTATAGCTGTAAAATGCACAAATCATATAAATGTTAGGTATACCATAAAGGAAAAGAATACCTTAGTTGAGTTGTAATATAGATGAGTACTCTTAGAAGAAGTGAATATCTCTCTGTACAGCAGGGGTGTCCAACCTGCGGCCCAGGATGGCTATGAATGCAGCCCAGCTTGAAGGAGAGAGAAAAGGAAGAGAAGGGGGGGAAAAAAAATAAATTAAGAAATAAATGTATGGAAATACAGAGAAAATGAGAGTGAAATAACACTTTGTGCTCTCTAAGTCCAGACACATTAACCACTTGTCTGTCATCTTGTTAGGAACAGGCTTACTATGCCAGGTTGTAACAATGTGCTGACCTAGGGAGTAGGGATCGGGGACTCTGCCCATTGCCCAGTTAATAATAATAATAATGATATAATAATAAGTCTGTTTAATACCCAGGTGTCCCATAATGTATAGCTCCATCTGACAGCAATGAACACGGAGCACCAGGTTACTGAACGAATAAAAACTTAATTTATTGGGTATAGTTAAAAACATATTAATTTAGCAGCTGTGACACATACCCCACGCGTCTCGCCACTTCTTCAGAAGCATAAGGTATCGTAACCCCCAACACCACATGATATACCTAAATAAGCCCCTCCTTTTAAAAAGCAATGAATTGTAATTAACCCTAAGTGAACAAAAAACGCATGTATGTACAGAAAAAAGCTCTAATATATTACTTCATAAGAGAACTACCAAATACTGCTTAGTCAGGGAAATGGTATGTATAATAACTAAGACATATTCAAAAATTGAATAATAAAGAAAAATATATACTAATCATAAGTAGTTACTAGATAATAATCCTAACCAGCAATGTATGACATGTAGCCCGGGGTTTACTCAGATAATATATACTACGCACAACCCAGTTTATAAACGCCTATAAAATAACTGATTCAACTCTAAATACTTCTCAACACCTGTTTAGAATGATTTCAATGGATTGTGCATTATTACATAAAATAAAAGGAAGAAATGCATTAATCACAATAGCAAGCAATCTCCCATTCTCTATTGAGCCCTCCATAATTTTCGATGGTTTTTAGTTGATAGATCCATTACACCTCGAGCCGACAGTTTTTAATCTAGGTCCCCTTTCCTCACATCTCTCGGAGGTCTATCTATGATTTGAAAGGTTATGCACTCCTTACCCTGATGTTTTTCTATTCGGTGTTTGGCAATGGCGGACTTCAGATCAGAGCGATCCACTGCAGATATATGTTCCAAAATACGGGTGCTGGCCATCCTCATAGTTTTCCCTACATATTGGGCACCACAGGCTGACTTTATAGCTGCACTAATGGCTCGGCTCAATCAAGTTAGTGACTGATTCAGGATATGATTCATAAAGCTTTAATAAAAATTGATGTAAACAAGGCTCCAGGGCCTGATGGCATAAACCCCTGGGTTCTAAGAGAGCTTAGTTCAGTTTTAGACCAGCCCCTATTTCTGATTTTCTCAGATTCACTTACATCTGGTATGGTGCTTATGTATTGGAGAAAGGCCATGTTATTCCAATATTTAAAAAGGGATTAAGATCTCAGCCTGGCAATTATAGGCCAGTAAGCTTGACATCTGTGGTGGGCAAATTATTTGAAGGCTTGTTAAGGGATCACATTCAAAATGTTGTCCTAGTGAATGGCATTATGAGCAACAATCAGCATGGCTTTATGAAGGATAGTTCATGTCAGACGAATTTGATTGATTTTTATGATGAGGTAAGTAAGATTCTGGCAGTGGGGGGGGGGGCAGTAGATGTGATCTATTTGGATTTTGCCAAAGCTGTGCCCCACAAACGACTGCTTTCTAAACTAAGGTCTGTTGGGCTTAATGAAGTCGTTTGCACATGTATAGGAAACTGGCTACAGGATCGGGTACAGAGGGTGGTTGTTAATGGGACATTCTCTACTTGGAGTAAGGTTCTTAGTGGGGTCCCCTAGGGCTCGTTATTAGGTCCACTTTTGTTTAACTTGTTCATTAATGACTATGGGGAGGGTGTTGTAAGTAATGTATCAGTGATTGCAGATGACACAAAACTATCCAGCCCAATTAATTCCATCCAGGATGTGGCATCCTTGCAACACGATCTTGACAAACTGGCAATCTGGGCATCTAAGTGGCAAATGAGATTCAATGTTGATAAATGTAAAGTCATGCACCTGGGATGTAAAAATATCCAAGCCACTTATACCTTAATGGGACTGCACTAGGCAAATCCATTATGGAAAAGAACCTTGGAGTCCTTGTAGATGATAAACTTGGCTGTAGCAAGCAATGCCAGTCAGCAGCATCAAGGGCAAATAAGGTCTTGAGCTGTATTAAAAGGGGCATAGAGTCATGGGAGGAGGGGGTCATTCTTTCACTGTATAGAGCACTTGTAAGGCCCCCTCTATGACATGCCATACAGTTTTGGTCTCCATCTCTCAAACAGGACATTATTGTATTAGAGAGAGTGCAGAGAAGGGCAACTAAGCTGATAAAAGGTATGGATAATCTTAGCTATGAGGAAAGACTGACCAAATTGGGGATGTTCATGCTGGAGAAGATGCGCATAAGGGTGATATAACTATGTATAAATATATAAGGTGATCATATTATAATCTCTCAAATCCTTTATTTACCAGTAGCTCTTTCCAGCTGACACAAGGTCACCCATTCCGATTAGAAGAAGAGGTTCCGCCTAAATATTCGGAAGGGGTTTTTTACAGTGAGAGCTGTGAAGATGTGTAATTCTCTCCCTGAATCGGTGGTACAGGCTGATACATTAGATGGCTTTAAGAAGGGGTTGGATGGCTTTTTAGCAAGTGAGGGAATACAGGGTTATGGGAGATAGCTCATAGTACAAGTTGATCCAAGTCCGATTGCCATTTTGAAGTCAGGAAGGCATTTTTTCCCCCTCTGAGGCAAATTGGAGAGGCTTCAGATGGGTTTTTTTTTTTTGCCTTCCTCTGGATCAACTGGCAGGCAGATTTAAAAAAAAAAAAAAGGTTGAACTTGATGGACGTGTCTTTTTTTTCAACCTTACTATGTTACATGTGCAGGTTGCTACATAAATCACACCTTTAGATGTGCAATTGAAATATTGGTTATTATTATAAGTAACCCCCGTGACTGTGCTTTCGAACTTTTTAGAGCTGTTGATAAATGAGCAGGTCTTACATCTTGGAACGTCCACACCTATATGTGCTCTTATACTTTAAACATGCACTCGCTTCATATTTATTTTTTTTTAGCGGTATACAAACTCTTCGAGACATAAGCTGCCACATTTTTGCCTCTCCTGTACACAAAGGAGGGGGGTCTTATCCAAAATTTCACTCAGTATGGGATCCTGGAGGAGGACCCCCCCGATACTTGCTGATACTTCTGCGTATTAAGTGCACATCGCAGCTATAAGTAGTACAAAACCGAATACTGGGCTGGACCTCATTACTGTCTTTCCATGCCCTACCCTGCTGGGTTTCTCTTGATCTTTTAATAAACTCTCACTGTCTGCTCTAACTGCTCTCTCTCGTAGGCTGTCTTTATATCCTGTGTTCTATAACCCCTTTCAGAAATGCGATCCTACAACGCCATATTCTGATCCTGAAAGGCATCCCAAGACGAGCTTAGTCAGCGTAGCCATAGAAATTGCCCCACTGGGATGCCCCACAGGCAGGGAGTCGGATGACTACTCTGTGCATGTAGGAGTATATTCCGAGTGATGGCTTTACGGAATAAAGTAGTGGCAATACCTTGCCCTTGCGTTTGAAATATTACATCAAGGAAAGAAATTTCAACAGCATTGGTCTCATATATAAATTGAATACCCTTCACTGTCTGATTACAATAATCAACAAAGGCAGACAAAGATGATTCATCCCCATCCCACACAATCATTGATCTATCTATAAAAACGTATTATCTTATGTTTGAAAGGGTGTTGATCTCCAAAAATGAAGGTCCTCTCCCACCAACCCATTACCAAATTGGCATAGGTTGGTGCAAACGAAGCCCCCATAGCTGCTCCCCATTATTGCAAATCAAATTGGCCATTAAACAGAAAATAATTAGAGCGTAACAAAAAATCGATACCCTCCAAAATAAATCCATTCTGCATTTGAGGGAACATTCTAGTCACTGTGAGCCAAAAGCGTATGGAATGTAAACCTACTTCATGGTCTATAGAGGAGTACAGCCATAACATCCATTAAAAACCACCTGTAGCCTGGTCTCCAAACTAAATCTGCCGTTTTATTTAAACACATAGTGGTATCCCTTAGATATGTTGGAAGTTTAAAAACCAAGGGTAACAGTAATTTATCCATATATTTTGAAAGATTTTCTTGGTTATCCAACTGGTATTGTAGTTCTTTTCTGTGTATTTTCTTTAATTGGACCTTAGCCTGACCCCTTCTTCTGTGGTTGGCACATGCGCAGGCGCCCATTTATACTGCATAAATCACTGAGAAAGAGGTACCCTTACTTAGCTCAGCCTCTGGATCAGTGGTATAACTATAGAGAAAGTAGACCCTGCATATTAACCACAGATCAGTCGGTGTAATCACTAAATAAAATAGATACCTCAACTACACTTGCATAAGCTGAACACCAAGGTTTTCTTCTGTATTAATACTCCTACTCTACCTGTCTTTATCTCTCTGCCTGCCTCTGCCTGGCGCCTGTAAAAAAAAAAAAAATCCAAGATGTCCCCATGTTCCACTTGTCTTTGGTTCTTCTCAGCTTCCTACAACTTGAGAAAAAAGACCAAGATGCCCATGCTTTCCACTGTGGAAAAGCCAGCTTGGGTTTTTTATTTCAGGAAGATAAGCGGAACAAAAAATGTTTTGCAGTTAAGTGTCCTGAGCTTTGAAGTCACATACAGTAAGTCTAAGGGTTTAGGTTCAGTTTAGCTGTACATCCAAGATTTAGTGCTCGGTATGAACATAAAGCTTCATACAACACTGTCAAGGCCAACCTCTACCCAAAGATTTGATTAGTGATGGCAGAATCTGTCCCATTTCGCTTCGCTGAAAAATTCGCAAATAGCAAAAAATTCACAAAACCCATTGACATCAATGGGCGTCAATTTTGATGCGAGCGACAATTTTTATACGCACGACTATTTTATCCAAATGCATTAAATTCAATGGGCATCCCAATACTTTTGACACGCGACAATTTTCCTTCATGGGCGGTGAGATCCATGCCTGGCGAATTTATTCACCATCACTAGATGTTTTGAGATATTTTGTCTGGCCCAATACTTTCCTATGTCAGAGTGGTATAATCATGTAGCTCCTGTAATAACTTACCCCGGTAGGGGTGTTGGGTATCGGTGGGGAGGCCCGCCACACTCCAAGCGGGGACGCTCGCAAGGTTCTTCGGCACCTAGGGCGCGCACGCCGCGTCTGGTTGCGTCTTAAAGGCGCGCTGACGTCATACAAAGGCGAGTATTTCAAATGTATTTAAAGGTACAGTTTTACTTTATGCATTGCCCGTGATAGGATATTGTTTCCTGGTGCTTCTGAGCCTTGTGCTATATTCTGAACCTGTTTGATTCCTGTTTTTGACCCCTGCCTGGCTATTTTGACTATTCTGACTTCTGGATTCTGACCCTTGCCTGATTACCGACTACATCCTCTGATTAACCCTCTGATTGACTTCCTGGTTTGACCCTTGCCTGCCTGATAACGTTTATTCTCTGCCTGCCTCGACCCGGCCTGATCTGACTACTCTTTTGCCTAAACGCCTTGTACTACGATCTTCTGTCCAAAGACTTTGCTTTACTGTCGTGCCCCTCTGCCTATCCAGAACCCTCATCTTGCACCTCTCGTTTAAGTCCAGGTGGCATCCAAGTAAGCCGAGGGCTCCTCCCGAGGCCCAAAGGCGGTCACACTACTGGTGAAGCACGAGCCGAGACCAGGGTGCCTGGTGTTTGTTCTGGTGTTGGGTGCCGACCGTGACAGCTCCCTTGTGTACTGCCTGCCCATTGCTTATGGCTTTAAACTGCACGAAAATATTTGTATGCCCTAAATCCGCAATATGTCTTATTTTTTTTTTTTATAAACATAGGTTTTTATCCATTATGGTTGACCAATCAATACAGCCCCTCCATATTCTGCTAAATCTAATTTAAAGGATACGCACTCAGTCATGGGTCTATCTACGTAGATGTCTGCTTTATAAATAAATGTGTTGGTTAACTGTCAAGACTGCTGTGATTTTTTAGAATTACAACATATTGTGAATGTGCAGAGAACACGGCAGATAGTCAATGGAAGGTGAAATAGTTTTTCTCACTATAAAACACTGAAATATTCAGCAGTTCACACTTTGAAGTGCAAATTAATTTCTGTACATTCAATAAAAATCAGGTTTTCTATTCACTGGGTTGAGTTGATTAAGTAATATAGAGCTAAATCACAGGTTATTGTCAGAAGCAGTAAAATATATTGTGTTTATAAATGCCTATATTGGAGCTGTCTAACAGAATGCTTATTTTAGGATTTGTTTTCATTGTTTGATGAATAATGCGTTCTATGTTACTTGAAAGCTTCATCACAGCATGTAATTTCATGAAATATAGTATATTATAAAAAAAAAACATCATGTTGTCTTGTTTTCAGTAGGTTTCTGTTCCATGTACATTTAACTATAAATCCCTTCAGCGATTAATATATTTTTTCTAGTATTTGCCATATTGGAACATAGGTCCAGAGTAAATTGTAGACGCACTTCTACAATACTGGTGATGTAACATTTGTGGATGTATGGCAGCATCCCATTGAAATGTATATAACAAACAAGAGACCACACAACACTAGTGTCTACTGAGGGGACCTTACCCTGTTTTATTTGCTAGTAGAAAACGACAAGATGAGTATTTTTGGAGTTTCCCTAGAGTGTAGTTCCAGTGCTTCAGTACTGTAAACCAATTAAAGTGAAGCTTGATTGGAAACCAATTTTTCTGTCTGATTTGTAATTTGTAATTTTAAGTTAATTGCATATATGAACATTGATTTTTTTTTTCTCAAGCAAACCTCTAAAGGTGCATAAAAGAGAGGAGCTATAAGGCTTTAAAGTCTTTACATATTCATTACCATGTTCATATGATTACAAGTAGAATAGTCTCAGGTTTACATGGCCCTATATTGTATGTGAATGTACTTACAGTATGTTATTGTTCATTTATAACCTATTCATTCCCATAAAGAGGATAAATGGTACCAATCATAAGAACATTATTAGAGATTTACACTAAGGGATTGTATATGCAAATAGCACTTTCAGGATTTCACCCCTGCAATCATAAATGCAGTCTCTTGTGGTGACTGTTTATTGCATTTGTTAAAGTATGAAAGGCATTTGGATCCTCGAGTGCTTGTCTGATTTCCCCTAATTTATTGCTGTGTCAGTGGAGATGGTTGAGGCTAATTGTAAAATAACATGATATCCAGACTGCATAGAACATGGGTGTAAAGAAAAGGAGTATGAAAATAGGAAGTTTACTATTTAAACTATAAAGTACAGGATCCATTATCCGGAAAACCCATTATACAAATTACGGAAAGGCCATCTCCAATAGACTCCATATTTATCATATATTCAAATTTTATAAAATGGATTTTTTTTTCTCTGTAATTAAACAGTAAATTGTGCTTGATCCCAAGATATAACTAATGCTTCTTTGAAGTAAAACCAGGTTATTGGGTTTATTTCAAGGGGTTGTTCACCTTTGAGTTAACTTTTATTATGATGTAGAGAGTAATATTCCGAGCCAATTTGCAATTTTTTTTGTTTTTTAATATTATGTTTTTTGTTATTTAGCTTTTTATTTACTTGGAGTCTAGCAGCACCTCCTGAACATAGGGACAAATTGACTAACCGGCGAAACTTCGCCAGCGCTGGCTTCATGCACATTGCAACACTTCCCCAGGCGTAAATTAGCCGGGACAAATCTAATTCACGAAGATCTGAAGTTGCTCACAGGGCGAAGTTGCACTAGCGAAAATACACTTTAGGGACATTTTTAAAAACTCCCATGAATTTGAAATTCGACTTTTGATAAATGTGCTTCTAACTATGCCCACAGCTCCAGCACCCCTAGATGAAAGTTAAATACTTAAAGGGATTCTGTCATGATTTTTATGATGTATTTTTTATTTCTAAATTACACTGTTTACAAATAATTCACTCTACAATATAAAATGTCATTCCTGAACCAGTTGTAATATTGGTGTGTAGGCAGCCATCTCAGATCATTTTACCTTTTTATTTATCTCAGAAAAAGCCAGCACTTTAGGATGGAACTGCTTTCTGGCAGGCTGATGTTTCTCCTACGCAATGTAACTGAATGTGTCGCAGTGGGACCCAGATTTTACTATTTAGTGCTGTTCTTAGATCTACCGGACAGTTGTTATCTTTTGTTAGGGAGCTGTTATTTGGTTGCTGGGGGGGAAAGGGAGGGGTGATATCACTTCAACTTGCAGTAAAGAGTGACTGAAGTTTATCAGAGCACAAGTCACATGACTGGGGGCAGCTGGGAAACTGACAATATCCCCATAGTCAGATTTCAAAATATAAAAAAATCTGTTTGCTCTTTTGAGAAACTGATTTCAGAGCAGAATTCTGCTGGATCAGCACTATTAACTGATGTGTTTTGAAAAAAATATTTTTTCCCATGACAATATCCCTTTAACCAAATAAACCAATTATATTACTAATATGCTTGTACTTATGTAACATTCTTCTTGTTAAACCCTAATAAAACCATTATTTTACTTTGGTAGGAATCACATGTTTAAGTTTTTTTTTTAAAGCTAAAACAAAAAAAATTAACATTCAGTCGTTCAGAAACAGCATAAACTATAGAATAGGAACCATTATTGGACTCTGTAAAACGATTTCCAAGCCCCTTGTCATTTTGCACTCCTGCAATGAAAGCCTCAGTGGGTTCATAAGCAATTTTTGTGTTGCATTATGATTGTAATTTTGTAGAGAGAAAAAATCCCAGCTTTAATGGTTGCTTTAAATGATGAAAGGTAAGAAGGATGCTGAATGCTGTTAAGACAAGAGTAGAGAGGACAAAGAGAAATGTTTTGAAATGTAAAATAAGACAAGGGACATGTGGCAGTGCTGGCAGAATCCTTGCTAATGCTTCCAAATGATTTTGTTGGCCGGAGAAGCACTTTTTCTTTGGTGCTTTGCTTTATATTGGCTTGTGTCAATGAGCTCTGTTTGCTACTGTGTTGCTTTGATTATCTGCAGCTTTTTTCAATGATATGAAATGACAGCTGACATCAAATAATGATCTAGCACTCTGCAGAGATTGTAGTGTTCCCCTGCTATACATTGCATGCAAGCCAGACATGATTCCTAATTATCAGGCCCTTTTCAACAAAACACTCTTAACTGCTACCTGAAGAATAATTCGGTCACCTTTAGCTGACTGAGAAAAACCCACACAATATGTACAGTTTAGTCCTCAGTAACAATGGTAATATGACTATGAGTCAGATCCAAATAACTGGATGGATTAGAGGAGCATGTCATGTCCTAAATGAGCATTTTGCATCCACTAAACTTGCGACAGCCCAACATGGACCAACATATGAGAGGGTTAGCTTGACAATTCTATTGTCATTATATTAGGGTTGCCACTTAAACCCTTTAAAACTGAACACATATGAAATCCACAGCCTGCATGGCTAATTAGCAATTAATTTAGATGCATGCTGCACTCTGAACTGATTTATGTGCTACCACTACCAAAGCATAAGACATCCAGGGTCGGACTGGGCCAGCGGGACACCAGGAAAACACCCGGTGGGCCCCCGCAGGCCCAGACTCCCTTTCCTGATCTGCTGGCCCTACAAAAAAACTATTTGTGGTGCAGCGCAGAGCCGTTCACGCATGCACATCGTGCAGCTCCATTTGCACATGCATGGGGGCCCCCGGGGTTTGTATCCTGGTAAGCGCCACAGCCATGTAGGGGGCAGGGGGTCCAGAGGGGGCCCTGGACAGCAGTCCCGGTGGGCCCTAGGCCCCCCAGTCTGACCCTGAAGACATCAGATGCACTTTCTGCTGGTCATAGCCCATCTGACCTAAATGGTAGTTTGGCCACAAATGTTGATGGATACAATTGACAGTGAAGATCGATTTCTTATATCTGGCAGACAGTGTTCAAGTGGGATCCAGATCATATCAAACTTCAACACACATACAGTTGTCATCATGCACAGTGGTTCAATATTGCCTTGCAGTTCAGGGATTATATGTTTGGTTCCAACCTGGGCACTAGCTACAAGGAATTTGTATGTGTTCCCTATGTCTAAGTTTGCCCTGAGGACCATAGTTTCTTCCCCATACACATGACTCCTGATGGACTGACCCAAGAGTGAGTGAAGATGGAGGGGCCTTATTTTGTAAGCTCCACGTAAAGTGCATGATGAACAAAGTGCTACATGAAGGTGTTGGCTCTGTAAATAAATAATAATAAATATAACCCTATTTGGTCAAAATTGCACAACCCTGCTAACATTAGAATGCACAGTCAACTACAACCACAGTTGCACTCACACAAACATGAACACAGCTGTCTAGTGAGCTTAGTGATGATACGTTCATCCCACCTCCTTTTGCATGCAAGTGTGCATGTTGACAGGTCAGACAATACATGCAGCAGACTTGCAAGCAACTAAAAAATGTCCAGGCATCATTTTGATCCCATGCGGCAGAAATGACGGCATCCAGGCACAACTCCCCTCATGGCTGAAAATGGGGAAGATGACTGCAGGGTCTGTGTCCTCTATTGTCACAGAAATCCCCAACTCCCCAGGCAATTTTCCCTTACCTGGCACGAACTACTGGGGAATGCAAATCGGTGGACAGGTGGAGGGAGGACCCAGGAAGCAATATTGTGGGCAGGGCCCCTCCAAAAAGTGTTTTTGTTGGAGGGGGGGCGGTATGGCGCTGTTATGCTATTGATTTTCACTATATGTACACAAAGTGGATCTTAAAGCAATACCGACACGTTCCTATAAAAATCATAGAAACGTGTCCATATCAAGGAGGTGTTGCACGCCGAATATTTTCCTACAAAAGCCCCCAAAGCCTCCCCCAGCCCCGCAAACCTTCGTTAAGCCGACCCTCCGGCACTGCTAAATAATTTTCTGTGTTTTAGTGAGGCTGGGCAATCCATAGGCTAATTACAAATGAAAACAGGACTTCGGCCTATGAACACAGAAGATCTGTTAGCAGAGTCAGAGGGTTGGCTTCACAAAGGTTTGCGGGGCTGGGGTGTCTTTAAAGGGGACTTTTAATATTAGATGTGAAGCATCTCCTTGATATGTACTTGTTCCTATGAACATTTATAGGAACGTGTCGGTATCACTTTAAAGAGATGGTGCTGCAGGGCCTCATTGACCAGTCCTCTTTAGGTTTTAAAAGTACTTGCCACATATGCAGTAAATGTGCAGTGTCTAATGTACTATGTTAAGCACTTTAATAGATGCATACTACTAAATGTAAAATATAACAAATGGAGAAAGAATATGTAGACAAAGTTACATTTAAGAGTTAATTTCAGAGAGCTGGGTTGTTTTTGCACAGTCATTGTAACTAAGGAGAAAATCAATAAGGTTAGATAGCAAATGAAACAAATTACTATTATTCTTATGTTAACCAAGCAATAACCTTGCATTTGCTTTGCTGCTAAAGGATTTACAGAGGCCTTTGCTTGGGCTTTTAAACTCCTACACTCCAATCTACACAAATGTAAGAAGTGAATTCTCTTATGAATATGGAATGAGACAATTGGTGCCCTGCGAGTAGATCAGAGTAAGAGCTCTGTATCATATATATTTAATGAGGCAGAGCAAGAGCTATGTAAGATTCTGTGTCTTTCGGTACAGAGCACAGGAATATTCACAGCAGAATAAATAATGTAGCTTGGGTAGGATCAAAGAGCTGATTCATCACTTGGATCTTTCCAAGTCTGTGATATATGTGGGTGTTGATAGTTTATGGATCAAGGTGAGGCAGAGAGCTATGAAACGCAATTAGATTCACACACACATACTCTGGTTTTGCCACTTTTTTTTAGTACACAGTGGGACTCATTTATAAATGGATTGCAGAACACTCTACTTATTTATATGTGCCATGTCACATTCATAATGCCTATGGGTTTCAGTGGCTTCAGTTTATGGACCTATGGGCATTCTCTTCTGGGCTGCAGCTTTTTACAAAAGGGCTAAGCAGAGCCCTATAATTACCAACTTCTTAAAGGTAGGTGGTAGTTACAGGAAATGTGTGGCCCAATAAGTAGGATCAATGACTAACTCTATAACCTCCTATACTGCTGTATTCTATTAGGAAAAGATTTTAGCATTAAAGGGGTTGTTCACCTTCCACAACTTTTTTCAGGTCAGTTGGTTTAAGATAGTTCACCAGAAATAAACTTTTTCCAATTACTTGGGTTTGGAGGATGTAGGCTGAGGACAGATGGCTGCTGATTCAAAGTAACAGTAGTCAGCCAGCTCAATAAAATAGTCAGACATATCAGCAGGAGAGCAGGGGGCTAGGCTTAGGGAACTGTTCCAAACCATTTAATATGGAATCGAAACAAATAGTCTGCATATTTTTTAATTGATGTACTGTATATTACAAAGTTGCTTGAAATTATGTTTACTTTTCAAAAAGCTTAACTGTATGTTTGTGTGGAGTTCCCCTTTAAATTTAGAATTTGGAAAAACAGTAAAAAATAAAAAATGGAAAGTAATTGGAAAAAGTATTTCTGGAGAACAATCTGAAAACAACTGAACTGAAAAAGTGTTTGGAAGGTGAACATCCCCTTTAAAGAGATACTGTCCCCAGAAAATAATCTTTTTTTATATCTATCATAGCATTCTCATTGAATACTATTAATAATTTTGACATAAAATTATTCACCTGATGCTTTTATATTACCTTTCTTAGCCCCATGTTGCTCTATGAGGGGGCTGCCATATTTGTGCAGCAGAAGTTGGTTAATATTAGTAACTTTAACGGTTTTACTTGAACCGCAGAATACCCAAATTCGATGAAAAAAGTTAGAATTCAAAATTAGAAGTATTTCAATTCGATGGTCGAATTTCGAAGTATTTTTTACTACTGCCCCTAAATGTAAAAAATGTGAAAAGAACATTTTTAGTGTGGGTATCACTTTAACTCCTAGTACTCCTAACAGGGTCTTTGCTTTGTCAAATGACCAGTTCTACTTGCCTGTTGTTTCTGCCTGATTTCTTTGAACAGGATATTAATCCATTCATTACATCTTTTGACAATTTTTTTGCTCCCGATTCTCATGATTGATTGAACACTTATTATTAGCAGCCTTCTGCCCCATTCTCTTTCAGTCTTCCCTTTTCTGCATGGTATCCATCTGGTCTTTTTTATACTTTACTGCACTATCACTCTTCTCTTTATTATACCCATTACATTAGCTTTTCCTATTCCCAATCTGTTCTCCCATTTGCCCATTATATTCTAATTTTATGCTCTCTCATATCCATCTTTACCTCTTATGTTATGTCCTCCTCTATATTTCTTCTCAATATCTTTGCCTTCCCACTCCTCTTGTTTCCTTCCTCATTTCTCCCCTTTCTAATTTCTGCATCCTCCCCATTCCTTTTGTCCTTGCTCTAATTTTTCTCTGCTTCTTATGGCTGCTTTTATTTTCTACTTTCTCCAACTCTCTTCCCCGGCCTCCCTTCCAAACATTGGTCCCTATGTAAAGCTTAGACTGGTGCCATCTCTTTCTTTTATCATATCTATATTAAGACATTGCTACACTGACCCTTTAACCATATTTCATTTTCAAAAACAAAAATGTTGCAGCACCTGCTGGTTACTTGCACTGTCTCTTTTTTGTTGCTCTTTGCTGTCTTTTTTAACACTCTCTGTCTCTCTTTCAGTCTGCTTCTCCCTGCTTCTCTTCTTACTTCTTCCAATTGTTCCTATTCACTGCTTTTCTATTAAATTAACAAGAAATCCAATGTATTAATATCATTAAAAATATAAAGCTAACAGTTCAGGGAGTTTAATGGTATTTTGCTTCTGCGTTTAGATTTGGGAGTGCAGGGAAAACTATTTTTATTGCTCAATTTCCTGCTCCCTTTACAGCAGTTTGCATTGCCCTTGTAAATGTCATTATACAATGCCAGTAACTAATTCTGTCATATAAATGTCATTTTCAATCCAGCCTATAAGAATGGAATTGTTTACTGTAAAATGAAATAATTACCTTGGCTTTGAACATGTAATAACTAATAACCACTAAGGTGGAACTTAGCCATTGCATGTACTCTGCTTATTTTTAGTAGTTTCAGGGGCACATTTACTAAGCTGGAGTGAAGGATTCAAAGTAAAAAAAAAACTTTAATTTCGAAGGTTTTTTTTGGGTACTTCGACCATCGAATAGGCTGCTTCGACCTTCGACTACAACTTCGATTAGAACGATTCAAACTAAAAATCGTTAGACTATTTGACCATTCGATAGTCAAAGTACTGTCTCTTTAAAAAAAAACTTCGACTACCTACTTGGCCACTTTAAACCTACCGAGCTACAATGTTAGCCTATGGGGACCTTCCCCATAAATTTGCTAAGCTTTTTCTGATTGAAGGAAAATCCTTCGATTGATGGATTAAAATCCTTCGATCGAAGTATTTTCGGTAAATCCTTCGACTTTGATATTCGAAGGATTTTACTTCGAGGGTCGAATATCGAGGGTTAATTAACCTTCGATATTCGTCCCTTAGTAAATGTGCCCCTCAGTGTGAGACCACAATGTAAGAATATATGGAATATTATTTGCTCATTTTACAAAACAAAATGGTTAAATCATATCTTAAATATAGGGATGTTCAAAAAGGATACATTCAGGATATCACAGCCTCATGGCACAAGGCAACATTTAGGAACTTATAGACACTCCCACACTTTCCCCTCCCATCTGTCAGCACCAAAACAACAAGCAGGGGTAGGGCATTTTGACTTCTGTGATTGCCTCATATTGGACCAGATTCAATTAAGTCAGAAAAAAGTTTATCACGTGAAAATGTATTAAATCACATGGATGAGATTACATTTGAGATGCAATTCAATTCAGGAAAACTCTCACTGTTTATCACATGAATACTTACTGAAGTCTATGGGAAAAACTGGAACTGAATTAGGAGAAACGTTTTTTTTTTTCTCCTCAAATTGAATATTGTCCATGACTTTTCACGTGATAAACCATGAAACTTTTTCTCACTGAATTGATGTCTGCTCTGAATGGCACACAGCACAGGCCTTACACAAGACATGTCTCTATAACAAACTTCCATGGCTATAGCAGTGGCACTGTCCCCACTTGGTGGGGAAATTCATTTACTATTCTGACTATTCTTGGAACATTTTAGCAGAGCCCCTGTAAATACCACATTTTCCAAATCTCTAGAGGTTATCAGCTAAAAGTGGTGGACTAAACGCAGGCCTGGAATTTGTGGCGAGGCCATAAAGGCACGGGCCTAGGGCAACAGAATAATAGGAACGGCATGCCGCCCAGCCACTTACTGGGGTGCACCGCTCCGACCCTAACTAAACAAAAGACCCAAATAATATGGGCCTCTTGCAACTTGCGTAATAAAATGTGCATTCTATGCTGTGTACATTTTAAACCTGTGCAATTTTAATGTAACTGCACTGCTTAATGGTATATGTTAGAATATATTGATTAAAAAATTGCTGTCTTCTTTTTGTTTTATTTTTCCAATCTCCATAAATCAAATTAAGTGCTTGCAAGAAAAAAAAAACATTTGTAATTACTGATGTGAAATCATCATTTTAATTGAATTTGGCAAGCCTGCACATGGGTAAAAAACTTATTTTGGCTCAACATTTGTAGTCATACAGAAATTATACTGTATGTACAGAACAAATGGTGCAATATCTTGCCAGTGTCATAGAAATATGCTCTCAGCCAAGGCAGCTATCAGTTACATGGGCTCCTAATAAATACCCGTCAGACATACAGTAGTGTGACAACTTTATAACAAAAAAAAGACATTTTTTAACTTTATAGTGCATTCCCAAATGTACCACTGCTTTACAAGAATGATGTGACGTGTTCTGTGCCTTAATAGTGAGATTTAATTAAACTATTTATTAATTTCTGAAAACTTTTATTATGGTTCATTATAGTTTTAGTGATATGCATAATGCCTGCCACTCTGTGATATGCTGTAAATAAGACTTAAGTCTTACACTGCAAAGAAATCAAGCTAAGTGCACAAAATATTAAGTTCACAAAATATTAGGTTAGATTCTTGTGCATGAGAAATGCTGCTAGATATTTTTGGATTATTATCACATTACACAAAGTTTCTATAAACGTTAATGGTAAAGCATTTTGAGTGTTTTCAAGTGGAAAGATTTAAATTCAAACAAAAGGTGCCCATTGGTTTGAAAGGATGTCTGGTTTGCACATTTTTTAGTTGAAGATAAAAGGACAGAGGGAAACTGTGATAAAAATAGAAAATACTCAGTTTGTGGGAGAAATTTGTTTTTTGTTTTTTTTGTTGTTTTTTGGTTGAGAAAGAAATGTAATGTTGACCTTCAGCTAATCATCCCTTGAACATTGGCCTTGCAAGAGACACATGAACTTGCTGTCTAATTGAAGCTCCTATTGTTTCTTTATTCTCTTTGTGCACCGAGCACATATATACCAATAAAAAAGGCAGGGTTAGTTCATTTTTAAGATTTTTAATGGTATACATAGAATATCTTTTTTCGGATCGTTGGCCAGTTGTTGAATTATGAAATAGGGGTCTATGTTGGCCTGTTGGGAGAGCAAAGCATGAATATCTTCTTGCAAGAGATCCACTTACAGTTTTCACTTGTTGATTTCAAAGTCTTCATTGGCTAGTTGATATAATCATTCTTTAACATGCATAACATTGCATAATTCCTCTTTAACATTGTAGCTCATCCAATGACTCAGCCAAAGATTGATTAATGTACTTGTCTACTGGACAAACTTCTGGTTGTTTTACTACGGACTATGTTTTCTGGACTAGGGTATAATTTAACATAGAGTGATGGCCTTATACTAGTGAGGGGAGAATTTGGGGCATTTTGCTTTGCCGAAAAATTCGGAAAATGATCGAAATGGCACCAGCGTCTCATTTTTTACCCCAGCATCCGTTTTTTTTTTTACGCTGTGTCCATTTTTTGACGCTGGCGCAAATGGCGAATCTGCAAATCGCCGTGAATTTGCACCTGGCGAATAAATTCGCCCATCACTACTCCTACCTGTAAAACAGGCACAGTTTAGAGCCCTATGTGGAGGTTCGCAAAATCACCCACTTAAAACAGTTGATATGCAAATAGTAGCCTAAATATGTTTAAAGGGGTTCTGTCATGATTTAAATGGTGTCGTTTTTATTTCTAAATTACACTGTTTACATTTATTTCCTAACCCAACAAGTGTAGTGTGTAATGTTTTAGTTGTAATATTGGTGTGTAGGCAGCCATCTCAGGTCATTTTGCCTGATCATGTGCTTTCAGAAAGAGCCAGTGCTGCAGGATAGAACTGCTTTCTGGCAGGCTGTTGTTTCACTTATGCAGTGAGTCGTAGTGAGACATAGTTACATAGTTAAATTGGGTTAAAAAAAGACAAAGTCCATCAAGTTCAACCCCTCCAAATGAAAACCCAGCATCCATACATACACCCATCCCTACTTTTAATTAAATTCTATATACCCATACCTATACTAACTATAGAGTTTAGTATCACAATAGCCTTTGATATTATGTCTGTCCAAAAAATCATCCAAGCCATTCTTAAAGGCATTAACTGAATCAGCCATCACAACATCACCCGGCAGTGCATTCCACAACCTCACTGTCCTGACTGTGAAGAACCCTCTACGTTGCTTCAAATGAAAGTTCTTTTCTTCTAGTCTAAAGGGGTGGCCTCTGGTACGGTGATTCTCTTTATGGGTAAAAAGGTCCCCTGCCATTTGTCTATAATGTCCTCTAATGTACTTGTAAAGTGTAATCATGTCCCCTCGCAAGCGCCTTTTTTCCAGAGAAAACAACCCCAACCTTGACAGTCTACCCTCATAATTTAAGTCTTCCGTCCCTCTAACCAATTTAGTTGCACTTAGTCTCTGCATTCTATCCAGCTCATTTATATCCCTCTTAAGGACTGGAGTCCAAAACTGAACTGCATACTCCAGATGAGGCCTTACCAGGGACCTATAAAGAGGCATAATTATGTTTTCATCCCTTGAGTTAATGCCCTTTTTTATGCAAGACAGAACTTTATTTGCTTTAGTAGCCACAGAACGACACTGCCCAGAATTAGACAACGTGTTATCTACAAAGACCCCTAGATCCTTCTCATTTAAGGAAACTCCCAACACACTGCCATTTAGTGTATAACTTGCATTTATATTATTTTTGCCAAAGTGCATAACCTTGCATTTATCAACATTGAACATTGACATGGATTTTTACTTTTGAGTGCTGTTCTTATATCTACCAGGGAACTGCTATCTGGTTACCTTCCCATTGTTCTGCCATTGGGCTGCTGGGGGGGGGGGAAGGAAGAGGGGTAATATCACTCCAATGTGCGACTTAAGTTTATCAAAGCACAAGTCACATGATTGGGGCACCTGGGAAACTGACAATATTTCTAGCCCAATGTCAGATTTCAAAATTAAATATAAAAATTCTGTTTGCTCTTTTGAAAAATGGATATCATTGCAGAAGTCTGCTGGAGCAGCACTACTAACTGATGCATTTTGGAAAAAAAAAACATGTTCCCATGGCAGTATCCCTTTAAGCAAAAGACACTGCTGGTTAGCTCTCTTCTTGTATTCTTAGCCCACGTTCAGCAACACATGCTCAATCCATCAAAACTGTGCCACTGCTGAAAAACTGTTGATCTTGAATTGCCCTCCATGTATTACCTTCTGGTTCTAGATAAAGTTTAATCTGATAGGCTGATAATAGATTTAGTGAGTGACCCATATCTTTGCTTTTTATAAGGTTGCCCTTTCTTCCCCTTGGATGGTTGATAGAAGCATCAAACTTTTTTCTCTTTCCAAGAACTGTGATAGTAAATTTGTTCTATCAGTGTAAGCTCTTCTTGCCATAAATCCTAAATCCATAAAAGCACCTACAGGTAGAAGTATTGACAAATAACCTTCTTCCTTGCATTATAAGGAAGATATCATATTTGCTTCATTAACAAACGTAACTAGATTCATCAAAGCCATTGCATTACATATCAAATTAAAAATATCGTGGCAGGAGATTGCAGCTTTCATGAATATGCATTTTAGAAATTACTTGCTTCCAAGAGAGTATATTTAACTTGGTTCAGAAGAACAAGAATAGATTGCGAGAATGACTCAAAAACTCTCAGACTCGTGTTCCCATGGCTTCATTAATGAACACACATATTTTTCTGCACTTTTATCTGTCGCACTTCTGGTCAAATTAGAATTAATGGGAATGTTTATTTTTGAGATAATGAAGAAGATTTTAGAAGACGCTGCAACATGTATCCCTGGTTATAAGTCTTAACAAGCTGATTTAGATTTTGACGTGTGCTGAATGGTAATTTTTAAGCGTCTTGTTTATTAAAGTACTTCTGAGTTTTTGGATATTGGTCCCATACAAAGATCTTAAACATCAAACCAACTTCTATAGGAATTATTGACCAGTTATGGGTGTGTATGGTCTTGTAAAAAAAACTCTAGGGTTAAACTGAACTTCTAACCTTACAGCTGTAAAATTATACTAAGAGAAATATTGATGATGTTGTACTTTGTTCACTTGGTGAAAGAGCAGGGTTGGACAGCGGTGCTCGTGTGTACTGGTTTTTGCCTTGAATGGAATATAATTTTTGCAGGTAGCGGTGTGGGCCAGCGGGGCCTACTGGCTTTTTCCCAGCCCAGTCCGACCTGATTGAGAGTGTAGAGCTGTTATCTACTCTCTATTTTAGCTTCCACTAAAGGGATTGTTACCCAGTAGTCAAGGGAGGTTGTGGTTGTTGTTGTTGTTGTCTAGCCAAAGAGACAATGGAAGCCTAGGAAAAGCTACAACTACATTAATATTATCACAGATAAAGTTAAATCAAAGATAAGCATATTTAAAAAGTGAAGTCAAGAAGGCTGAATGATAAATGACATGCAGATTTGTTAGGAAACTTACATCCAATGCCCTCCAATTTGGCAAGGGAGATTGCATGGGTAGGGTGTCAAAAAAAGACTTCAGAGAGTTTTTCAAAGTTGCTGTTCATCATTGCACATGTACCTAACGTAACAATGACACTTTATCTCCTGATGTTATCTTACAAATTCAAAGATTTAGAGAATTCTGAAATGACTTAATATCTAGTTTCCATTTTGGATGTAGAACGTCAAGTTGTCTGTTAGATGCTCTTTGCCCCCATCTGTAGCACAGGTGTCCACCTTTCAATAGAATAGTATAGGTGAAAACATCTGTTAATGCTGAAAGAACAAACATTTCATCATTAGCATTGGAAGGGTATTGTCACGTTCGGCACCCTAACTCCAGAACCAATGCTAGGCTCCCTGGTCTCGGCTCTTGCTTCTGCCTTTAACAGCTGCCTTTCACCTCAGAAGGAGCCCTCAGCTAATTGGATGCCACCAGGTCTTACTAAGAGAGGAGCAAAGCTAAAGGTTCTGGATGAGCAAAGGGGCACGATCATTTCACCAAGGATACTGGATGGAAGACAACACAGCTTGGAAGACAGACCAGACAATGCAGCGTGGACGGGCAGGCTGGGCTAGCACAAGCAGAGTTAAGAATAGTTAGACAGGCCGGAATCAGGATTGCAGAGTGTAGAATAGTCAGACAGGCAAGGGTCAGCTTGGAGAGGTCAGAATAAACAGGCAGGCAATGGTCAGATTGGAGAGCTCAAAATAAACAGGCAGGCAAGGGTCAGGATACAGAGTAATAGTCAGGCAAGGGTCAATAACCAAAAGATCAACAGGATTCACGTAGAAATAGCACCCAGAAACCAACAAAAAGCGTCAATGCGAAATAACGTCATCACGCTAGTGCGTAAAACCCAGAAGTGCACGCCGCACGCACCATAGGGGAAATCGGCCCAGATGAGGAAAGATGCACGTGGTAGGTGTCCCCGCCAGAGGCAAGGTGGGCGTCCCCGCCGGCCACTAGACCACCAGGGAGAGCCACTGGACCACCAGGGTAAACTATATTCATTAAAGGTATTTCATTTATGGAGAGCGTTGCAAAATTTGATCAAGATGCAATTGAGGATTTTTTTCATTTGTACCTCACCAAAATAACCAATTGAGCATATTAATCCCACAGCCAACAGAATGAAACTCCACCACTGTCTATTCACTTTTACCAATGGGTGAACTCTCACCTTCACCTTTTCATAAGTCCCTACAAATCCCATAGAAATGAATAGAGAACTATACATTTATTAAAAGATAGCTGTGCACTCTATTGCATCTAAGAAAATCTACATTGTCAGCAATAGCTGATGGTGCATGAGACTAATAGAAATAGATCATTTTAACCAAACAGAGTCTCAAATTACACTCAGTAGATATCTATTTATTCTTTAAATTTTAGTCAAAAGATAAGTCTTCTCAATTAATCACCATCACCAAATTCATATATATATATAGATATATATATATATATATCTATATATCTATATATCTATATATCTATATATATATATATTATATATATATATATATATATATAAAACATCAATTCATAATTTATAACAATTCATGTATAATAAATCACTCTACAATCAATTCCAATCTATAATCAATTACAAAATATTTTGTGAATAAATTCATATCAAACCCAATTAAAATAGTTTGTGTTGATATAGCGTCTTTTTTCCCAAACCAATACATTTCTGCTAAAAAGTCTTGGAGGAAGTAATGACGAGAAGTAAAACGAGACGCCTGCGCCGTTTCACAAATTTTTCGCTGTTTTGCGGGAAATTTGCAAATTTTTTGTCGAAACGCCCCAAATTCACCCATCACTACTTGCAGATACTTAGTCTGTAAAGGGAATCCATTAAGTATTTATCCTCAGTGCAGCCTCATTTACCCCCTTGTGAGATTTTTAATCAGCGCTGTTGCCTAATAAAAAATCACCTGGTTGCGCTCAGCGTGACAGATTTAGTCGGCATCCAACAAATATTTAAATACAGTAAGCAGGCTAGTATCCCCATGATCTGATCACTTTGTAATAAGTCCCTGTGTTATAATGTGCAGTGGTTACATTTAGCGGTTTTAACGCATTTAAAATACTCATCCACACCACTCCTTGGGATCGTCTGCACTTCTCATGGAGTTCAGGCCTGCAGATATTGAAGTCAACAGATGCTTTTCTGCTTAGTCCTTTCTCGCTGCTGCAATAATCCGGGTTGCTTATTCACTTCCTCCATGGGCGCCCTGATGAAGCCATTTATGGCAAAACATATGTAGGCAACAGCGTGGAGTAAATGAATAAGCAACCCGGATATTTATATTTGACCTCGGTGATACAGGAAAGAATTATGACAGAATGAATGATGATCCCTTTCTTATGCTGTTGGTCTCCATAGTAGTGCCAACAGAGTCTTGTGTATTCACATCAAGTTGTATGGCATAAGGCTGTCACTTTTTTTTTTTTCTATGGTTTTATTAACATTTTTAGAAGTACAAGATGGATATCACAGTACGAAATATGCATTATATACAGTATAATATAGGACACGCAGGGGCCCATTTACTTAGCTCGAGTGAAGGAATAGATTAAAAAAACTTTGAATGTTTTTTTTGGCTACTTCGACCATCGAATTGGCTACTTCGACCATCGAATTGGCTACTTCGACCTTCGACTTCAAATCGAACGTTTCGAACTAAAAATCGTTCGACCATTCGATAGTCGAAGTACTGTCTCTTTAAAAAAAACTTTGACCCCCCTACTTCGCCACCTAAAACCTACCGAGGTGCAATGTTAGCCTATGGGGAAGGTCCCCATAGGCTTTCTAACAATTTTTAGGTCGAAGAAAAATTGTTCGATCGATGGATTAAAATCCTTTGAATCGAACGTTTCGAAGGATTTAATCGTTCGATCGAACGATTTTTCCTTCAATCGAACTATTTGCAGTAAATCCTTCGACTTCGATATTCGAAGTCAAAGGATTTACATTCGCCAGTCGAATATCGAGGGTTAATTAACCCTCGATATTCGACCATGTGTAAACCTGCCCCCTTAAGTAAGAAAAAAATAACATCTAAGTGAGATTGCTTAAACATCCATCAACTGTTAGAATAAGGATAAGGACAATGCAAAATACATTTTAAAAAACAGTTTAAAGGGGTTCTATTACGGGAAACTGTGTTTTACAAAATGTATCAGTTAATAGTGCTACTGAACAGAATCCTGCACCAACATCCATTTTTCAAAAGAGCAAACAGATTGTTTCATATTTAATTTTGAAATGTGACATGGTGCTAGACATGTTGTTAGATTCCCAGGTACTCCAGTCATGTGACTTTTGTTGTGATAAACTTCAGACACTCTTTACTGCTGCACTGCAAGATCACCTCCCTCCCTTTCCCTTAGCAACCCACCAACAGAACAATGGGAAGGTAAAAGGATAACAGCTCCCTGACCTGTGCATTGCTAGGTGTGATATGAGAATAGCATTCAAAAGTAAAAATCCAAGTCCCACTTTGACTACTCCAGTTACTTCGAATAGGAAAAACAATAGCTTATCTGAAAACAGTTCAAGTGCTGACTTGTTTTGAAACCACAGGATCAGGCTCAATGACCTGAGATGACTGCCTACACACCAATATAACAGTTAAAATACATATTTGATGGTTCAGGAATACAATTTTACATGGTAGAGTGAATTATTTGTAATGTAAACTGTGTAATTTTGAAAAAAATACACCATTATGACAGAATGACTTTAATCATAAATTAGGTTGGTCAGCAGTCTATATAAATAATACAGGCATAAAGATAAATTAAAGTTCAGGTCGCACTCTTAAAATCCCAATGTTGTTAGTCTCAGCTACAAAAAAAATTGTAGGGAGGATAGGTGTCTATTATTTGGAAAAGCATAGGTAGGTAGGTACCAGGGCTCCCAAACCTTTTGGAATTTATCATGTTCATCCTGGAGAATGCTAAATAATTTTTCAGTGACCATGATCCCATTTACTGTTAAAAGTTGGAGAGAGGAATATTAATGCTTTTCCAGTATTTTGCAGTAGTTAATTTAGCAGAAATGAAAGTATAAGTTATCAAAATTCTTCTGTAAAAATATGGGCTTTTTCTATTTAGTAATGCAATGTATGGGTGCCTTCTCAGATTTATCTTGGTAAAAGTGATTATTTTTCTGTCTATTACTGCTTCTAATTGTTATCTATGGGGAATATAAATGGAAAATATATGAGAAGAAATGGTATTGAACAATATTCCTGCATTTGTCTGTCTTCCTGTGAGTATGGGATCATTTGCTCAAATGCTTGCAGTTAGGAAAACAACGCAAAACATGAAAATAGAATAATTCTTATTTTTTGTGTTGAAGTCATTTATACACAAGGGATTCATTAATTTTCTTATTCTGAAACATTTTGTACTCCATTTGTAAAATGACCCCACCAGCCTTTAAAGCTGCCATAAAAGCAAAATATTAAAAATGCTTCCTGCGCACCATATATACTGTCTATATTTTATTCATAATTGTGTTAATAAATCTTGCAGTATTTCTATGCATTTCTAAACTAAATTATGCAGGTCCACTCGCATTTCTGATTTTGCTTTGGTTATGAAACCTTATCCCTGCTCAGCTATTTTATGAACAAAATGCTTATTGCACATATTTTGCCTTTTAATGCTGCCAATATGGATAACATTTCTTTTTCAGAATGCAGACAATCATTATGATAAAACAGACCTGTTTACTCACCCTAGTGATGAGCAACATTTTTCACCAGCCTTTGCAGCAAAAAAATTCCCATTGACTCCAATGTATTGTGCACTGAAAAAGTCGCCATGGCCTCCATGAAAAACACCCATTGACTTTATACCTTTTTGCAAATTTTTGCCATTTCATGAATTTTTGGCAAAGCAGTTGGGACAGATTTGCTCATCAAGCTATCACCAAACAGGAAAATAATAATGATTGCACCTTATGGTATTTTACAAAATAGAGCTTCTCTGGCATTAGTAGCATTATTAATTTCAATTAGTTGTATTACCACCAGATTTGTTGGAGGACAATATTTCAAATGATTTGCCTGAAAATAGCACCACTTAAACTGTATATCTTTAAGCTGCAAGCTAAACAACTAATGGTTAAAATGCAATAGCTTTTGCAGTTACCATAATTTGCCAGAAATGCCAGACCTCTTGTTCCAAACAAGTCCCCCAATTGTTTTTTTGCATGGGGACCCACTTTCCTGTACTACTGTGCAATATAGATCATTGTGCAACATATTTATGTATGGCTCCCCCAGACTGGCACAAAGTGAGTACTGCATTTCGCAGTCCCATGCACACCTTCATGCATTAGGCTAATATAATAATGAGTTCCTGGTTTTTGTTTTTTTTTTGGATTAAGCTGCTCACCTATTTGCTTTGCAAAGCTTTGGCAGTATTAATACTGATTTTACTGGACTTTTTTACCCAAGCCCCTTTTGTAGGACGGATCAGTAGAAGTTAAAGTAGAGGGTTTTATCTGGAATGCTTTGGACCTAGGGTTTTCCATAATGTGGGAACCATGCATTGTCTACTAAAAAAAATAATGAAATATTAAAATAAGCAATGGTTTTGCCATCAACATGAATTTATGCTAAGATATCATTAGCCCCAAAGGGTGCTTAAATAAATTAAGGCCTAAAATGTGTCAATTTGCAATACATAGGTAAAAGCCTTTTAATATTTAGAAAAATGCCATAAACCTATATACTTTTACTTTCCTGGAAATAAAAGAATGGACAGATGGGCAGATTTATCAACATTCAAATGCATTTTCAAGTTTTTCTGGAAGTTTGTAAAACTCAAATCAACTTGAAAGCTCGAAAAACGGCAATGTGCGCTTGTTTATTTAAAAACACAAAAATCTCAAAAACTTGATTGCATAAAAATGGGAACACACAAAACTTTTGGTGTCACTGTTCCTTTAATGTTTCAAAATATAGCTGCTGTCGACTGTAGAAAAGTGAAATCAATATTTTTGCTGCAAAAAAATGAATTTGCAGCAAAAAGTTGAATTTAATGGTGATACATCTGCCCCACAGACTACATGAGCAAACAAATTCTGCTGTGATTTAGGCATGGATAAAGACTTAACTAGCTACGACATGTGCGTTATATTTCTTGAATAATTTATAACATATAAATACCATTAAATGACTTACTGTGAATGTATTCCAGAACAATAAATGATTTTGCCATCAACATTTATCTTTCCAGTTATGGATATATGTGGCTATTTAATATTCATTTTTATTGTTTTCTCTTGCATCACTACATTGACCTTGATGTTTCATGCTTCCTGTGTTTAATGGGTAATGAAAGCACTTTCCAGTAGGAACTGGATGTACGTTCAGCAGCAATCACTGATGACCGTCTGTAATCTTGCTTTATGGAGAGAGCCCCAATAACTTTCGCTACAATGGTATTCACTGATGCACTGCATTAAAAAGCTATTTGTAGGAAATTGGGTACGGTGGCTTTACAAAGGAATTAATATAAAAGCTTTTTGTAGACATTTAATAAGAAGAAGTAAGAAAATTTACCAATTTCCTGTGCCATCCAAGGAGCTCTTAGAGCACACCACTCTTCCATTCATAGATCAAGTGCACTAATAAAAGAAAACTAGCTTTCCACTCCATGCTGCTGATATCCAAATTTCGGATCCAACGTGAAATGGACATATGAGTTGGACTCATCTGGCAATGAGAGCACAGCTCAGTAGCCCACAAAGCATTGTTTAATCAGTAGTCCAAGTACTTTAGTCAACAAGCAATTAAAAGTATATTGGCATCTACATCATGAACCAGCAGCTATTGATGTTATGCTGACATTAGGAAGATGGAGAGGCCTGCATATTTAGCCTGTGATTTTTTTTTTTTATATAAAGTTGCCCATTTGTAACAAGTAGTAACTGACCTGCCATGTGGGGAAGCCTCCACACAAGCAGAGAGTTGTAGTTCAAACACGTTCTCTTTAATTGTCAAGGCCTTAAATTAAGCAGCAGCACATTCACAGTGCTCAATCATCCCAGCTATCCATATGACACTTCCCGTAACTGCACACTGCAGGGGGCACCCCTCTTGGGTCCTGGCCAGCTCACACTCCGGACCTAGCCTTTCCATTTATGCCCTGGCTGGTGTGATTCCCGCTGGGAACACTCCTAGTTGGGGCCATACCTGCCCATGCTACTTACCTCTCTCACTTACACTTCCTGGAGTTATTACACCACTAGGCCTCATACTACCTAGGCTCAGTACCTCTTCGGGAGATGACTCAACTGCTGCAGTGCCATCTGCTCATCCTATGTTGCATCTCTGATCTCACTTCCTGTAACCTTCCCTTTTATAACTTCCTAACCTCCACTCACTAGGGCCTTTACCTTACAACTGTTATCCTTTAGCTCCCTATAGGGGCAAACCTGCAAATATGTATCAACCATTACTTAAAAGGGGCCGACACCCAAAAGGATTATTCAAAATACAATTTTATCACATTAGTCAAGCAAAATAAAGTTTAATTACACTATATAAATTATTTGAATCTTGCTTCCTTCAGTCTGGGAACTCATAATTATAGCAAGCAGGCAGCAGCCATTTTGTGCACACTGTTATTAAGGCAAGTCTTGCATCATCTCATAATCTTGTTTGTGCACCAGAATGGGGGTCGCGATGTCCATCCCCATGCCCTGGCTACACAATTAAATGGTGAAGAGAGCGGGAGAATATGTGGAGAGCAGTGACATCTCGGAAGTGCTGAATGGAAAGTGAAAGCAATTGTCTGCCCCGCCTCTATGCCTAAGGCATAGAAGAGTGGCAGACAAAATTTGATTGACAGCTGAGATTTTTAAATGAGCTTACAACAGCTATGAATAGAAATTTGATTTAATGTTTAATTTGAAAAGTACTTTTGCTATACAGATTTTTGTGTCTGGGTGACAGGTCCACTTTAAACATTTGTATTAAACATTAACATTTTCCCTATTGCACATATCTAAAAATCACAGTATGTATGTACATACGTATATAGGACTAAATACCTTATCTAATTAAGGCTTGCTACAGGTAAAAACACAAATTACTTTATTGTGATTTCTTTCCAGAATACCCTCCTATTGCAAAACACTGCAGTTCCCCAAGCAAGACAGCTATGGCAACTACAAATCCTTCCTGTGACAAACAGAAATATAGACATAAAAAGTAGAATATAAAATTATGTTCCTAAACTTTATTATTTAGAAAGTTTTCTTTTGCCCACTGAAGGTGTGGGCGTTAAGCTCAATGTTCATAAATTGTACCACAAAGCCAATTAAACATTTATTATATTTTCACTTTTATGTATTAAGCTGACTGTGGTGTAAGTCATGAAAATCACATTACTGAGGGTATGATCAGAGTCTAGGCATTTAGTAGTTAGTTGTTGCAAAGTAATGAAACATAATGAATTAACCTGAAAAATAGCCTATTTCTCATATGAATGACTCCTACTTTAAATGCAGAAATAAACAGAAAAATCATGGTTTAAAGGGCAATGTTATGAATGAGCAATTTGAAGATGAACAGGAGAGGCCTCAACAGAAATATAAGTATGAAAAAGTAAGAATAAAACTATAGCCTCACAGAGCAATAGTATTTTGACTATCCATGTAAGTGACTCCATTGAAAGCTGGAAAAAGAAGAAATAAGCAATTAATTCAGACATTATAAATTGTGATCAATGTGTCAAAAAATTGAACTTTGTCACAAATTAGTTGCAACTGTATAATTTCTTCTGCTCAGCACCAAAATGATGTTTGCATGTGATGACTTACATTAAAGGTACTTGCATCCAGCATTCATTCCACAGTCCTTCCCATAATGATTTGTATACAAGTGTGTTTCTTGATGTTGTGGAACCCTGAAGCTACCTCTGCTGTCATTAATTTAATTCATGCAACGAATGCATCAGTTTTTGGGAGACTGCAACTGCGCTTGTGGCCATAAATACGTTTTAAGTGGTACATGTTATCAAGATCAACAGTACAGGTAACATAATGACAGATACTGCTTTCAGAAGCAATTATCTTCAATATTTTATCCACAAGAGACTGCTCATGAAAATGACATTATCCTGTGCTTTAGAATAGCTTAAATATCCTTCCTTCCCTATTTCCTGTAGCCTGATAACAGGATATTCTAATACAGTCCATTTCTCAAGTCTATGAGGGTAATTTGTAACTTGTCTTCAAAGTATACAACATTTGTAATGAATACTTGCCAATAACTTAATAACTTTAAATCATATTAAAAACACCATACATATGAGGGCCGACCTTGGTAATCTTCAGGTCTTCTTCCGGCGATTTGGTAATTTCCGTAGCTTTCAGCACATGTGCAGTTGTTCAGGACTGGAAGATTGCGCCAACCCGAAGAGAAGATGTCGCCCGTGAACTCTGATACCCTGAATCTGCAACGAGGGGTAAGTAAAGAGTTAGGGGCATTTACCCAGGGTAACACTCAGATTCAGCTTTGGATTGGTGGGTGATGGGCCCACCGGGGTTGCCACATCAGGGCCCCCTGCCAAAGCTGCAAAGCCCCCTCTGTCCCACTTACTCCAGCCAGCCATATCTTTTACCTGCACGTCTTTTCGTGCAATCCGATGCGGGGGGGAGTCACGAAGGAGTGATGAAGTGCAGGCTGTGGAGAGCGGGTCTGAGTCTCATGAGAGCTGGGACCCACCGGGGTTTTTCCGTGTCCCGTCTGCCCAGTCCAACCCTGCCTAGGCTGGAGGGGAGCAGAGAGGGGGTCTATGTAGGGTAGGGGATTTTAATAAAAATAGCTTGGTTCTCCTTTAAGGAGGACCTCAGGTAACATGGGGGGTGTCCTCCTAAAGCTAATACTTCATCCCCTGTTTGTCTGCATAGTGTATTGGCAGTTGAAGAAAAACTTGGCTGGCCAGAGTTTGTTGAAATCATCAGTTATGATCTGTGGGTCACCATCCCTACAACAATTGCACACAATTTGATTTTGAAGTATATTTTTGCAATGTTTATGGCCAGCTTAAAGTAACAGAAAATAACAGAATGTAATGGTATTATAGTGAAGTAGGAAATTGTGTGATGAAATTGTCCTTTGAATGTATACTGAAGTAATGGTAGAAACTGAGCAAGCCTTTGTGATCAATTCTCGCCTAAGGCATTGGGCTCCCAACATGCCATCATAATAACTTTTGAGTTGAGCAAACAGGTTTTGGATATCTACACAGCGCAAAGGCATAGGTACTTAGATGCCAAACAAGGTTCTCTGAGCCAGTCAATGTAACCTATGTTGGTGCAAGTGCCAATGCGGAAGTTATATGATGAGCAATTTTACAGATTTAAATAAGAAATGTTGCATGCCGAGTCTCAGATTGCAAATCTATGCACCCGATGAGGTATTTGCAATCCAAACAATGTCATGCAACCTACCGAAAATAAAGCATATGGCAACTTTTTATAAATGCAATCTTTTCTTCAACCTGTGATGTAGAACAGACTTCATTGTACTTTGTATTTTAATGTATGCCTTATTATATCATTGTAGGATGAGCCCAGGTCCTGATGTGCAAATTACTTTGGGTTTCTGTTGCCACAGCTTGGAAACTTTTGGGTAAGTGATTTACACAACCATAGGATAAACCTAGTGACACACAACTTGGTGGTGTTAAAGACAACCTGACCACACATTTGATAAACTTCAGTCACTTTTTACTGCTGTACTGCAAGTTGGAGTGATATCACCCCTCTCCCTTTCCTCCCCCAGCAGCCTAACAATAGAACAATGGAAAGGTAACCAGATAACAATTCCAGGACATAAGATAACAGCTCCTTGGTACATACTATATGAGAATAGCACTCAACATTAAAACTCCATGTCCCACTGCAACTCCTTCAGTTACTTTGAGTTGGAGAAACAATAGCCTGCCAGAAAGCAGTTCCATCCTGAAGTGCTAGCTCTTATTGAAAGCACAATGACCTGGGATGGCTACACACTAGTGATGTGCGGGCCGACCCGATACCTGTGGGACCCGCGGTTAGGGTCAGGTGCGGGTCAGGAAAACCCTGACCCGCACCTCACTACTACACACCTATATTAAAACTAAAAAAAAACTTGTTGGTTCAGGAATAAACTGTTATTTGGTTGAGTGAATTATTTGCAGTATAAACAATGTAATTTAAAAATTAAAACTACACCATAAAAATCATGACTTTAATGTTTAATGAAACATGCATGTATGCCATAGGCAGCACAATTCTAGGTCAGTAGCTTAACTTGAAGTTACTGAACCCCACCCACAGCAATATCATATGCCCCCCCAAAACTTTGGGAATCACGTTAAAAATATGAGTCAGTGCCCAACTGGTCCCGTTATTTTCCTGGGCCCCCAGCAGTTGTACAGTCTGCTTTCTCTATAGCTGAGACCCTGAACTGGGGTAAAGTGGAGCTGGACTACTTCATTTAGATAAAATCTACCAAGATAAAGAATATAAATAAAATATAAATCAGAAAAAAAGTTTTAATATGTATTGCAAAATGTAGCCAAGTTATATATTGGAGATAAATATAAAAAATATAAATAACTAAAAAAAAGTACAAGATCCCTTTTTCAAATGTTACAATAGCTGAATTTCAGTTATATAGAAAATACAGTAGCTATTTATGCTTCACCTAAAATTACCCAAATCTTCTACTTTACTCATTGTAATGTAAAATACACCTAAGGGCTCTTTTCCAACCACAAGACACACTGCTAGGTTCAAAGATGGATGCACAAGGTGCAGTGCCTTGAGTATTTGTAAAGTACGGTGCACCCTTTGCTCTGCTTCCCACTCCCCCTTGAATGCAAACATTTTTACTGATGGCACCATCTTCATAACACCCACATCAGCTTCACCGGAATTAGTGTCTAACATTTTAAATGGTTTGTTTGTTTAGTGCTTATATTTATGCAGCATTAGGTGAAAATGCAAAGATTTTGTGGTGAGCACAAGTATGCTACATAGTGAATTCTGTGGGAATAAAAAAAAAGACATATCTAATTTCCATGGGAATCCATAGGAAGGGAAGAAAAATCTTACTTATTGTGCACTGATTTTGTAAATGAGCCTCTCCTTTCTATAAAATCTCTATATTAAACTTTAATTGTCATGAGTTTCACTGAACCGCAACTTCACTGCCAGCAAGTACAAATTACACCTTGTCATTACTGAAAATTAATTCAGGGATTTAATTCCCAAAACAATGAGCATATAGCATGCAGAACTATTTTAGTGCTATTTCTAGACCTTTCAGATATTTTATGCATCACTTGGCCCTTCGACAGACTCCCCCAATCGATATCTGTCTGAAAGTCGGCAAGATGTCGATCGGGCAGGGTAAAAAATCCCGTTGGATCCTGGCCACATCTGTTTGTTGATGCGGTCCCAGGATCCGCCCGCCCGTATTGCCTCCATTATGATCCGATTGTTGGGCCCTAGGGCTCACGATCGGATCAGCCTGATATCACCCACCTCAATGTGGACAACATTGCCAAACTAGTGTATCTCCCAGTGTATGGCCTCCTTTAGTCTTACACATCTTTAACATGCTGCAAGCAGATATGTGATTTATGTTCCTGAAGACGGCTCCAGCTGTTGAGCCGAAACGTTGATCAAATAAAACCTTTTTGTGTATTTCATATAAATACCTGTTTGGTGCGGTTTTCTTTTTGATTATTACTATTGTTGTCTTTAACCAGCACACAGGCATTGTTTTTTGTTTGTCCGTGTGCACCATGTCTAAGCTTATTTTATATATATATATATATATATATATATATATATATATTATATATATATATATATATATATATTAAAGAATGGACCCGCACTCCAATGTTCTTAGTGAAGAAAATGATGTGTTTTATTCACAATGCATATCCAACGTTTCGGTCCACGCTGGGACCTTTCTCAAGGATCTTGAGAAAGATAAAACACATCATTTTCTTCACTAAGAACATTGGAGTGCGGGTCCATTCTTTACTACATATGCAAAAAACTTGACCAACGCACCCATCATCTAAAAAATCCGGTAAGAGTGCGCTCACCACAATTGACTTTATATATATATATATATATATATATATATATATATATATATATATATATATATATATATATATATATATATATATATATATATATATATATATATATTGTAGCCAGAATTTATTCATTGCTGATATATGGGTTGATTTTTTTTCCTTTTCTAAACACACAGACAAATCATTCTGTTCCTTTCAGAGGGATGTGAATAACTTCTATGGCAGTGGCCTATTTCAGTCAGCTGGCGAGAGATGTGGGTGAAAAGCGAAGAGCATTGCAGCGAATGAGTACAGTGGTTCTATACGTCATTTATAATAATGAACCTTACATCTAACTGGACTCTTGCTTCAGCTAATGCTTTTCTCAATTCAACGTACTTTTTTTTTTACAGGAAATAAATGAAAGCAATGGATATTGGGCAGTTTTGATTATTTTTCTTTTAGTAAAAAAGTTTCCAAGTAACTGTTGTTCTCTGTCGCTGAACAATTTATTGCAGTTAAGACTAAAACTAATATCTTATGCATTTATGATTTGTATGTTGCAATGCTGCTTAACTTGCTATTTTCTTCTTTTTTTTACCCCCTTTTCATTTGATTATGGCTTTTTAATAGTGCTAACCTATATAGAAATCCGTATAAGAGCTGTTCTAATGCCAGAAAAACCTGTTATGCTGAAAAACAGACAAATGTTGCTATAAAGTCTAGTTACCCAGAGCAAACAATCACCCAGTTGTTTTTATTTCTTTAAGGCAGTGATCCCCAACCAGTAGCTAGCGGGCAACAAGTTGCTCACCAACCTGTTGGATGCTGCTCCCAGTGGCCTCAAAGCAGTTGCTTATTTTTGAATTCCTGGCTTGGAGGCAAAGTTTTAATTGCATAAAAACCAGGTGTACTGCCAAACAGACTCCGGCTACCAGTTCATCTGGGATTGCCAAACAGCCAATCACAGCCCTTATTTGGCACCAACAGGAACTTTTTTCATGCTTGTGTTGCTCTCCAACACTTTTTACATTTGAATGTGGCTCACGGGTAAAAAAGGTTGTGGACCCCTGCTCTAAGGTATGTGCTGATTTATATGGATTATAGGAACTACTGTATTTCTACATTACAGGTATGGGATCTGTTATCCAGAACGCTAGGGACCTGGGGCTTTTGAGATAATGGATCTCTCTGTAATTTGGATCTTCATACCTCAAGTCTACTAGAAAACCATATAAACATTAAATAAACCCAATAGCTTGGTTCTGCTTCCAATATGGATTAATTATATCTTAGTTTGGATCACGTACAAGGTACTGTTTTATTATTACAGAGAAAAAAGAAAACTTTGGATTATTTAGATAAAATTGAGTCTATGGGATGTGGCCTTTCCATAATTTGGAGCTTCCTGGATAACGGGTTTGCATATAATGGATCCCATAGCTGTACCTTGTTTGCAGATCTACCAAATACAGGGACGTATTAAATCCATCACTTTTGGATTCAGACAGATATTGCAGCCTCCATAAATAGGCTTGTTTTTTTTTTTGTTAGAGATACTCTGGATCTGGCTGAACGCCAGCACTATTTGTAAATCTGCATTCAGACAAATCTTTAGGAGATTTTGAGATTGAAGTTTGAGATTGAGTTTGTTGTGGGGTTTTTTGTATTTTTTATGGCAGATTTTTTTATTAAAAAGCATTCTAAATAAATCAGCTGGTATAGATGGAATTTAGGGTATAGTAAATGACCATAAAGTGTTTCATATCATACTGTTCTACTTAAAGAATAATTTATTAAAATATGTGCAGTGTGCAAAGTGCAATTAATCCACAACTCAACATTTTCCCCCCAATACCAGCATAATTATAGGCACCAGGGGGAGCTGTCTGATGTAATTGCACCCTATCATACAGAATTTCTCAGAAAATGACTTGATGTTTGATGTCAAATTGACATCTAACTGTGATTCTTTATGCACAATTCTGCTGCACCTAATGACACAGCCTGCGCCTTCAATGTGTGCAACGACTGCATCAATTTTTACGTGACTGCAGCTGCAGTCGTAAATGAACCCTTTTAGTTTCTATCTGCTATAAATTTCCAAAGTATCCTATTTTCCTATGATCCTCTTGCAGTTCCAAAGCTCATGTCCACCTTTACCTGATTTAGCCATTTCTCCCATTAGATCCAACCTTTTCCTCCCACTTTCAAATGCTCAACTTCTTAAATAAATATTATTTACAATGTCAAGTAAACACCATATCCCATAATATCTCATCCCCTTCAGTGGAAGCAGACCATGTAATTAGTCTATTGGTGTTTTGTACCGTCCCTAGGTTCCCATAACTAGTTGCTTTGGAGATCAGAAAATAAAACAGCAATGAATATCACGTCTCTACTGTAATATGAGTGCAGCATGTACAGCTATGCTCAAAGGCCGCGGGGGTTAACTGAACTGTTGTGTGGGTGTTCATATCTCATATCTCAGCTTCAAACAAATAGAAATCACCCTCTTGGGATTTGAACTCGGGTCTCCTCGAATGGACAACTAGGTGCTCTAGCTGCTGCGTCACAGAACCTAATCCTGCTGGGGCCTGTTCCAGTTGACCATAGCAATCAAATGTCCTCTTAGACCTCTTCATTAACTGTTAGTGCCGAAAGTCCATCTTCTGCCTAACAGAGTGAATATGAACCACGGGTACCTCACGAAAGGGGGGCTCCCGAATGGTCAAGTGGTTAAGGGGTTGCCGGTAAGAACCCCCCGCTGCCATTTTTGGGGTGTTTTTTTGCATCAACTCGAAATTGACCTTGGTAAATTATTTAACGAAGACAGGGTTCTCTAAATAGCTTAAAAAAACATTTGAGAAGCTGATTAGTGAAGGTAGCTTTTTGCGATAAATATCAGTTACTCAGTAATGTAGCCCGAAAAAAAGGCAACTTCCGCCAAGGCTTGAACCCCGGGCCATTTGGGGGGAAGAAGCCAGGCAATTTGCTGCATGCGCCATTGAACAGACATGTGGGGAGACCGGTTTTGCCGACTCTAAAGTAGCAGTCACTCTTGAATGCAGTCTAAAGAAAATGGCTCAGTACAGGCATAAACAACCCTGAAAGGTCTGGGAAACCATCCACCCGGGATTGAACTCGGGACTTCACATGCAAACAATCAGCACTTAAGCCGTCACGCCACAGAGCCTGAACCTGCTGGGAGCAGTTCCAGCTGACCATAACAAGTGAATGTCCTCTTTGGCCTCTTCATTGACTGGCAGTACCGGCAGTCCATCTTCCTCCTAACAGAGTCTATACGAACCCCCAAAAAGGGGGCTACTGAATGGTCTAGTGGTTAAGACACGTGCCTACGATCCTGAAGGTCATGAGATTGATTTCCAACCAGGGCTGGATGTAACTCCAGCAATCTGGTCACTAGGATCCAAAATATCCTAGCAACCATGCATTAATTTGAATAAAATACTGGAATATGAATAGGAGAGGACCTGAATAAAAAGATGAGTAATAAAAAGTAGCAAAAACAATAATGTGTAGCCTTACAGAGCATTTGTTTTTTAGAAGGGGTCGGTGACCCCCATTTGAAAGCTGAAAAGAGTCAGAGGAAAAAGGCAAATAATTAAAAAATGACAGTGCTTGAATTAGGATCAAAAAAGTGGAGGGACGGCATGTTCGGCGCGCATAGCTCGCAGAAACACACAGGCACACATACAGACACATGCAGCCTCACGCACACACACATACAATCACACACAGACTCAGGTACACACACAGACTCTGGCACACACAAACTCAGGTACACATGCACAGACTCAGGCACACACACACATAGGCACACACATACAGTCACACACACACACTCAGACACACACAAACCCGCCAGACGGGATGCAACTCAGACACACACAAACCCGCCAGACGGGATGCAATTTAGTAAAAAAAAAAAAAAAAAGAAGTGGCGGGATGCCATCCCGCCCCAATTCCAGCACTGAAAAACTATAAAAAATAATGAAAACCAATTGCAAAGTTGTTGGAATTGGTCATTCTATAACATACTAAAGGTAACCTTAAAGCTTAACCACCCCTATAAGTCTACTAGAAAATCATGTAAACATTAAATAAACCCAATAGGTTGGTTTTGCTTTCAATAGGGATTAATTATATCTTAGTTGAGATCAAGTACAAGCTACTGTTTTGTTATTACAGAGAAAAAGGAAATACATTTTTAAAATCTGGATTCTTTGATTATAATGGAGTCTTATGGGAGATGGCCTTTCTCTAATTTGGAGCTCTCTGGATAATGGATCCCATACCTGTAGTAATATCTTATAGCCACACATACGGAACGCATTTTAGGACATTGTCAAGGGAAATCGTTGTCCTGCATGCGCTGTCCTAAGCAAAAAGAATGCGATATGGCATGATTTTTTACTCACCCATCCTCTGAGCCTTTTGTCACGAATAAGAGGGTGAATATGAGCGAATATGAGGGTGCTCATATTCGCTCCTCCCTCCTCAGCCGTCAGCTCTTGCTCCTCACTCCTCCGCCATCAGTCCTGGGTCCTTGCTCCTCAGCCATTTGTCCTGGGTCCTAGCTTCTCCCTCTTCAGTCGTCAGCTCTTGCTCCTCACTCCTCAGGGTGCTCATATTCAGCCCTGCACCCTGATTATAGTTTCTTGTTCTTGCCATTCCTTTTAGCCATTAGGCATTTTAGGTTTTTTAATTGCAGCAATCAAATTCGAGCTACAGCTGGCGGGGGAGAAGCAAGACCCAGGATGGATGGCTGAGGAGGGAAGACCCAGGACGGATGGCTGAGGAGGGAGTTGCGAGGACCCAGGTTGGATGGAAGAGTGAGGAGCAGGGCCGGAACTAGGGGTAGGCAGAGTAGGCGCCCACCTAGGGTGCAATCATGGTGGGGGTGCACTTTTAAGGGAAAACATTTTTTAAACCCTGGTTTGCTTGGCTTTCTATAGTTTTTCAATTTTATAAATCACCTGTTCCAACCCCTTTTTGCTGTGATTCGTACTGTGGTCAGAAGCACTCCCCAGCTCTCTCTAAGCAGCTGCTGGCACAGGTACATATTTTTGGGCAATATCTTGGCTGCTGCTTGCACAGATAAAAAGATGATTAGGGGCAATATTATGGATTTTTGGCTCCTGCTGGCACAAGTACATATTTGGGGGCAATATTGTGGATTTTTTGGCTGCTGCTGGCACAGGTACAGATCAGGGGCAATATGAGAGATTTGCCGCTGCTGGCTCTGGTAGATAGGGCAATATGGTAGCTGCTGGCTAAGGTACACAAGTTTGAAGCAATATGATGGATTTTTGGTTACTGCTGGCACAGGTACAAATTAGGGGCAATATGATGGATGTTTGGTTACTGCTGGCACAGGTACAAATTAGGGGCAATATGATGGATGTTTGGTTACTGCTGGCACAGGTACAAATTAGGGGCAATATGATGGATTTTTGGTTACTGCTGGTACAGGTACAAATTAGGGGCAATATGATGGATTTTTGGTTACTGCTGGTACAGGTACAAATTAGGGGCAATATGATGGATTTTTGGTTACTGCTGGTACAGGTACAAATCAGGGGCAATATGATGGATTTTTGGTTACTGCTGGTACAGGTACAAATTAGGGGCAATATGATGGATTTTTGGTTACTGCTGGTACAGGTACAAATTAGGGGCAATATGATGGATTTTTGGTTACTGCTGGTACAGGTACAAATCAGGGGCAATATGATGGATTTTTGGTTACTGCTGGTACAGGTACAAATTAGGGGCAATATGATGGATTTTTGGTTACTGCTGGCACAGGTACAAATTAGGGGCAATATGATGGATGTTTGGTTACTGCTGGCACAGGTACAAATTAGGGGCAATATGATGGATGTTTGGTTACTGCTGGCACAGGTACAAATTAGGGGCAATATGATGGATTTTTTTGGCTGCCGCTGGCATAGGTGCAGATTGGGGGTAACAATATGATGGATGTTTTGGCTTATGCTGGCACATGTACAGTTGGGGGCAATCTGAGGGATCTGATAGTACACACACAATCTCTGACTGAATTCTTACCCACTTGCATATACGGAACGCATTTTAGGACATTCGGCGAAAGACCTGTCCTTCGCGCCTTCGTAATGGTGCATCGGTTGCTTTTACCGTCATTCATCGCCCAAATCTGCAATCACACCTCCGTCCTCTACCCTCCCTTCTCAGCCATCAGTCATACGAGCTCAGCCCTCCATCCTCCTCCCTCAGTCTTCCACCCTCCACCCTCCTCCCTCAGTCCTCTTCTTTCAGCCATTATGGATAAGACTGTCAGCTGAAAAGAGAAATCTGAGGGGGGAGTGCTGACCAGGGAGGTCGGAAGGAAGAGGACTAAATAGAAGAGGACTGAGGGCGGAGAACTGATAGCGGAAGTCTGAGGGCGGAGTTCGTATGACTGACGGCTGAGAAGGGAGGGTAGAGGACGGAGGTGTGATTGCAGATTTGGACGTTGATAAGCGGCAAAAGCAACCCATGCGCCATTCCGAAGACGTGTGACATGTATTTCGCTGCAGGATGTCCTAAAACGCGTTCGCGTAACCGTAACCGGAGACTCGTGTAACATGGAAGGTCAGACATTCCACCTATGACGCAATTTTACCCAGAATCCTCCTCCGCCGACTGTCACCTGTACTCCAAACTATAGGGCGGGGGAAGGCCGCCTACTGCATGTGACGTAGTGATGACGCGCACTGTGCCTTGCTGCGAGCTGCAGGTACCGCTGGGGACGCCATGTTGTGAGAGGAAGTAAAGATCTGTGTGAGTGCGAGTAGGGAGAGAAGCGACACTGGAGCGGTTCTCAGTTGCCGTGCGTGACCGGACTGCTGACGGTGAATCTAGCGGAGCGGACTGGAGCTCTGTCAGACTGCCGCTTGCTGGGGAACACTGCTGGAATCTCATCTGCTTGGAAACATGCCGCTGGCTCAGCTGGCAGACCCGTGGCAGAAAGTACCGGTGAAGAAAGTGGAAAGCGAGGTAAGAGTAGGGGAAGCATTGGGTCTGTCTGTGTTACACATTACAGGGGGGCTACACGGAAGGCTCCAACATGATCGCCACTTGTCTCTTTCCCCAACCCCAATGAAGTACGGGAAGTGTGAGAGCTTTGGGCTTTATAGAGCGGATGTTGGTACATAAACTCTAGTGCTTCAACTTTCAGCGGCTCCTTTTCTTTCCACCAGCGGAGCCGAGAGGATGCTGGGAGTTGTAGTCCCACAATAGCGGCAGTGCTAGAAGTTGCCTCTCTGCCTGGGCCATTTAACTCCCTCACTAAAATACGTCTCTGACAGCTCTTGCTTGGGATTGAGTTCTAGGAACTCCACCCCAAAAACTGTCTTTTGTTTCATTAAAGAAATTCTGATTCTGAACGACTTCTCAATATACATTAAAGGGATACTGTCATGGGAAAACATGTTTTTTTTTTTTTTTCAAAACACATCAGTTAATAGTGCTGCTCCAGCAGAATTCTGCAATGAAATCCATTTCTCAAAAGAGCAAACAGATTTTTTTGATATTCAATTTTGAAATCTGACATGGGGCTAGACATATAGCCAGTTTCCCAGCTGCCCCCAGTCATGTGACTTGTGCTCTGATAAACTTCAATCACTCTTTACTGCAGTACTGCAAGTTGTAGTGATATTACCCCTCCCTCCTACCAAAAGAACAATGGGAAGATAGCTTCCTAACACAAGATAACAGCTCCCTGGTAGATCTAAAGCTTGCCATAGACGCACAGATCCTATCGTACGAATCGAGGATTCGTATGATTTTCGGATCGTGTGTGGAGAGTGCCAACATCTTTCATCCGGCGGAGATCGGTCGCTTGGACAGATTTGATTTTGACCCGCCGGAGCCCATTGCACATGGTAATCGGATCCTTCGGCCATACAGCCAAACGTTCAGATTACCCCCGATATAGCCATGCTCGTTAATGGCATATCGGGGTAAGATCTTTGCGTCTATGGCCACCTTAAGAACAACACAATAGTAAAAGCCAAGTCCCACTGAAACTGATTTAGTTACATTGAGAAGGAGAAACCACAGCCTGCCAGAAAGTAGTTCCATCCTAAAGTGCAGGCACAAGTGACACGACTGGGGGCAGCTGGGAAACTGACAATATGTCTAGCCCCATGTCAGATTTCAAAATTGAATATAAAAAAAAAATCTGTTTGCTCCTTTGAGAATTTAATTTCAGTGCAGAAGTCTGCTGGAGTAGGACTATTAACTGATGTGTTTTGAAAAAAAAACATGTTTTCCCATTAATGAAATCTCTTCACTGGTCTTAAAGTTATTTTCAAATGTAATTTGGTATTGGAAACAGTATTTCTCCTTTGTCCTCCTGGTTCTGACTCCAGCTGTTTAATAAACCTGGAAGAGAACTCACCTGCTACAATGTTTCAACAGCCAGGCAGGGTAATAGCATTTCCACTGACAAATCACTGTAAAGCCATTGGAAATGTTTAAAGATTGGCAAGTTGCTTTTATTATTCCAATAACAGGTGGAGTTCCCCTTTAAAGACCTGGAGCTGGTGGGTTTAAGATTCTCATTTTTTTGTTTAGTTCTGTTGCTGTTCTTTGACTTGTAAAGATTAATTTGTTGTTTTTCATATTGGGTTCACAAAGTTTGGATCTGTCGTTGTGTTTCTATGTTATTAAGTGTTCAGCTTCCGATCATATTGTGTGAATTCCTAGAATGAGTCACGTATGTTATTGTTAAATGGGATATTGGATGACCAATTACATGACCCTAGAATACAAAGCCGTTTGAAGAATTATACTTACGTTTTATTAGAGGGGTGGTTCACCTTTAAGTTAACTTTTAGTATGATATAGAATGGTCAATTCTGAGCATTTGGTCTTCATTGTTTATTTTGTATAGTTTTTTAATTATTTGCTTTCCAGCTAATAAAATAGGGGTTACCGACCCCATCTAAAAACAAATGCACTGTAAGGGTTGGGGCAGACGGGGAGATTCGTGGAGATTTAGTTGCCTGGAGACTAATCGCCTCTTCTGTGGGGCGTCAATCTCAACGAACTGCCTTCTGTCTGCTTGAATGAAGAACTGCCTGCGCTAATGCACTCGCGACACTTTGATTTCCGAAGTTGCCTCACGATTAAACTTCGGGCGACTTTGGAAATCGAAGGCAGTTTGTGGAGATTGTCGCCCCGCGAATAGTGTCCAGGCGACTAAATCTCCCCGAATCTGCCTGTCTACCCCAACCCTAAGGCTTCAAATTTATTGTTATTGCTACTTTTTATTACTCACATTGTTATTCATTCACTCCCCTAATTATAGTACATTATTTTTCAAATAAATTCATGGTTGCTAGGGTAATTTGGTCCCTAGTAACCAGACTGCTGAAACTGCAAACTGGAGAGCTGCCGGATAAATAACCCAACAACCACAAATAATACAAAATGAAAGACAATTGCAGCTTGTCTCAGAATATCACTCTCTACATCATAATAAAACTTAACTGAACAACCCCTTTTAATATACTCTCATTAAAGGAGAACTAAAGCTTAACTAAAGAAGTAGGCTAGAAATGTTGTACATTATGTTTTGAGCTTCTGTACTAGCCCAAGGCAACTACAGCCCTTTAGCAGTAAAGATCTGTGTCTCCAAAGATGCCCCAGTAGCTCCCCATCTTCTTTTCTGCTGATTCACTGCACATGCTCTGTCACTAATTGAACGTAGGGGCGCACTCACACTATACAGTACATATAGAATAAAAATGTAACAATATAAGGCTGATTACTAATTAATATAGATAATTTCTACATAGCAGAATGGAAACCAGTGCAATTAGCATCAAAATTTAATAATCAGCCCTGTAGCATCAGCTTATATTACAGCCCAACCCTCATTTTCTGCTGGATAATTAGTGACGACCCCTAAGCTTAGCTTCTCAACAGCTGCTCAGAGCCCACTGAGCATGTGAGTGTCACAGACACTTTCCAAGATGGTGACCCCCTGTGACAATTTTGGAGTCCTGGATCATTGCTGCTATTGACAAGCTGAAAATTTAGGCTGGTGCAATAAATTCAGTATATATAATATGGCATTTTAAGCCATATTAATTTTTAGGGTTTAGTTCTCCTTTAACCCTCTAAATATCGAGTTATCCACAGCAGGCAGCAAATAGCAGAGTGTAGCTTCGTACTGGTCCGTACTTGCTTACCACCCGCTGCTACTTTTTATACTTCGTGATACACCAAGTGGGTTTTATTGTGCCACACACTAAAGGGCAAGCTGCATCACAAACAAAAAATCCTCTTGCATATTCCTTGCAACAAGAATGTTTCTGTAGCTGAGAGGCTCCGAGGGAAGTAGGTTTTGCAATATGCAGATGTGGGCAATTAGTATGTACGCTCTGTTGTAAAAATCGAGGAAATAAGGGAGGGGTGATGCACTTTAAACTGCAGGCATTGGAAGTGAAATGAAAGATAGGACACAGGGCAGTGCTTGATTGTATACAAGTGAGTAGAGCAAATGGGCTGCAGGTAAAGGAGATTTTATAGATTCAAGGTTGGATGACTAATTGAGGGCTAGGGAAGGAGTGATGATGTGACAACGTGCCAGTGGCAAATGCCATTAAGACAGCAATTTGACAGGAAGTGTTCTGAGATCATTTCAAAGTTTATTACTCATTGGGGGGTCACTTATCAACACTGGGCAGATTTTCCCATGGGCAGTAACCCATGACGACCAATCAGATTGCTGCATTCATTGTTCTACTTGCAGCTGGCTTTAAAAAGCTAATCACTGATTGGTTGCTATAGGTAACTGTTCAAGGGCAAATTTGCCCAGTGTTGATAAATGAGCCCCATTGTCTTTTTAAAACCTCCATGCTGCATGCATGCTACATACATTTGACTTCGTTTACTTACAAACATATCACACACACAGCAACATCACTTCCTGTTTAATGGTGCCCAGTGGGTTGCGGGTCCGGTAGCAGATCAAAGTGGCTAAATATGCGGGTCCGGGTCTTAGAAATTGGTTCTGCGCAGGACACCCACACACACACCCCACACACCAAAACCACCCCCACCCCCCCTTGGGTGCATGCTTGATATGTTAACATATAAAAACATGTGCAGGTCCTGCTATCCAGAATGCTTGGGATCTTTGGTTTTTCCTGATAACGGATCTTCCTGTAATTTCGATTTCCCTACCTTAAGTATGCAAAAAAATCCTGTGATCATTAAATAACCCCAAAAAGCTGGTTTTGCTTCCAGTAAGCACTAATTATATCTCAGCTTGGATCAAGTACAAGCTACTGTTTTATTATTACAGAGGAAAAAAGAGTTTTAAAAATTTGGATTTTTTTTAACTGGTCCCATACGTGTACTCATTAACTACTAAGGTCAGTTTAATAAGTATGCTTGTAATTGTCTATTTTATATTCAAAACAAAGGAAACCGTATCATTGTAGTTAAAAATACAGTGCGTATCATTTCTCGTAACTGCAGATCTTTCTCAAATGTCAGCTGAAGGGCTAATGCACACTCGTCATTCAGATTATTGGTATTGCTGCATAGTCCACACCAACTGTAGCGGAACTAGTCGTCTTCAGTAAGCAGTGAGAAGCTGAAGCACTTCTAGAGTTTGTGTGTGCTTGGATGGACAGGAAGTCCCTAAATAAACTCTCTTGCCTCTTCCTGCATATAAGCCCGTGCTCTGCTCTTTGCAGTGTCTACAGTGATTGCTAAATGCTGCAAAGCTGGTTTGGGCAGTAAAATTACTGAGATGTTCTGTTAAGGGCCGTGTAGACTTGCTCTATTTTATAGGCAGTGAGTCTATACTGTGTTCAGGGTTGTCCTTGTTATATTAAATATATACATGTGATTCACCATTCAAATTAAATTAAAAAGCTATTGCTTACAAATGTTTATAATAATCCTAATAATGTGTTTGAATATGCATGCATGCAAGTTTCTTGTTTTCTATTGCTCTATTCGTTCTTTTAATTCAGTGAGAGCCAGCAAGGGAATTCCCTTTCCGACAATTCTCTCCATATTCTTCTGTAACCTGATGACAGTTGTAGCATGTATATGCCGCAAAACTGGGAATTCTGGGCAGGTGCAGTCAGCATTTCTAAGCGTAGGGGCCTCAGTTTGCTAGATTTTAACTGTTGTATCATGTGTGTTCTGTTATAATGACCCTGTTTAATTTATCACCCTCCATAAATACACTTCAGGATGATCAAATTATTCGTCAGTTGCTTCTCAGCCCTTTCAATGTTGCTACATCATCCGTGGGTGTTGGTTAGTCTGCAGGAAAGGATTTAGAGCATCCAGGCATCGTACTACTTTTTTGATGCTTGCTAGCATGCTACATAAAAATGCATTCATAAATGTATATTCCCACCCTTCCACACACACATTATTGTGTATAAAAACATTTATATAGCTATGATGTTTCTCCTGGCATGCTGTACAAAGACATGTCTAATTCTTATTATTTAATCATTTAAAAAGGTTTATAAATACTAAATATTAAGGGGCAGATTTATCAAAGGTCGAGGTGAAGTTAAGTGAAAAACTTTGAGCCATTTTTTATGTACTTCGACTAGGGAATAGTCATACTTCGATTTGAATTTGAAAAAACGTTGAAATTCAAAGGTCAAGTTTTTTTGAAGTACTGTCTCTTTAAAACTTCGACCATTCGCCACCTAAAAGCTGCCGAAGTGCTGTTTTAGCCTATGGGGGACCTCCTACAACCTGTATGGAGGCAAGTGGGGGAATTTGGGAGATCGAAGGTCGAAGTTAAAAAGACTTCAAATCGAAGTATAATTGTACGATACGAAGTAGGCCCACTTCGACCCCAAAAAAACTTCCGACCTCCATTCGATTGGTTTTTTGAATTCGAAAGTTTTTTTAACTTCGACCTTTGATAAATATGCCCCTAAGTGTCTTTTTTTTTTTTTCTCTATTTTTTCATGTAGAATGTAAATTATTCTGAAAGCTATTTTTAAAACAAGATAGGGGGGAAAAGCATGCTAACTACTGCTGTATATTAGAATACAGTATAACCCCCATTTTACGTTTTTCAGGGGATCAAAAAAAAGGTGTAAAATCAGGGAAATGTATTATGCATAATATATAGGTGGGACCACAAAACAAAAATGTAAAATGAGGGAAATAAATCAGAGCATGTAAAATGGGAGTTCTACTGTATGTACGGATTAGTGATATGAGGATCAGGAAAAACTCAACCCACACAATATAGCCACTGTAAGACCTGCACCCAACCCATACCCACTGTTCCATATACTACTTATGCACATGCATTTGGTTCCAAGACCAAATGCATGTGCATAATAATTGTAATTTACCAGTTTGGCCGCACTTAACCTGCACCTGCAATGGTTGCCCTCCTGCGGGTTTTGGGTCAACCGGCACATGATTAGTAAGGATGATTTTTTTTTTCCATATAATCCTTAGTCTGGAATAGCTCAAAGCAAAAATCATAATTACAACAATGCCTAAATTGGGAAGAAACAAGGAATTAATGCAGGGGACACAATTTCAGTAAGAAGACACCGATGACAGATTAGATTGTTAGCTGCCTTCCCTTTGTCAATTGTCCTGGACAGAAAACACCAAAGTATTGTGATACCACAGGTTGCAAGCATTTTGCTGACTTTTAGAATGCAGGACTATATTGTTCTAGTAAGAGCAAAGGGAAGTATGTGCCCTCTATAAGTAGTCCATTTCTGGTAACAGAACTCATAGAACGGCACCGAAAGTATCTGAATATTTTAAATAATTTTTATTAGGTTCACAGATCTGTGCTGTTGGCTGATTCTAGGTGAAAAAAAAAACATTTTAGGTCCTTTTATTTAAAAACCCAGTCATTTAAACCAGACTCGTTATTGTGTTAAAGAAAAATCTCTGTTTTTGTATACATACTGACATATATGAAAAGGCATTCTCAGTTGGCATTAAGGAGGGTTATAACATGTAGCTGAAGAGAGACCGCTATATCTAATAATAACATTATTTGTTGTTTTGACATTTTGTGAGTGACCTGAAAGTTGCCTCCATGTAGCGTGAATGCTTAAATGTAGAAAGGACAAAACAATGATCCCCTCTGCATCTGACAAGACCAGTATTTTATATCATGCAAACAGACGTGCTTTGTAAATTAATATTGATTCTTTTAAGAGGCTCTTAGTGAGCACATTTAGTGAGGAGTACATATATTTTTTTCAGGATATGTATTGCTCAGTCAATTTAGCTGAAAATCTGTACACCTAAATTTATCAGTGAAATACAATATCTTTGTATCAGTACCACATCAACAAAAATGTGTTTGGTTTTTTTAATTACATTTTATATATGTATTCTGAGAGGTGCAAATTGGAATAAATCCTGGATCTGCTGAGTGCTTCATTTTTCCAGCATGCTGTCTTCTACTTCTTTAAAGGTTTATTGGGAGAGAATAAACTTCTTGATCCACAAAATTAATAGTAGGGATGCACCGAATCCATGATTTTGGATTCTGACGAATCCTTCACGTAGGATTCGGCAGAATACCAAACCAAATCAGAATCCTAATTTGCATATGCAAATTAGGGGTGGGAAGGGAAAACATTTTTTACTTCCTTGTTTTGTGACAAAAAGTCATGTGATTTCCTTCGGCGGGGTTCGGCGGGGCAGAAGGATTTGCCCTAATCCAAATCCTTCTGAAAAAGGCCGAATCCTGAACCGAATCCTGGATTTGGCGCATCCCTAGTATCTAGTGATTTTGATGATGACTAGATATATATTAATTGTTTGTTTGTCTTTATACTCCTCAACTCAAACATATGTTAAACACATCTGTTTTGTGAAAAATTATATTCTCTCTTTTTTTAGGGCTAATTTATAAATACTGGGCACATTTGTACCTGTGCAGTATTCCTTTCACTGTTCTAACTGCAACTGGCTGAAAAAAAGCTAATCTGTCATTGGTCATATGGGTTACTACCAAGGTGCAAATTTGCCCAGTGTTTATAAATGAGCCCATCCTTCCCTTAGCAGGAAAAAGGCAATCCTAATTATGAGTTTATTTAATGATCTGTAAACATTACACCTGGATGCAGCCATGCCTAGCTTTTATTATGTGCCCTATAAGGGTCAGGGCAAAAAGCAGATTCTTGAGATTAGTCGCCCGGCGGCAAATCTCTTCTTCGGGGCGACTAATAACCCCGAACTGCCTCCCGCTGGCTAGAGTGTAAATCGCCGGCGGGATGGCAATCGTGCACTTCGTTTTCCAAAGTCGTCCCAAGTTGCCTCGTGAGGAAACTTCGGGTGACTTCGTAAACGAATCGCCATCCTGCCGATTTACATTTTAGCCTGCGAGAGGCAGTTCGGGAAGATTAGTTTCCCCATAGAACGAATTATATATATATATATATAGATATATAGATATATAGATATATAGATAGATAGATAGATAGATAGATAGATAGATAGATAGATAGATAGATAGATAGATAGATAGATAGATAGATAGATAGATAGATAGATAGATAGATAGATAGATAGATAGATAGATAGATAGATAGATAGATAGATAGATAGATAGATAGATAGATAGATATATAGATATATAGATATATAGATATATAGATATATAGATATATAGATATATAGATATATAGATAGATATATAGATATAGATAGATATATAGATATATAGATATATAGATATATAGATATATAGATATATAGATATATAGATATATATATAGATATATAGATATATAGATATATATCTATATCTACTATATCTATCTACATGGAACAGGATGTATGGTTACAGCTTTTGTTGGATCAGAATAAAAATATTTGTTATAGGTTATTGTCTTTTTAAAACCTACTCATTAAGGAACTTAAAGGGCACGTAAAGCCTAAAATACAATAAGGCTAGAAATGCTGTATTTTGTATACTAAATATAAACATGAACTTACTGCACCACAAGCCTAATCAAAAAAATATTTTATGCTTTCAAAGTTGGCTACAGGGGGCTGTCATCTTGTAACTTTGTTAGACATCTTTGCAAGACTAAGACTGTGTTAATTAAAGTATATTGGAGATAGGTTTCTTTTTTATTAAAGAAAGTAAAAATGGGATTTTATTTTTTTTGCCTTTACATGCCCTTTAAGACTTGGAATTTAACCATACTGCCCTGAGATTTGAAAACATGAGATTATTTTGGGAGACGGCAGATAAAAAGTAGTTAATAAACAATAGCCAGTAAACAGGAAAATATGGAACTTTTCTTGTATATTTAATTAAATTACCTCTTTCTGTAACACTTGATTGGTTGTGGATATTTTTGCTGAGCATCCATTATCTAATTTTTTAAATTATTACCATGGTAAATCTGTCTGCTGCCATGGCGAATCATATAAAAAACATATTTCCTACTATTCATTGATGGCTTCCATGGCAACAGAAGATCCCTTTACCTTTTTCTTTCCTATAATACAAGTGATACGGCTTCATTTTAGCCTTTTTAATGGATACGGTAACAGTATGTTTAGAGTGATTCCTAGCCGTATGTATAGTTTAAATATATATCTTAAAAACTGAGCAAACTTTCAGCAGAATGATTGTCCTTGGATTAAGGTGGTTATTTATCAGTCAGATTTTATTCTGGTTTTTTACGCTTATTTATTATTACTTTCCCGAAAATTTGCCTTGCAGAAAAAAATCCGATTTTGACGATTTTTTTTGATTTTTCACCCGAAAACTCCAAAAACTGCGGGGTATTGCGCGAAACCAAGTGCACATCAAAAAATCATTGGGACTTCTCCCATTGACTTATATGCAACCTCGATAGGTCTGAGATGCCGGATTTTCTGATTCAGACTTTTCCATCCTTGGGGTTTAATAAATTCAGAAAAATGTGTAAATTTTGTATTAAAAAAAAAATCACATTTTTGCATTAACAGTTTAGTAAATAACCCCCTTAGTCTGGAGAATAGAAGAGCAGTAAGTTGATGATTAATTGTGCTTTTCTCTTTTGATAACTAGTAAAGTTTAATATATATTTTATAATTTATATTGTGTGCTTAGTAAATCTGATCGTTTGCTTAACAACTACTGGACCAGCATGAAATAAAATGCAAATTCTTTGATGGTTTTTTTTCTGTCCTATTTACTTAAAGACCAATAACACCACAATGTAGTAATTACTTGTTTTTTTTTGTTTTGTTTTTATATCTGAACACATGGCCTGCTTTTTTTTTTTTTATTTATAGTTTTTACAGAGCCCCCAATAGCATTTACCAGTCTCTGGTAACCATGCTTTGTTTCTAAATGCATACAAAAATCCTTTAATGTGTTGGTGCTACTTGTCCTTTAACCATTGTGATAACCAGCAGTGATTACATGAACCTTGTGAAAATAAGCTGGTCATGTAGATCTACAACTAAAAGAAAGTACAGGGATCAGAGAACAAAATTGAATACTGTATGTAATGAAAACGTATTTTCTGTTTTTCGTGATATTAAAAATGGACTTGGATTCATTTTGGGGTTGAGCAATTTTAAAAAGGTCTATATGTCAACACATACTGAGGTTATGTACATTTCATACCTATAAATTAAGCATGAACTAATATAGTTGTTTCACAGTTTTTTTTATATTTTCTCATGGTATTTGCACATCTTAAATATGCATTGTTTATTTAATGGTAAACCAAACAGGTCTCCTGCTATTCTACTTGTCCACTCTTGTTTTATGGGTGACATTTAACTTGGCAAGTTAAGCACCTGTTTTTTACTGAATATTTATGGTACAATAAAAGCAATTTTACTCTTGCATCTACATTTGCTTAATAATTATGTTTTAGACAGCAGAAATGGAATTCATTACAGTTCAGCATGTGTATATCTCACAATATAACATACAAAAACAGGTTACCCTCAAGTTAATTAAGTTGTATTAAAAACAACACACAAGAAAAAGTTTAGGCAATAGTTCTTAAAGGGATCCTGTCATCCGAAAACATGTTTTTTTCAAAACACATAAGTTAATAGTGCTACTCCAGCAGACTTCTGCACTGAAATCCGTTTCTCAAAGGAGCAAACAGATTTTTTTATATTCAAATCTGAAAATCTGACATGGGGCTAGACATTTTGTCAATTTCCCAGCTGCCCCTGGTCATGTGACTTGTGCCTGCACTTTGAGAGAGATGCTTTCTGTCAGGCTGCTGTTTTTCCTTCTCAATGTAACTGAAGAAGTCTCAGTGGGACATGCGTTTTTACTATTGAGTGTTGTTCTTAGATCTACCAGGCAGCTGTTATCTTATGTTAGGGAGCTGTTATCTGGTTACCTTCCCATTGTTCTTTTGTTTGGCTGTTGGAGGGGGAAAAGGGAGGGGTTGATATCACTCCAACTTGCAGTACAGCAGTAAAGAGTGATTGAAGATTATCAGAGCACAAGTCACATGACTTGGGGCAGCTGGGAAATTGACAATATGTCTAGCCCCATTTCAGATTTCAAAATTGAATATAAAAAAATCTGTTTGCTCTTTTGAGAAATGGATTTCAGTGCAGAATTCTGCTGGAGCAGCACTATTAACGGATTCATTTTGAAAAAAAATTTCTTCCCATGACAGTATCCCTTTAACATAAGCATTGAAAAGAATGCTGTATTCTACCAGCAACTGCCCAGTTAAACTCTTCCTATCAGCACCTTTTCATATTCACATTTGTTCCCCAGGTCCTTGACCGCTTCTCTATTTTTTTTTCCCCACAAGTTTCTGTGCATCAAGGTAACAATCATGGGAAAATGTTGTAAAGCTGTAGGGAGACCCATCATTGTTGGGTCCCTAAAAATCTAAAATTTGTGTTTTGTATGTGAGAAATAGCCTGAAATGTTTCACCTGTACTGTATAGCTTAGAAAAAAAGTTGTATTTTAATGAGGTCATGTAAATCAGGGCAAGTTGTCTCTTGGTTTGATCACAATTTTTTTTAATTGTCCTAAAAAAGGGGAGATTGAAATGATTCCATGTTTGGTCTTTGAGAAGTAGATAATTAGATTACCAGTATAAATCCCACCTCCCTTCACCTCTCGTCATGACTTGTCCTATAGGTAAGCAGGAGTACATTGCACAACAAGGTTATTTGTGCACTGATAAATGTTTTGGGCATATTTGGGGAGTTGGGCATATAGGATTTTTGTGGGAATATGGAAAACTTTTTTTTAACACACGGGTTTGGTCAGAAAATGGGATTGGAGTTTTTCTTGTGTTTGGCAGGAGAAAATGCTTGGGTGACATTAGCTTTAGGTTTCTCTGGGGGTCTGAAACTTGGTCTTGGTAGCAGTGAGTACTCTGAAAATCAAAATTTGGAGAATTGGAGTTGTTTGATTTTAAAGACCACTCTAACAAACAATTCTTCTAGACAAAGGAAGCATCTTTGCCCCCCAATAACTTTAGAAACATTCTTGCATCTATGAGATTAATCTTATTTTGAGCAACTTTGAGCAACATCTTCATAGAGTACCATTGAGTATTCATTGTTTAGACTGATATTTGCAGTCTAGAACTGCTAATGTCTCAGAAACCATAAAAAAATAGAATCTTCGTGCTCCGAGAAAAACTCTGAGAAAGCTTAAATGATTTTATTGGTTTAGATCACCTTTAAACACATTTCTCACCAGATGGTAAATGTGGTTCAGGAGCAGATGATAATCCTGTAATGAGCAACATATGATGCAAGCAAAACAAAAAATCAGCAGGTGGTACCTGAGGTTTTAGTGTATAAACCATGTGCCTAGTGTTCTGCAGTAATGTAAATGGACTTTGCATGAGACAGCTGGAGTGTATGAGTAGAGATTGCCAATCCTTTATTATATCTTTGATTAAATCCTAATAAGATTGATATTCTTACCTCCACTTCCCAGCTGTTTCTTCCTTAGCTATGAAGTCCATTCATGATATTGCTCCAATTATGTTCCATTTTGTAAATGTTATAAGAATGGCATGCTGCTGTTTAATTATTTTTATTGCGCTAGAATGTGTGAACGGACCCATGTTTAAGCAGTGACCTAAATTATATCCACCTGTTACTTCACATAGGGTGGCTTTCAGCCCTAAAACGCAAAGTTTCAGCCTTTATTCTGCCCTGAATTTTAAAATGCAGCACTGTATGAGACATTTTTATTTGTTTAGGTTATGAATGGATAACTAAAATACATCGTGCCTACAGAAATGAATGTTTTGTTCAGCTTTTGTATGTTCTGTAAAAGAGCTGCCCTTGTGCTTCTGTTTAGTTTTGTGATTTTTTTTTTGCCTTTCATGTTGGTTGCTATGTGGCTGTGAAATATGTGGAGCAGTAGAGTATTGTTTGGAATTACACTGTTTTCATTACATTACCATAATATCCACAGCCATGGTCCTTTTATTAAATGGAATTTTTGTATTGTATTCTTACTTAAAGTGGATGTCAACCCAAAAATGAAAGCTGAAAATGAAAAAAACTTTCTAATATATATTTAATTATAGATTTTAATGTTATTTGTAAATTAAATTTGAGATTGAAGGCAGAACCTGTCTATAACCTATCTATACTCAGCCTTGAGGGGTCTGACTTTTGTATCAATCTATCTAAATGCAAGTTTAAAATTGTTGGAACGACGTTGGTGGGATTTTCTTTTATTCATCTTTTATTTGTTTTATTGAAACATAACACAAAGCAAATATTTTTTTGGATACTCTGTATAATTGTGTACATTTGACTGGCCCCTTGTCAGCTATACATGCAGCTATATTGGGAGTTTTTCCTAAAGTATGCATATAGAATTAATGCTGCTAGATTAGTCATGATTTTTTTAATACTAATTCATCCATCTGAAAGGTTAACGTTTTCTGTATCTCTGTTAATTATAGAATGGGCAGCAGTTTGCTGATGAATCAATGTGTGAGGAGGACAATGAGAACAATGTAAGTAGTAATATTTCATTGACTTCATTCTAAAGGATGTTGTATTTGAAAAATGTCTCATTTTTAACATTTCTATGCAAACTATTGCTGAGCATTTCCCTCTAAATATGGCCTAACCATATCCACTATTCATAAAAGCACATATTAAATCTGCCATAGAGTTAATTCCTCTTTGTTGCTGAGCTGTGTTATTGTGGATACTCTGTTAAAGGAGAACTCTGTTAAAGGAGAACTAAAGCCTAACTAAAGAAGTAGCCTAGAAATGTTGTACATTATGTTTTGGGGCTCCTGTACCAGCCCAAGGCAACCACAGCCCTTTAGCAGTAAAGATCTGTGTCTCCAAAGATGCCCCAGTAGCTCCCCATCTTCTTTTCTGCTGATTCACTGCACATGCTCTGTGCTGCTACCCACTCACAATATACAGTACACAGAATAGAAATGTCACATTATAAGGCTGATTAGTAATTAATACAGATAATTACTACATGGCAGCACAGAAACCAGTGCAACTAACATCAGAATTTAAAGGGGACCCGTCACCCAAAAAAAATATTCCAAATCATTTTTTATCATGTTCGTTAAGCAAAATAAACTTTAATTACATTGTATAAATTATTTGAATCTTCTTTACATCAGTCAGGGAACTCATAATTATATCCAGCAGGCAGGAGCCATTTTGTGGACACTGTTATTAAGAAAAGCCTTCCATCATCTCAGAATCTTGTTTGTGCACCAGAATGGGGGACCTGAGGTCCATCCCCATGCCCTGGCTTCACAATTAAATGGTTAAGAGAACTGGTGGAATGTGGGGAGAGCAGTGACATGTAGGAAGTGCTGAATGGAAAGTGAAAGTAATTGCTTGCCCCGCCTCTATGCCTAGGCATAGGGGAGGGGCAGAAAATATTTGATTGACAGCTGATATTTTTAAATGAGTTTACAACAGCTATGAATGCTTTAATAAAAAAAAGAATTTGAATTTCATGTTTAATTTGAAAAGGACTTTCATTATACAGCTTTTTATGTCTGGGTGACAGGTCCACTTTAATAATAAGCCCTGTAGCATCAGCTTATATTACAGACAAACCTCATTTTCAACCTCATGCTTGATGATTTGTGACGACCCCTAAGCTTAGCTTCTCAACAGCTGCTCAGAGCCCACTGAGCATGTGAGTGTCACAGACACTTTCCAAGATGGTGACCCCCTGTGACATGTTTGAAGTCCTGGATCATTGCTGCTATTGACAAGCTGAAACTTTAGGCTGGTGCAATAAGTTCATTATATAAGATTTTGCATTTTTAGCCATATTTATTTTTAGGGTTTAGTTCTCTTTTAAGGGCATCAACATTTCTTATAATGATAATGCTAAACATGATATTGTTTTCAGTCAAAAATTTACTCTTTTGTTTATATAAGTGTCCCTTCAAATGGCATGTAACTTTAAGACACAGTGGTAGTAAAGTCTGATGCAGTTTACCCTTTTAAATATAATATTAATCTCTGTAAGATGGCAGAGGGAGCTTTTATGTAATGGCAACATCTTCCTCCGATCTCCAGGTACAAATCCTGCTACTCCTGTCATTTCAGAATAATTGAGCTGTCCCTCTCTTTTCTCCCAGCAGTGAATTTACATATTTTTATGACTCCAACAGAGGGTTAATTGAATCATGCACAATTCTTATTTTACTCCTATAGACTAGTATGAAAAGTGTGCAAGGAAGCATCTGGAGACCATACTGCATTATTTTCTTAACCCTCTGGTAGCCAGTTTGCATATATATATATATATATATATATATATATATATATATATATATATATATATATATATATATATATATATATATATATATATATATATATATATATATATATATATATATATATATATATATATATATTTATTTATTTATTTGGAATATCTTCTATCAGCTATTCACTTACTCCAAATTGAGTCTGCGCCCCTAATTAAGCATATTTTTAAGTAATAAATCCGACATCCCTGTATCATTAGCTGCATGATTACATGGTGTATATAAGAATATTTTAATGAATAAATGTGATAGAGAACAACAGCCTAACCTTACTACAGTTTACACCACGTGCGTATTTACAGGACTATATGACCGCACCTGTACACATATGAAGCTGGCAGTTTGTGCATTTCATTTAGCAAAGAATGTTCCAGGGAAGATTCTAATGCTGGT